>NC_042615.1:806931861-807231861 GCF_901001135.1 Rhinatrema bivittatum | reverse complement strand
GTTATTTACTCTTTCGGATAATAGAAAGACTAGGGGGCACTCCATGAAGTTAGCATGGGGCACATTTAAAACTAATCGGAGAAAGTTCTTTTTTACTCAACGCACAATTAAACTCTGGAATTTGTTGCCAGAGGATGTAAAGCCATAGCAACTGCTGGCAGCAAAGAGGCAGGAAGCCGATGGTGGTATAATAAACTGAGCTGACCAGACTAAGGGTCGGCACCTGCTCCAAGCTACGACTTGCAAGAATATAGTACATTAGCGTGTTACTTTATCTTAATTATGCTAAGAGAATTAACCAGTTGAAAATTGTTATGCTAATGGACAATTGGTGTGTAAGTTTAGGGGTCGTGACATATTTAACGGACTGTAACGGCTCAGCCGCTCTGAGCTGTGAGCTTGCTTTACACTGCTTTGTAAGCGGCTGCACTGCTCTAAGGAAATCTTATAATAAAATTGAGACTTTTTCTTTGCCTGGCTGTTGGTATTCAGTGCTTGCTAGCGCTCCCTTCAAATGCAGTAGATCATGCTGGAGACGTGTAGGCCGTCGACAGTCTCCTCTTTCTTGTTGGTGACTGCCTTCAGTTGAGCAGGTATTATGCAGTAATCGTTTGTCTGCGCTTTGTTTTTTTGACTGTAGGAGTTTGAAGAGAGTGAAGATGAGGAGAACAGAGCTCTGGGGGAAGGAGAGAAGAAGGCCAGGGCCACAGGAAAGAATGAAGCGGCACCGTTCGATGGAGTCCTGAGGCCTGTCAAGCTGAGCAGGGCCGATCTCTACAAACCCCCGACCAATGAGGAGCTGAACCAGCTGAAGGAGACTGAGAACCTCTTCCATTCCAGCCTTCTGCGCATGCAGGTGAACGGGGAACAACCTGAGGAAGGGGATGCGGGGCCGGCTGTTGTACTGTGGTGCAGCAGGCTGGCGTTGCAGGCCTCTCCAGTCTGCCTGATTTTCCTCCTCTCGTTGCACTACCACAGACCCTGCTTGACCTCCAACTTTGTCATCGCTTCCCCACAAATTCACTGTGGAGATTTTTTTTTTTTTTTCTAGTTCTAGTACTGTTCTTGCTTCTCTAGGAGACTGTTTTCAAATATCCTCTACCTTTTTTATGAAGAAATATTTCCTTATCTTACTCCTGGGACTTTTCCCCTTTGAGATGCGTATCATGGCTAGGGATGTCAAATATTAATTAGTTTATCTGTTTTATTTGTTACTTGAATTTATTACCTGCTTTCTTTTTTTTTGAACGTGAAGTTCACAGAAAGCAGTTTACAGCATCGTGGAAGAGCAGCAGAGTTCGTGTGCAGCTTCTCAGTCAGAAATGTGTGCAAAAATCATGCTGCAGCTTGGCATCTTCAGGATAATTTGTAAATAGCACTACAAACAGACAAAAAAAAAATTTGCACCACTCCTTCAAATAAATGTCACATAAAGAGGAAACAGAAGGAAACAATCAACCCACCGCTGATATAAACACCGATACCATCTGTAGCAGGCTGATTGTTTCCTTCTATTTTTCTCTTTGTGTAACTTTTTTTTTTAAATAGATCAAAAGACTCTGACTAAGCTCTGCCAACAACACAGCAGGGATACTAGTGACTAACTCATGAACACTGACATTGACCCAGTGAACACAAAATGAATGAAGGGCGCTGAAAGCCTCCGGAATCCTTAATGTGAACGGGGGGGGGGGGGGGAAGTAATCTTACTCCCAGAGACGAGGGACAGCAGGCTACTTCCATGTTCGTTCGTTCGCCTCTGCCCTTTTCGAAAGAAGGGACCGGTTGGTGAAGTGAATAAAGGAATACGACAGCAGCTCTCGTTGCTCTCATCCCTCCGGAGCTGCGGGTTTAAATCTCTCCCAGTTTGAAATGCCGGCTCGCAGAGGCTCCTATCCCGGTTCAGTAATTCTGTGTCCATTTTGCAAACGGAATCTTCCCGCCCTGCAGGCGTTTTATTTGTGTTAACGCAGACTGCGTTGATGCTTTTGGAGATATTGGAACTTTCAACTTTGAAAAGTACGAGTGGAGGGTTAAATGATACAGCTTTAATAGTTTAAAGGTGTACGTTATTTATTTTTTTTAAAGGGTGTTTGCATCTTGAATCCATGACCCTCTTGTTCTAGATCGGTGGTTCCCAAGCTTGTCGGATTTTCAGGATATCCGCAATGAATATGCACGAGAGATTTGTTTGCGCTACCTCCCTTGCATCCACAGATGTCGCTACTGGTGCCCTATAAGAGGGTCCTTCAGACAACTCGCTGCCTCAGCAAAAAGTCCCCTGGAGCTTGGTTGTCCCAGTGCATGTGGCACTTTTCCCCACCTTGACCTGCTCTGCCTAGTTCATTGGTCCCTATGTCTTGTTTTTTCTTCCTGATGCTCTCATTTCCCTTGGCTTGACTTCATGGATTTTAACCTTGGCTCTGCGCGTGCTGTCCTGGTCTGCCCACGACCCACTCCTTTTTTTTTTTCAATGCCTGCTCTTCCGTGCGTACTGGAAGATATGCGAATGGCCCAGCCATGCCCGTATCTCACATTTTTTTACGCACACAGGCATTTTAAAATTTTGCCTGTAAGGGTCCACATCCTTCTCGAGTCTTACATTCTGTTTGTACCTTGGCATCCTTCTGGCTTTTGCTGTTACCATATCCTCCTGTTTGGCCACCTTAAGATCATCAGATATGATCACCCCCCGGATCTCGCACTTTCTTCATGCTTAGAAGAATTTCACTTTCTATACTATACTGCTACCTTGGCTTTTTGCAGTCCAAATGCATGACTCTGCACTTTTTAGTATTAAATCTTAGCTGCTAGATTCTAGACTATTCGTCAGGCTTCACTACGTCTCTTCTGGTTTTCCACACCTTCCTGGCTGACTCTGTGTGGTAAACTATGGTATCATCCGCAAAAAGACAAACCTTTCACGACACCGCTTGCACAAATGTTTGAAAAGAACCGGGGCAAGGAGTAAGCCCTTCAGCACACCAGTAGTAACTCTCTCCTTTCCTTGCTGCAGACTCATTTACTCTACCCTTTTGTTGCCTCCCACTCAACCAGTTTCTAGAGCAGTCCATCAAGTTGCCTATATAGAACTGTGGTCAGGGGCTTTACTGAAATCCAAGTACACTAGATCTAGCCTCTTCCCTGATCAGGCTTTCTGGTCACCCAATCAAAGAAACTGATCAGATTTGTCTGACAAAACTTACCTCTTGTAAAACACTGCTGCTTCGGATCATGTGATCCATTAGATTCCAGAAACTGCACTCGCCTCTGTACTAGCAGTGATTCCTTTAACTTACCCACCAATTTTTTTTTTCACACCGCAGCCAGAATGGGAGGTTGAGGCTGCCTCAGCCTCAACCTGCTATTTTTGCGTTTTCACAGAAAATCACCACTTCCTAGAGATGTAGTGTAGTGACGCTGTGATTAACAGATAGCTAAATGTCTTGTCCATATTTCTGACTGGCTGCGCACGTTTATATGCAGGGAACGTACAATGTGGTCGCTAACGTGTGAAATGCAGATTCAGGGCTGGGGAGCTGGGTTCAGGAGCCACGAGGATGACGTGTGTGTGTGTGTGTGCGCGCACCCTGGGTAACAGGGAGAGGAAGGCCCTGCTTCACTGCTTTTACTCCCTTCCCCCCCCCCCCCCTCATCCCTCTGCAGATTGAGGAGCTGCTGAAGGAGGTCAGGCTGAAGGAGAAGAAGAGGAAGAGCATCGATGCCTTTCTCCACGACCTGAACGCGCTGCTGAGCCGTGTCCCCGAGACCCAGGAAACGGAGGCAAGTGGCTTCCCGGGGAGCCGGCGCGGCTCTGCGTGCTCACCTGTGAGGCAGGGGGGGGGGGGGGGTTGTTGACGGTGCGCGCCCGGCGGCAGCGCCCTGCAGGTAAACCGGCCTTTTAGTGCCTCAGGGCCGTGGCTGCTCCGCATCGCTCCCGCCAGTGGCACGGAGAGCAGACCAGCGGGGCAAGGGAGAAAGGAAGATTATAGCGAGTTAAGAAATAGTAGGAGGTCACGACTTTGTGGGGAGACTCGTGTTTATGTTTTATGCACCTTTCTGGGGGGTTTCCCTCTGAGGGTTTTTTACTAGGCCCCTGAACTCTGGGTCTCTGTCCTGTCTAAGGGGCAAACCCTTCCAAACCATTCAGAAACATGAAATATGTATTTATGGGGGAGAAAGTAATCCCGGGAGCTTTGTTTTTCCTTCAGAAGATGCACCCCAGCTGGGTCTTTGGTCTGTGCTGAGCCCACCACTCTGCACGGTTTGTGCTTTTTCCAGCTGCGTCAGATGCTTTTGTGCTCTTGGTTTTCTTGCAGGGTTCCTGTACTCTGCAGCAAAGTGTAAAGTAATAAAAAAAAAAAAAAAAAAAAAAAGTGGATTATCCTAATTGTCCTTTTTAACTTTTATTCCTTCTTTGTCTTTGTTAAAAGATCGCAGAGCAGTCCTGGCTGCCGAAGGGGGTTAAGGTTCCCTTCCTGCAGGTGCCCCACAGGGTGAAGGGCAGGTTCTGCTTCCTACCCCCAGCCTGCACGAAAGTGGTGGGCAGTTACCTGCTCGGCACCTGCATCAAGCCAGACATCAACGTGGACTTGGTGGTGACGATGCCGCAGGTGAGCGAGGTCGCGCCGAGCCTTCTCTGACCGGCCGTGGCACAAGGTGTAGTAGGCCTGAGCCTGCACGGGAGACCTGATCTCATCCAGCTGTGAGCAGTAGAGTGCTGCCTTGGGGGGGGGGGTTTCTGCAATGCTTGGCTGAACCCTTCTAGTTCCTGCCGGAAGCACCAAGTGCGTTCCAGTGACCGATGGGGCATTAGCAGGGTGAAGGTCCATGGCGTTCTCTGAGCAGACAGCCCTGTTACTTTGCAGGCATTGACTTCAATGCACTGAATTAAAGAATCTTAAATCAGCAGTTCTGGACAGGAGTGCATATGTATGTCTATATCTCTGTTGAAATTTTATTTATTTATTTATTTATGCATGCAACTTTTATATGCCGTGTCACCGAATACAAAATTCTATCTATACGGTTTACATGGTGATATATAAAAAACAGTTAAAAACAGATATAAATACATAAAATTTCAATATAAAACTAGGATAGCTAAAATCTACTCATTAAAAGAAAGAAAGTTAAGAACATAAGACTCCTCAAGTAACTACTGTGTTAGCTAACACTCTTCAGGTTCAAGTCCGAAAGCCTGCTGGAAACACCATGTTTTTTTTAGATCTTTCTTAAATTTTTTCAAATTGTCCTGTACTCTGAGATGAAAAGGCAGGGTATTCCACAATTTTGGCCCCGCGACCGAAATTGCTCTGTCTCTTACTTCACTAAGATGTGCTGATTTTACAGTGGGCACTGATAATAAGCCCTTATTTGCGGATCTTAGTTCTCGCTGGGGCATGTGAAGTTTAATGGTTGAATGCAGCCAGTCAGAATTTTCACCATATATGATCTTATGAATCATACACAATGTCTTGTGCTTAATTCTAAACTCAATTGGCAACCAATGTAGTGTTTTTTTTTTAACACTGGCGTAATATGATCCCTTTTTCTTGTATTTGTTAAAATTCTTGCCGCAGCATTCTGAATCACCTGTAAAGGTCGAGTAGTTGTTTTTGGAAAGACCCAACATAGTGAAGTTACAATAATCTAGTCCTGAAAACAATAACATCTGAAGAACATATCTAAAATTATTCTGCGAAAGTAATGGTTTTAGACGTTTCAACAATCTTAACAATGTTATGTGATCAAAGCAGTTTGGCCTTCAGGGACAGCCCAGCTGCATGCAGGGGCATGTGGGCCGGCTCCATGGCTCGGGCTGTTGTGCAGCAGACCCTGATTCGAGTCTGCTGTCCATTGGGATTGTACACAACGTGGAGGACGACTGTCTCCATCTCAGGGGAGGGGAGGGAACGTGAGTGCTGCTGTTTACGGTGGCAACCCCTGTCAGATATAAAGAAGTGCCATTGAAGGATCGTCCCAGAGGAGACCACCTGGGGAGCAGGGAAGCAACTGGTGTGGCTCCATCTCCCCCCTCTTCCATTATTCGTCAAATGGTCGCTTCTCCGGGGCATGACGCAGACGGCTTGTTGGGATAAGGGGTAGACAGGGTTTCACATGCCTGTTACGTGGGTACTTAGAATCGGGGGCTTGTATCTTGAGGGAAAGCTTTAGATGAAACTATCTGTGTTTTTATTTCTATAGCAATGCTTTTCCTCATGGTGTTGGTCATTGCAATTTTGCGGTGCTGTGTTAAGATGAAAACCGGAGTGGATTGAAGGACTGGGCGAAACCCATTAACAGTGCACAGGACAGGCAAAGCTGTTGAAACAGCCCTCGTGGCCCTCGAGGGAGTGATAGTTGAATACTACTTTGGGCTGGTAGAAGAGCCGAGGAAGAGAAAAAGGGGGGAGGGGGGGCGGTCAGGTGTGCAGGGTCTTTAGTTTTGAGAAGCCTGACAGTGGATCCTGCTGCGCGCGTGCTTAACTTGTGTTTGTAGTGCGATCCTTGGATGAATGCTCTACTGAAAGGAAAGGCGAAACCTGGTTTGCTCCTTTACCAGCACATGGATGTGACCAGAAAATGATTGATTGATGTGTAACTGGGGTATCTTTTTTTTTTTTTTTTTCCCCCACCCCCTTAATCTGCAGGAAACCCTGCAAGCTAAGGATCACTTGAACCAGCGCTACCTCCGCAAGCGAGCTCTGTACCTGGCCCACGCAGCACACCACCTGGCCCAGAGCGAGCTTTTGGGCAGCGTGAGGTTTGCCTACATGAACAGCAACCACCTGAAGCCGGTGCTGCTCCTCCGCCCACAGGGTGAGCGCGGTGGGAACCGGGGGGAGGGGGCCGTCAGTCTCTGCTGTCTCGATAGCGGTCATTGCAGAACACAGTACTGTGGATAATCCATTTGGTAGTTAAAACAAGCTGAGATTCTTTTTTTTTGTTGTTGTGTATTTTCAGTCCTGATGAGAGATTTGTGTGGGGTGTGATTTTTTTTTATTTTTAAACTTTTTCCTGCCTAGCCACTTCCCATAATGAACGGCAGTAAGATAGGGCGGTCTCACTGGATACAGCCTGAACAGCTGGAGAGTGGGCTTGGTTTGTGGGGGGAAGAAGGTTATATTACCAGTAAATAAAATGCAAAGGATCACTGTTTAATGCCATAGATCAGGGCGTCCCAAACCTGTCCTGGGGTCCCCCACAGCCAGTCGGGTTTTCAAGACACCCACAATGAATATGCATGAGACAGGTTTGCATATACTGAAACCCCCCATGGTAGGCAAATGTATCTCATGCATATTCGTTGTGGGTGTCCTGAAACCCCGACTGGCTGTGGGGGTCCCCAGGACAGGTTTGGGAAGCCCTGCCATTAGATTAATCCTGTTCTTGGGGAAACTCGATATAAAACACAGGAATTAACAAGATTTGATTTCTGCAGAATTATGTAAAGAGACACTCCGGTCTTGACGTATCTCATTTGACAAAACTGCTTTCTTTGAAAACCCTTTGTAGGTTATTACTAGGGAGCTGGGTGCTGCTCAGTAACAACCTATGTCTGCTTCAGATTTGATTTGTTTTACTATTCTGGCATATGACAGCTTGAACTCCCGGCTGAGAGGGCGATTGGCCAGCCGTTCTGGGTCAGCTTTCAGTTTTCTTTGTAGCTGTCAGAACGACAGAATTTTGGTTGGTACCAGAGTATATGGAACATTGTCCTGAGAGAGAAGGCCTTGTGGTTCATGCACCTCAGCCTTTTTTATTTATTTAATTTATATGCCGCTCTTCGGCACGTCCGAGCAGATTACGTTCGGGTACTATAGGTATTTTTTGTTGCATGACCCACTTTAGTTTGCGAAACCTTTTGTGGTGCACTGAACCAAATTGCACAAGGATTGACTGCAGCATAATGGCTGCGGGGGTACGTATGGAAATTCATCTATTTTTTTTTTTTTTTGGGAGGGGGGATGTTATTTCATCAACACGCAGCTCCTCAGACCCTCTGTACTATCCTAACCCCTCACCTGCTTCCTCCAATCCTCTCTCACCTTCTCCCTGCCATCCTTTTATCCTCCTCCCACCAGTCTCTCTTCTTCACCCCTTCTGCCATCCCCTTTCAGTCATGTCCCCCACCACCCCCCGGCCACGTGATCTTCTCCCTTCTCCTCAGGCTAGCAGGAGGAGAGCGATGATTTCTTATTGGCCAGCTTCGCTCTGGGGTTTGCACACGTGAGCCCGCGAGACACGGGAGTCTTCGCGCATGTGTGTGGAGAGAGGGCCGTGGCATGAAGCGCTCCTGTCCTGCAGGCTGGTGGGCAGGGCGGGTCGGATAGCATCACACTGTGGGACTGCTGCCAACACTACTGAATGGAAAATACCGGTGGGCCCCAGGCTGTTGAGGTGTTCATTTGAAATCCATCCTTCGACTGGAGGCCTTGTACGGGTTTATTGGAAGGACGTAGCCGAGCTGTGTTTAATGACCTGCGCTCTAGACCTTAAAAGCTTATTTCTCAATCGGTACGTTAGTTTGTCAGGGTGTCGACGGGTCTCTGTGGTGAGCACAGCTAATCCTATTGCTCTACTTTTGCTTTCCTGTAATCTCTGCTACAGTAGCTCATGATTTGGTCTCTGCTTAAACCCACTGGAACTCTTAACGCCTGCCACGGCTTCACGAATTTTCTTTGGTCAGCCTGTTCTTAGGCTGCTGTGTTCTTGCTTGGGTTTCTGCCATGCTCGTCCTTGGTGATGGGGGAAATACTGAAAGAAAACATGGGCATGGTGGTCATTGCTTGGATTTTTTTTTTTTTTTATTGCCGTGGTTTGGTTCTCTCTCTCATACATGATCCTTTCTTTCTTTTGAGGCCTGCAGGGGACGATGAGAAGCTGGTGACTGTGCGCCTCCACGCCTGCTCCCCTCCTGGCTTTTTCAGACCCGGCCGTTTCCATCCCAGCAGGAACAACGTGCGGACAGCCTGGTTCCTGGAGCAGGATTCCACCCTGGACGGTGAGTGCTGTGGGATGGCCATACTATACAATTTCAGTCTCTCCCAGGACAGTGTAACATGGCAGATAAGAAGTGACAGAATGGATGGGCTGTTTGGTCTTGTTTTCCTTGTTGTATTCTCATCTACACTGGATGGCAGAGAACAAAGTTTCCTGTACTTTATACAGCACCCATTACATAAGAACATAAGAATGTGCCATACTGGGTCAGACCAAGGGTCCATCAAGCCCAGCATCCTGTTTCCAACAGAAGCTAAACCAGGCCATAAGAACCTGGCAAGTACCCAAAAACTAAGTCTATTCCATGTTACCGTTGCTAGTAATAGCGGTGATTGTTATCTAAGTCAACTTAATAGCAGGTAATGGACTTATCCAATCCTTTTTTAAACACAGCTATACTAACTGCACTAACCACATCCTCTGGCAACAAATTCCAGAGTTTAATTGTGCGTTGAGTGAAAAAGAACTTTCTCCGGTGAGTTTTAAATGTGCCCCATGCTAACTTCATGGAGTGCCCCCTAGTCTTTCTATTATCCGAAAGAGTAAATAACCGATTCACATCTACCCGTTCTAGGCCTCTCATGATTTTAAACACCTCTATCATATCCCCCCTCAGCCGTCTCTTCTCCAAGCTGAAAAGTCACCTTTATCCACATGTTTAGTAACTCCTTCAAAAAAGTGAAGCAGATTTGTGAGGCAAGACTTGCCCTGGGTAAAGCCATGCTGACTTTGTTCCATTAAACCGTGTCTTTCTGTATGTTCTGTGATTTTGATGTTTAGAACACTTTCCAACTGTGTCTTACCACCAAGCTTTGCAATCTGATGGCTGCCAAAGCTAGTGAGGCTGTTGCCTTAACATCTGGCTGTTAGGTCCCTCTGGTCTTGCTGGATGATAACTCCTGTAAGAGACCACAACAACGATGCACTAATATATTTTTGAGAGATATAAATACTATTACCAAATGAACTAGATTACCACCGAAAATTTTTTTTAGGAGAGAAGAGGAAGGTTTCATATAAATTCATTATAATCACTGCATCCAGAGGTTGGTTCGTGATTAAAATTTCCATACACTGCTGGATGCAGTGATTATAATGAATTTCTATGCAACCTTCCTCTTCTCTCCTAAAAAATATTTTCGGTGGTAATCTAGTTTTTGTTTAATTGAGACGCATAGAAATAAATAACTGGTTAGAAACATTCATTTCATGAAGTTATTTAGTAACAGTAAATAGTGTAATTAGAATATTGGAGGTGATATCTTGTTCATTTGGATGATAACTCCTGGCACCGACCCAGCTGGTTTCTGGGGAGCTGGAGCCTACGTCACAGGATAAACCTATAGGACCCGATGTTCAGTGCTAGTAAGCCAGTTAAGCTCAGACCTAACTTGCTAAGTGGTGCTGTTTGTATTTTCTGGCACAGCCGGCGGCTGCCACTCAGCTGGCTGGGACTGGGGAGGGGAGGAGTGAAGGCACTGACTGAGGTGACCACTTGAAATGTGGGCTCTGACCAGGTTTCAAAGTAGTTTAAAAGCTGCCTACATGCGCGGGGCTCTCCACGTCGGCGCCGCCTGTTCTCAAGCATCTGGAGCCCTTACCTTCAACAGCTTACCCACCGAGCGCGGAGTCTTGTATCGAATGACTGAACGGTGGTATGCGTCCATTCATATGAACCCTCCTGGCGACCAAGCGAACATTGCCCTTTCACATCCGTCTGTTCTGTATCGTGATGGACTATAGGAGGGGGGGGGGGGGGGGGGAGTGTTGGGTGGGGGTGGGACGACTCGGGGGAAAGGTTGCACTTGTTTATTGGTTTTGTCTGTTTCCGGGAGGGATCTGAAACCACCCTCCTCTGAGTTATTGTGTGCATTTTGAAAAACCCAATAAAAATTGTTTAAACATAAAGTTAAAAAAAAAAAGCTGCTTACATTTGTTAAAGAGAGCGCTTTTTAGTGTTGCAAGCTTTGTAACTGCATACGATTATGACTTTCTTGGAAAAAAATAATGAGAGCGAGTAAGAGTTTTTTTTATAGAGACTGGGAGCATGTGAGCAGAAATCGAATGGCAGGGGTGCAGGCCTCTTTGGGCTTAGAGGCAGAAGGTGAGAGAGTCAGGAAAGGGGTTGAAGGAGTTAATAAACATGTGGATAAAGGTGAACCGGTAGATGAGTGTATTTGGATTTTCAGAAGGCGTTTGACAAAGATCCTCATGAGAGGCTTCTATGAAAAGTAAAAAGTCATGGGATAGGAGGCGATGTCCTTTCATGGATTGCAAACTGGATAAAAGATCATGAGAGGTCTTGAACGAGTAGATGTGAATCGGTTATTCCCTGTATGTACCCGGATCAGTCCAGTAGGTGGAGTCAGAGCAAAACTCAAAGGCTGGCCTCTTATAAGCTGGAGCGCCCTCTCTGTCCCTTCAGTATTTCTCTGACTCCAGCAGGTGACAGGTAGCAGTCCCTTCGGTCCTCCATCTAGCTTACAAAGGGGAACTTTTCTTTTTTCCTTCTTATTTCTCTTGAAGTATTTCTTTCTTGGATGGATCTCTTTAATTTAAAAAAAAAAAAAAGAAGAACCGTTTGCTCCGTCAGGTCCTCCCCCTGGTACTTTTTCCACTGATTTCATTTTATTGTTACACAGTGCACAGTTTGGCCAGCAAGAACCACCGGCAGGGCTCTGCTGCAGGGCCTCTACTTCCCAAAGTAATTTGTTGGTCAGATCCAGGCTGTGGTCAGCTTTCTGGATCCCAGGATGACGTGGGGATCTCCCAACCGGGGGGTACACTAGGAGCCAGTCAGCCCCTGGCCCCCCCTGGTGCAGGGGGACGGCAGCCACCTCCCAGGATACAGGTAGTAACACCTGTATCCGCTTCGGATGATCCAGACACGGATGACTTTTTTCTTCTCCCGTGCAGGTGGAAGGAGATGACCCGAGGGTCCTGCATCTCTTTCAAAGGGACGAGTTGGAACCCCTGATTCCTCACGTCCTAGCTGAGCTGGACGTAGATACCTCACCGGACCCTCCTGCCCCTACTGCATCATCCCGGAAGGGCGATCCGCTCCTCGCCAGTCCTCGCCCACCTTCTTGAACTTTCCTTTTCCATCCGATGCTACTGCAACTGTTGACTAGAGAATGGGATTCGCTGGAGTCTTCTCTCAAGGTGGGCAGAGCTATGGATTAGCTCTACCCTCTACCGGAAGAGTACCTGGAGCGCCTGAGGGTCCCTAAAGTGGACGCGTCTGTGTTGGCGGTTACGAAACGGACCATGATTCCGATTACTGGCGGAACGGCCCTAAAGGATCTGCAGGACCGTAAATTGGAAGTCTTCCTCAAACTGATTTTTGAGGTGTCTGCTCTGGGGGTCCGGGCTGCTGTCTGCAGCTCTCTCATGCAGCGGGCAGGGCTTTGTTGGCTACAGCAACTGCTCAGTGCCCAGGATTTGCCGCCCGAGGAAGCTCAGCAGGCTGAGCGCCTGGAAGCAGTCATGGTGTATGGGGCGGACGCTTTTATGACCTCCGGGTCCTTGCCAGATCCATGGTTTCAGTGGTCTCAGCCAGGCTTCGCAACTGGTCAGCGGATTCATCTTCCAAGGCACAATTGGGATAGCTTCCTTTTAAAAGAAAATTGCTTTTCGGTGAGGACTTGGAACAGCTCATAAAGTCACCCTACTCATAACCAAGTCATATTGTACATATTGTATATAGGCTATATGTCATTTCTATATACCCACATCTAATATTTAATTTTAATTTTATTCATATGTTACAATGTTCCTTATATTTATTGTTTAATCAACTGTTCTCTTGTTACAATGTAAAATAGGGCAGTTCCGGCTCTATTCAACCTGTTTCTGGAAACCGATGTGATATCTCGATCGAATGTCGGTATACAAAAGAAATAAATAAATAAATAAATAAATAAGCTACCAGAAGATTGGCCAAGGACCTTTCGGGCCTTCAGCTCTTCCAGATCTCGCTTCCGTGGGAAACGATGGTTTTGTCAGAACAGGCCTCCAGCACAAAGGCCGCCTTCCTCACGCTCTCAGTCCTGGTCTCATCCCTTTCGAGAACAGTTCGAGACAACCTCTCTCACGGAGCCCCTGCCAAGTCTTCCCAATGAAGGTTTGCCGACCCACTCTTCCATTCCCAGGATAGGCGGCTGCCTGTCTTTCTTCTACGAGTAGTGGGTCAAGATCACCTCAGATCAATGGGTCTTAGACATTCTACGACATGGCTATGCTTTGGAGTTTGCTCAACCCCTAAGGGACAGGTTCCTCTTTTCCCCCTGCGGAAGCCTTCAGAAGCAGGCCATGGTTCAACAGATGCTCGACTGCCTCTTGTCCCTCTGGGCCATCCTCCCGGTGCCACCGAGGGAACAAAATTAGGCCATTATTCTGTCTACTTCATGGTTCCCAAGGAAGAAGGCTCCTTTCGTCCCATCCTGGACCTCAAGTTAGACAACAAGGCTCTCAAAGTGCCTCACTTTCGTATGGAGACCTTTCAGTCAGTCGTGGTAGCGGCAGTGCACCGCAGGGAGTTCCTGGCCTCCTTGGATCTGATGGAGGCGTATCTCCACATCCCCATCTTCAAAGCACATCAACGCATCTTGCATTTCAAGGTCCTCGGCCAGCATTTCCAGTTCCAGGCCTTACTATTCAGGTTGGCGACGGCTCCCCGCACCTTCACCAAGATCATGGAGTCTCAACTTGGTCCTTCGGGTGCTCACCGGCCCGCCATTTGAGCCTTTGCGGAGCTCATCTCTCAAGGATCTCACCCTCAAGGCAGCCTTCCTTGTGTCCATTTGTTCTGTGCGCCGGATCTTGGAGTTACAGGCTCTATCCTGCAGAGAACCTTTTCTCCGTTTTACGGACTCCGGGGTGTCCCTGTCCACAGTGCCCTCCTTCTTGCCTAAAGTGGTTTCGCCTTTTCATCTGAATCAGTCGGTGGAACTTCCTTCCTTCACCGCCGAGGATCGGCTAGAACTTCGGAGCCTGGATGTCAAGCGGGTTCTTATTCGTTATCTGGAGGTCACCAATGAGTTTTGCTTATTGGACCACCTGTTTGTTCTCTGGAGCGGTCCCAGGCGCAGCCATCAGGCATCCAAAACCACGATTGCGTGCTGGTTGAAGGATGCCAGTGCCTCAGTGTATATTGGGGTCGGCCGTCGCCCTCTGGACGGCATCAAGGCTCGTTCGCTCCGTGCTCAAGCAACCTCCTGGGCTGAAAGTCGATCTTTCTCGCCGCAGGAGATAATGTTGAGCTGCTATATGGAAATCATTGCATACCTTTGCACGGCACTATTGCTTGAATTGCAACCTCCTGGGTTTGGCTCCTTTGGCGACCAGGTCCTTCGAGCTGGGCTATCCGGGGCCCACCCTACGTAGGGAAGCTTTGGTACATCCCACTGTCTGGACTGATCCGGGTACGTACAGGTAAAAGAAAATTATTCCTTACCTGCTAAATTTTGTTCCTGTAGTACCATGGATCAATCCAGACTCCCACTCTCAGAATCATGGGTTTGGGATAGCGGCTCTCCTTACCAGCATCTGTTTTCCTATCTGCTTTCTGCTATTATTACTGTTCTTACCAGTTGGTTCACGTTGCAAGTTTTTTGCCTGTTGGCATGTTTCTTCCAAAATTTTGATGCGGTTCATACATTGAGTATTTTATACCGATTCCTTGATCCATCCAAACGTTTTTTCTCTTGCTTTGATATTCTTAATACTGAAGAGACAGAGAGGGCGCTCCAGCTTATAAGAGGCCAGACTTTGAGTTTTGCTCTGACTCCACCTGCTGGAAGAGAGACCTAACTCTCACTGTCTGGACTGATCCGTGGGACTACAGGAACGAAAATTAGCAGGTAAGGAATAATTTCCTTTTTACACTTTCTGATAATAGGACTAGGGGCCATTCCATGAAGTTAGCAAGTAGCACATTTAAGACTAATCAGAGAACATTTTTTTTCATTCAATGCACAATTAAGCTCTGGAATTTGTTGCCAGAGGATGTGGTTAGTGCAGTTAGTGTAGCTGGGTTTAAAAAAACGTTTGGATAAGTTCCTGGAGGAGAAGTCCATTATCTGCTATCCAATCAAGTTGACTTAGAAAATAGCCACTGCTATTACTGGCATCAGTAGCATGGGATATACTTAGTTTTGGGTACTTGCCAGGTACTTATAACCTGGATTGGCCACTGTTGGAAACAGGATGCTGGGCTTAATGGACTCTTGGTCTGACCCAGTAAGGCATGTTCTTATGAAAGCTGACGCAGATGGAAAATAACTCACGCAGAACTCAAGGAATGGTTTTGAACTTTAATGCGTGATCTGATCTTGGTGAAGAGGGAGATCCTAGAAATGAGGTTGGTGGCAGAATAGATCGCGAAGGCCGGTGAAGAAGGTGAGGATATCCTTTAAAGCCTTGGAAATATCAAATGCAGCAATCTTGGGCAGGCTGGAAGACCTAGAAGATAGGTTGAGATGAAACTATATCAGATTTCGAGAGAAGAGTGAATATGAGGACAGTTTGCAAGCTGTGCATGATATATGCAAAGCATTATTGGAGAGTGGAGTCAAGGATACAGTAGAACCCGCATCCCAATAAATGCTGAGAGCGCACAGAGCTTTAGGTCCTCGGCCTAATAGTCAGGCCTATCCTGTAAAGTGCGGCCGCGTTTACCCTGCTCCTAAGCCACTTTTAACTCACGTTCCGGCCGCGTTAGCCCTTCCTGCGATCCCGAATCCCCTTTAACCTACTCCTACCGCGTCCTAAATTCCCCGGGTAACCCCTTCCGCCCGCGGCATGCATATTGCATGCAAACGAGCGAATTAGCTCGATATTGCATGCAAACGAGCCAATTAGCTATTCCCCTAGCATCCCGTAACCCGCGCCCCGACTAACGCTACCTTTCCCTGCTGTTTTGTCGCGCGTTTAACCTGCAAACTTACCGCCTACCCTGACCCAGGCGGTAGAGGCATGGGTAAGGGTAGGTGGCAAGCTTTCCCCCAGCCCCCGCTCACCTGCCCCGGCCGCGATCGTGGGTGCCGGTCCCCGTGGCAGCCCCAGTCCTCTCCCCTGCTCCCGAAGCAAAAAAAAAAGCAAAAAAAAAGTTGCAGCCCCCCTCCGATGTCCGGAGGGGGCTGCAAAGTTTTTTTCGCTTTTTTTTTTTTTTTGCTTCGGGAGAGGACTGGGGCTGCCACGGAGACCGCTTTCCCCGTGCAAGTAAGTTGTTTCGCCGCTTGTATTTTCTCCCCCCTCCCGGAGGGCGGGGGGAGAAGAGACAAGCGGCGAAACTGAGCGGCAAAGCCCGAACCCGACCCGGACCCCCAACCCCCAACCGGACCCGGCCTGACCGCTGTCAGTCTGTTCTCCCTCCTCCCGGAGCAAGGCTGCTTTTCGCGCCCTGCTCCGGGAGAGGGGAGAAGATGACAGCGGCGAAACTGAGCGGCAAAGCCCGAACCCGACAAGCGACGAAACTGAGTGGCGAAACTAAAAAAAAAAGAAAAGCATTTTTTTTTTTTTTCAAAATTGACAATTTGGGGTTTTTTCCAAAAGCGACTTACTTTTGGGATCTGTCAAGATCCCAAAAGTAAGTCGCTTTTGGACGCAAGCAAAACTTACTTTTTGCAGCCATCGTCAGTACCACAACCTGGCTCCGTAGCTCCTCCCGACAAGATGGCCGCCTGCACGGGGAAAGCGTGCAATTGGCCGCTGAAGACGTGACATCGTGACGTGACGTGACGTCACGTGACATCGTGACGTCACGTGACATCGTGACGTCACGTGACATCGTGACGTGACGTCACGTGACATCGTGACGTGACGTCTTCAGCGGCCAATTGTACGCTTTCCCCGTGCAGGCGGCCATCTTGTCGGGAGGAGCTACGGAGCCAGGTCGTGGTACTGACGATGGCTGCAAAAAGTAAGTTTTGCTTGCGTCCAAAAGCGACTTACTTTTGGGATCCTGACAGATCCCAAAAGTAAGTCGCTTTTGGAAAAAACCCCAAATTGTCAATTTTGAAAAAAAAAAATTGCTTTTCTTTTTTTTTAGTTTCGCCGCTCAGTTTCGTCGCTTGTCGGGTCCGGGTTGGGGGTCCGGTCGGGTTCGGGCTTCGCCGGGTCGGGTTCGGGCTTTGCCGCTCAGTTTCGCCGCTGTCATCTTCTCCCCTCTCCCGGAGCAGGGCGCGAAAAGCAGCCTTGCTCCGGGAGGAGGGAGAACAGACTGACAGCGGTCAGGCCGGGTCCGGTTGGGGGTCCGGGTCGGGTTCGGGCTGGGGGAAAGCTTCGCCGCTGTCAGTGTCTCTTCTCCCCTCCTCCCGGAGCAAGGCTGCTTTTCGCGCCCTGCTTCGGGAGGAGGGGAGGGGGACTGGCAGTCCCGACTTCTGGTATCTGTCATTTCAAATGACATTTGAAATGACAGATACCAGCGTGGCGTGAAGCCTTAGCCCCGCGCACCCAGGATCCTGTATAGGCGCTCTATCCAGTATCCTGGGTTGCGCGGGCCTAAGGCTTTTTGGACGCGGCTTACATTTACATATAATTAGGCTTCAGGATCGAGCGGTAGGTGAGCTGCACTGTGCGGGCGGTAACCGCGGGTGCCATAGGCACTAATGCAGCTCTTCCTACCGCTCGGTACTGGATCACCCTGAATCTGCCCAGGGTTGTTTTCCCCCCCCCCTTGAGGAGTGACAATGTGAGGTACAAGCTGGCTGCCTCCCTTTCTTCTCTTGTTTATAGTTTGTCCAGCTGATATTAAAGTTAAGACACTAGAGGAGGCCATGAAGGCATATATATTGCTTGAGAGGATTCAAATGTTGGCGAACGGATGAATTTAGTGACTACAAAAAACCTAAACTTCGGCCGGAGCGAGCTCAAGGGGCCAGATGTGCAAAGCCGTCTCTCCTGCTCTCTTGCCCTTGGGGAGAGATGCTTTAGTGCCTCCGGCCCAGTGAAAGCGTGACTTTTCTGCGTTAGTCTGAATATAAGCGAGTAAAAATGTGTATGTTCTTAAAGAGACTGCTGCCTGACAGAGACTTTGACTCCAGGGCTGGAGAAAAGAGGGAAAACTTGTTGGGCGGTAAGGAATGCTAGCCAGATGTGAGTACACTGTACCAAATATGCCATTCTAGCTCTCTCTGATCAGAAGCAGTGTGAGTTCTGCCCCTCTCATTCCCCACACACACCAGGCTGTTCTCACCTTCCTTGTTTTTCCCACTCTTTTTGCACACCTCAGTCTAAATAAGGGAGCAATCACTTTGAGTCTCTTCAAAGACACGCTCTGACCCTTCCTGATAGACACAAGTGCCAGAAAAACATTTATAGAAATTGTTGAAGATAAATTTCCACATTTTTTCCTTTGCACGTTTTGGAGAGAGTGTGTGTGTGTGTGTGCGTTCCTTGTCGGTCTGATTATACTGCCTTGTTACACAGTATGCCTCTGCTCTGCTCCCTCTTCTGTATCCTGCCTAGGAGCCGTTGAACCCCCGACCCCTCACTACAACAACTCTATCCTGTGTGACCTGGTGATGGAGCAGCACCTGCACTTCCTCTCCAGCGCCCTCGTGGACTCTCCTGGCATGAAGGACGGAATTGCTATTCTCAAAGTCTGGCTGCGCCACCGCCAGCTGGACAAGGTAGGACGATGCTAGTGTGCAGTGAGGGGGCTGGGGGCGGGGGGGGGGGGGGAATGTCTCATGTTGATTGGGTCAGAGGACATGGAAATTGGCGCAAAGCTCGCTGCCCCTCTCTTGTGCAAGAGATGCCATCTTTCACCATAAGATGTATAATGCCTAGCACATCATACGTTCTTGGCCAAGGTGCTCGCTCCATGCTTTCTTGAACACTCTATAGTTTTTGGCTACTGCTTGCCATGTGAACATAATTTGCCTCTTGTTCCTGTCTGCGGTCCCCCACCTCTCCTGTGTGGCTTAGCTGCCCGTGCTGGGGAAACTGCCTCTGAGGTGGAGCCTCTCTCAATCTCCTCTCCGTGCTTTGAGGGTTGTCCTTGCAATAGACACAATCGCCCCCCCTTGAGGCCTAAGTGTATCACCTCTTCGGCCTCCCCCAGCTTCAGCTTGAAAGCCATGGGGACATCTACATGCTTACTTTCAAACTGCTTTTAGTTTTTGGAAGTTCTGTTTCATTTAGTAGTGATATTCCTTGTTCAGTGGTACACGCCAATATAAGTGCCCCACTAACTGGAGGTGCTCTCCATTCATACGCTAAGGAATGATAGACTGATTTCTGAAGAAGCTTATTAAAATAGCTTCAGTTCTGGTTTTGCCTGCGTGAACCTAATTTTGAAGATAAATATTGTACCTTCTGGTTTGCTTTTTCTTTCCTGGGTTTCTCTGAGATTGTATTTTTCAGCGGTTCCTTGGCACATGATCGGAGCTGTTGCTGTTTAACGTGTCAGTAACCGAGTGTGCATGAGCTGTGCTGCCTTTTCTCTGTACTTCCCCCTCTCTTTCTGTCTCCCTCTGCAGGGCTTTGGCTGTTTCAATGGCTTTGTGGCCTCAATGCTGGTGGCATATCTCCACGCAAAACACAAGGTCAATTCAATGATGAGTGGCTACCAGATCCTGAGGAACGCTCTGCAGTTCTTGGGTGAGTACCGAGAGCCCTGACTTGCACGCTTCGTCCCGTAACTCCTCGGGCCCTGGCAGCTGGTGAAAACTGTGTTAGCATCATGTGTTTTATGTCACCTGCTGAATGTACTCACGAAATAAAACCGCGCCTAAGCCCCACACACGCCTTGCTGCCTCCATAATTTTTGAAAGAATTATTTTGAGTATTATCATATACATTTCCTTGCGTGTAGCCAGATGGACTCAGGACCAATGGGTATTGTGCTCTCCTGATAGCAGATGGGAGACTGAGTCAGATTTCAAAGCTGACGTCACCCTACATATACCCATGCAGCAAGCTCAGCTCTTCTGTATTTCTCCATCTCCATAGCAGATGCGGACACTATCCAAAAGAGAAAAGTGTAACATTTACAACAAGAAAGAAAAAGGAAAATTACCTGCAAGAAGAGAAGGAGAGAGCCCCGCTTCTCCTGTGGTGAAACCTAAGGGTCCCTCCCACAGTCGAGACTTTCCTGAGGTGATTCTCGATATCCCTCAGAGGTGAGCCTTGGTCCGGCAGCTGGCTCCCGGCGTGGACTTAGCCCCCAGGGTGGCTGAAAGGCAGCGGGTGACGATTCGAGTGTGGCGGTGAAGGTATTCCCCTCTCCCCCTGCAGCTGGAGACCGCCCGGCAAGCGACCGGTAAGCGCCGAGACCAGGTAAGGTAGAAACCTTTACTTTTAAGTCTCCGGTCTCCAAGGCTCGAATAGCCGTATCGATCTTCCTCCCAGGACTGGACCCATACCGGACCATGCTACGGTTTTTCCACAGAGATGAATTGCTGGCCCTGGTCTTCCAGACCCTGAACACTCTGGGAGTTTCCCTATGTCGGAACCAAAGAGGAATCCCATCCTGGTATCTGTACGGAAAGCCTCTTGCTATTTCCTGATGCTGAAAGCCATCCAGGAGTTGATTGTCCTGGAGTGGGACGCCCCAGAAGCCAGTTTTAAAGGAGGTCGGGCCTTGGCGGCCTTATATTCTCTGGACCTGGCGGCCAAAGAATGCCTGCATTTCCTAAAAGTGGACGGCCCTGGTCTGTGCCATCTTGAAGCGAACAACTATCCCAGTAGAGGGAAGAGTGGTCTTGAAGGATGCACACGATAGATTGAGTCCATCCTTAAGCAAGCCTTTGACGCAGCAGCAATGACACTGCAGATCACTTCCTGTTGTGCCCTGGTGGCTCGTTAGTGTCTGCTTCTCTCTCGAGAGGCAGATAGCTCAGGGGCGCATCCCAGGAGGCAATGGAGCCCACCATGGCCTTCCTATTGGATGCAAGCTCTGACTTAGTGTGTACCTCGTTTAGAGGAGTAGCCTCAGTGGTGGTGGCCAGAAGACAGCTATGATTGCGAAATTGATCAGTGGATGCGACCTCTAAGACAAACCTCACAAAGATGCCCTTTAAGGGATCCCTTCTTTTCAGAAGTGAATTTGAAAAGCTAGCCAGTAAGGGTGAATCTCCAGTGCCTCGGCTACTGGAAGATAAGATAAAGAGGTCACAGAGCCCCTTGCCTATGAGGGGTCGGGCCAGGGGCTCCCAGCGCTTCCGGCCCTACAGAAACTCGTTACTATAGACATCTTAGCCCTCGGGAAGGTCTCAGTCCTTTCAGAGCTGACAACCAAAAAGAGGAACTGGTTTGGGCTCAGGTTCGACCCGAACTTCCCAATAAAGTTTTGGCTGACCCATCCACGGGACAAGGAGATAGGGGGACGATTATCCCTCTTCTATCAGAGGTGAGTCGAGATCACGTCTGACAAATGGGTACTGGACATCATTTCGCAGCATCCATTGGGTCATGTTCATGATATCAACTTGCTACTCCCAGCACAAAAAAACTAGCAGTGGAATCCCCATTGATAAGGCTCCTCAGTTTGAGGGCTATAACCCCGGTACCTACACCCCAGGAAAATACGGGGTGTTATTCCATCTATTTCATCGTACCCAAGAAGGAAGGTTCATTTCGCCCCCTGGATCTCAAGAGCGTTATACGTCATCTGCGGGTAATTCACTTCCGCATGGAAACTCTTCGCTCCGTCATAATGGCCGTACAACCGGGAGAGTTCTTAACATCCCTGGAACTCTCGGAGGGTTTCCTTCATATCCCAATCTGTCAAGACCAGCGTTTCCTACGCTTTGCGGTACTGGGCTGCCATTATCAGTTCCGGGCATTGTCTTTGACCTGGCAACCACCCCCAGAACATTCTCCAAAATTATGGTGGTTGTAGCAGTGACACTGAGGAAAGAAGGGATCCTGATGCACCCTTACGTAGACGACTGGCTGATCCAGGTAAAGTCGTTGGAAGAGAGCCTCCAGGTAATCAGCAGGGTCAGGACCCTACTGCAGGAACTCGGTTGGGTCGTGAAAATGGACAAGAGCAGTTTCAAGCCCTCCCAGTCCTTAGAGTACCTGGGAGTCCGGTTCAACACCAAGCAGTACAAGGTCTTCCTCCCTCCCTTGAGGATAATGAAACTGATGTGCCAAGTGTGTTGGTTGACAAACACAATGCGCCCCAGGATGTGGAGCTATCTTCAGGTCCTTGGCCTGATGGCATCCACCCTGGAGGTAGTAGCCTAGTGGTTAGAGCAGTGGGCTATGAACCAGGAGACAAGGGTTCGAGTCCCGCTGTCACTCCTTGTGACCTTGGGCAAGTCACTTTACCCTCCATTGCCTCAGGTACAAAACTTAGATTCCTATCCCCCTCTGGGGATAGGGAAATACCTCCAGTACCTGAATGTAAACTGATGTGATATCTCAGATATATAAAAAAATAATAAATAAAATAAACAAATAAATAAAATAGTACTGTGGGCAAGGTCACACATGCGGCCACTCCAACGCTCCCTGCTGTCACATTGGAATGCACTGTCTCAAGACTACTCGATTTGCCTCCACCTACCGACGGAAGTATGTTCTCTACTCCAGTTGTTGCTACAGGAAGTGCATCTAAGCAAGACTGTAAGCCTTTCCCTACCGAACTGGCTTGTCCTCACGACGGATGCAAGACAGACACAGCTATTAACGCCTGCCCAGCGAAGGCGAAGCAACCTACTATTTAGGGATCGTGCCCTCTGGCCTCCCATTTGTTAGTCACAGTGGGCAAATGCCACAGGGAGGCTGTCTCTGCCCCGCCCGTTGCCTGCCCACCACCGCCGGCATGCTCAAGCGAGGGGCTGCAACGAGTTCGTAAACAATACCACAAAGGACTGCTTTTACAAACTGCAAGTCCTCAAAAAACTTAAACCCCTCCTTTTCTTCTCCGACTTCAGGC
The DNA here is from genome assembly GCF_901001135.1 of Rhinatrema bivittatum. Classification (NCBI taxonomy): domain Eukaryota; kingdom Metazoa; phylum Chordata; class Amphibia; order Gymnophiona; family Rhinatrematidae; genus Rhinatrema; species Rhinatrema bivittatum. The sequence goes on along the minus strand of NC_042615.1, from coordinate 807,208,964 downwards.
TAGTACTACAATCCATCATTCTTTCTAAGCTTGACTATTGCAACTCCCTGCTACTAGGTATACCCGCCAACACCATCAAACCATTACAGATGGTACAGAATTCAGCTGCTAGAATTCTAACTAGCACCAACAAAAAAGATCATATCACCCCAATCCTTCAGAACTTACATTGGCTTCCCATTAAACAAAGGATACTCTACAAGGCACTCACTATCCATCCACAAAGCGACAAACAAACTAGCTCTCAACTCCAACTGCACACTTCTTCCAGACCAATCAGAAGCGCATACAGAGGAACACTGCATGCTCCACAAATAAAATCAACATTGAGCAAACGAGCGTTATCTTCAGCAGGCCCACACCAGTGGAACACGCTTCCCCCAGATCTAAGACTAGAACCCAGTCATCAAGAATTCAAAAAAAGACTGAAGACTTTTCTCTTCCAACAAGCTTTCCCTGACGCTTAATTTTACTGTGACGGGCAGACTTCCTTATCACTAGGTATCCCTTTAATTATGGACACTGTACCAAGTACAACTTTTAAGAACCTGCAACAGGACAACTATCTTTGAGTTCAAAATTCACTTTATCTCATATATATATATCTGGCTTTGGTTAATATTTATTTCTACGTTAAATAGTTATACTGCTTATATTAAATAATATAATTCTTTATTTATTACCAGTTAAACTATTATTTTAAGTTATTATGTTAAATTGTCTACCAGTTATACTGTTCCATATGTTCTACAGTTCCATGTAAAGCTCCGCTCTCTGTTGAGCAGTTCTTTGTTCTATGTAAACCGGAGTGATTTGTAGTCCCTACAAGAACTTCGGTATATAAAAATTAAAAATAAATAAATGGATAGGAGAGCGGGCAGCCTGGCCACAGGCACCAGAGAAAGGTGTGGGGCGCATGCCGAAGGCGCCCCCCCCAGAGATAGGAAGCAGCTCAGGTGGGTGTTACCCAGGCAAAGCCTTTGAATAGCAAACCTCCTTGTGGTTAGGATGTGGCTGGCAGAAGGAGGTCTCAGAATTGAAGTAAAAATTGGAGCAAGAATGTGGTTTCCGAACAGTTCTGCTTGGCCATCTGTAGCGTTGGCTGAATTTTTTTTTTTTTCCCCCATGAGAAACAGAATCTGGAAACTTGAAAATGAAATCCTGTAATTTTTGTTTACATGCGTTTTATTGGTTTCTAGCTTCCACAGACCTGACTGTGAATGGGATAACCCTGGCTAAGGCTTCCGAGGTTTCACAGGTAAGCTGACCCCCTTCAGGCACACACACACTTCTGGGATTTTCCGTTCCCTGTACGTACCTGGATCAGTCCAGACAGTGGGTTATGTCCCCAATCCAGCAGATGGAGTCAGCCCAAAGCTTCGAGGGGGCGTCACCTTAAGTACTACTACCCCCTCTGCAGGAGTTCAGTATCTTCTGACTCCAGCAGATGAGAGTAGTGGAATCTGGGCTTGCTCCCGATCGCCTATTTCCTTTGTCCTTTTTGCGTTCCCTGTTTTGGGGCTTTATTGTCTGTATGTTTTTGGTTGGATCAAGTTGTGTTTAAAAAAAAAAAAAAAAGAAAGCAGTTAATTGTTTAATTGGGGAGGCGTGGCTTCCTTCTTGTTCTCTGTCTCTCCCCTTTCCTATTACCGGCGCTGGTCGTGGCTGCTTCGGGGTAAGTGTGATTTTTTTTTCTTCTTCCCTTGCAGCTAGGTTGCACGCGACTGCCGGTGCTCCGGCCTCCTAGCATCTTTCCCCTCTCCCGCGGCCATTTTGCGGCTCCACGTGGGCTGCACCGGGGAGAGGGCTGCTCATCACCGGCGGGTTGTGCGGCCAGGAAGGCCCCCCCGCGGCGCCGTTTTTGTCTTCGGCGGGTAGCGCAGGCCACCCGGGCCCCCTTGCAGCGGCGATCCGTTTCGCGGCCCCCCCCCCCCCGGGTTTACCAGGCGTTCTTGGCTGTCGGGGGCTGTTTCTCTGGCGCTCCGGATGCCGCAGCCGGTGCGTTGCTCGGCCTGCGGAGAGCCTGGATCGCGCGTGTCAAGGGAGGGGATTTGTGCTAGGTGCCTCCCCGGGGGGGAAGGCACTTCTCAGCCCCTCACGCATCGGTCCTCCATGACAGCCTTGCCCGGGCGGCGCGGGCCGGCCCCTCCCCCATTCCTGGCGGGAACGGCGGCCATCTTGCAGGCGCTGCGCCCTGAAGGAGCCCAGGCAGCGCGGGGGGACGAGGTAGCTTCAGAGGGTTCTCCCCCGAGGTTATTACCGGAGACAGACCCGGAGGAAGGCCTGCGGGGGCAGGGTCCCCCGGGGCCCCCACCCGCGGAGGTCCCCCCGACTAGGCCGGGGTTTTCCCCGGAGTTCATCCGTCTGATGCATACAGCCTACCTACAGGACCTGGCTGCGCCCGCGGATCCACCACCACCCAAGCTACCGCGACCTTCGTCCTCCTATCCGGCCCCCCCCGCCCCGGCGGGCGTGGGGGCCCCACAGCCCCCCATCCAACCACGGCTCCCTGTGGGCTCGGGGGGCCTGGGTCGGCACCGGCTTCCCCTGGGTCGGACCCCGCGGCGGCAGGACAAGGAGACTCCACTTCAGAGGGTGAGGACCCACGCACCCTGCGTCTCTTCCAGCGGGACGAGCTGGATGACCTGATCCCACAGATCATTCAGGGGTTGGACCTTGATCCCCCGCCGGACCCGCCAGCTCCCGTCGCGCCCGCTGTAGTCACCTCCTCCAAGAAGGGAGACCCGGTGCTGGCAGCCCTTCACCCGAGGGCTCGGGCCTTTCCCATTCACGAGTCGTTCCTGCAGCTTCTCACCAGGGAATGGGATGCCCCGGAAGCCGCTCTGAAGGGCAGCCGCGCCATGGAGCGGCTGTATCCGCTGCCGGAAGATTTTCTGGAGCTCATCAAGGTACCCAGAGTGGACTCCGCGGTGTCAGCGGTCACGAAGAGGACGACCATACCGGTGACAGGTGGAGCAGCGTTAAGGGATACGCAGGATCGCAAGTTGGAAGTCTTCCTCAAGCGGGTCTTCGAGGTCTCCGCTGTGGGACTGCGGGCTGCGATGTGCAGCTCGCTTGCCCAGCGGGCCAGTCTTCTCTGGGTGCAGCTACTGCTCACGTCTCAGGTGTTGCCACCCGAAGAAGCCGCCCAGGCGGATAGGCTGGAAGCTGCGGTGGCATACGGGGCGGACGCTTCCTATGATCTGTTTCGGGTCCTTGCCCGCTCCATGGCCTCGGTGGTGGCGGCACGTCGACTCCTATGGCTTCGCAACTGGGCGGCGGACACGTCCTCCAAGTCGAGTCTGGGTTCCCTGCCGTTCAGGGGTAAGTTCCTGTTCGGCGAGGATCTGGACCAGATCATCAAGTCTCTGGGGGAAAACGCGGTCCATCGCCTGCCGGAAGACAGATATCGCTCCAGCAGGGCGTTTTCGTCCTCCCGGACCAGAGCCAGAGCGCAAAGGCGCTATAGGAGTTATAGGCCGGCGGCGGCTCGGCCCTCTGCCCCCAGGTCTCAGCCCTGGTCTCGCTCCTTTCGCGGGCGCCGCCCCGCTTCCACGGCGGGACAACCTTCGCCCAAGTCCTCTCAATGATGTTCAACTCGCCCACTCCGCCGTCCCCAAGATTGGGGGGCGGCTGGCATTCTTTTACGAGGAGTGGGCGCGGATCACCTCGGATCAGTGGGTCTTGGACACCATAGGACGCGGCTACGCTTTGGAACTTGCCCACGCTCCGAAGGGTCGGTTCATCTTCTCGCCCTGCGGCTCGGCCATCAAGCGAAGGGCGGTGCAGTCGACGCTGGACAGACTGTGGGAGATAGGCGCCATTGTGCCCGTGCCCTCCGGAGAGGTGGGCTCGGGCCATTATTCCATCTACTTCGTGGTACCGAAGAAGGACGGCTCCTTCCGCCCCATACTGGACTTGAAGGAAGTCAACAAATCCCTCAGGGTGATCCGGTTCCGCATGGAAACGCTGCGTTCGGTGATTGCGGCGGTACACCGAGGGGAGTTCCTGGCCTCCTTGGATCTGACGGAGGCCTACCTGCATATCCCCATTCGCCAAGAACACCATCGTCTTCTACGGTTCAAGATTCTGGACCAGCATTTCCAGTTTGTGGCGCTTCCATTCGGCCTGGCAACGGCCCCACGCACCTTCACCAAGATCATGGTAGTCGTGGCGGCTGCCCTTCGGAAGGAGGGTATTCTAGTTCATCCTTACTTGGACGACTGGCTCATACGGGCGAAGTCTTTCCGCCATGGCCAGGCGGCAGTGGCCAGGGTGGATGGTCCCGGAGAATCTGGCTCGAGGCGTGTCCCTCGATCTACCAAATTGGGTAGTGGTAACCACCGACGCCAGTCTTGTAGGCTGGGGGGCAGTCTGCGACCGCAGCGCCACGCAAGGGACGTGGTCCGCGGAGGAGTCGACGTGGTCCATCAATCGTCTGGAGACCAGAGCGGTCAGGCTGGCACTCCTTCACTTCCTGCCACTCCTTCGGAATCGGGAAGTCAGAGTCTTGTCGGACAACGCGACCACGGTGGCCTACATCAATCGACAGGGCGGCACCCGCAGTCCGCAGGTCGCGCTCGAGGCGGCGATGTTGATGCAGTGGGCGGAACGGCACCTGGCCCGTCTGGCGGCCTCGCACATAGCGGGCGTGGACAACGTCCAGGCGGATATCCTCAGTCGCCAGCTCCTGGATCCCGGAGAGTGGGCCCTCTCCGACGAGGCCGTGCAGCTCATCGTTCGGCGGTGGGGTCCCCCCCACCTGGATCTTATGGCATCCGCTCAAAACACCAAGGCGCCTCGTTTCTTCAGTCGCCGGAGAGAACGGGGGGCGGAGGGCGTCGATGCCCTCTCGCTCCCGTGGCCGGCCGATCTACTACTATACGCGTTCCCCCCGTGGCCACTGGTGGGAAGGCTACTACGACGGATAGAGGCTCATCGAGGGACTGTCATCTTCGTCGCGCCAGAGTGGCCGAGACGACCTTGGTTTGCAGACCTTCTTCACCTAGTAATCGACAGGCCCATACGGCTGGGACATCTTCCCCGCCTCCTCCACCAGGGACCAGTATTTTTCGACCAGGCAGAACTCTTCTGTCTTGCGGCCTGGCTTTTGAGAGGCGTCGCCTTCGGGGATACCCGGAGGCGGTAGTATCCACGCTGCTGCGTTCTCGGAAGACCTCGACGTCGGTGGCCTACGTGCGGGTCTGGAAGGTGTTCGAGCTGTGGTGTACCGGCCTGAACACAAGACCCTCGGAAGCGTCTGTCCCGCAGATCCTCCAGTTCCTGCAAGCGGGGGTGGACAAGGGGCTCGCTTACAACTCACTTCGGGTTCAAGTGGCCGCTCTTGGCTCCCTCCTGCGCGACGGCGGATCTCTGTGGCGACACCCGGACATCGCCCGTTTCCTCAAGGGGGTCAAGCATTTGCGGCCTCCACTGCGGGACCCTTGCCCCTCTTGGAGTCTCAATCTGGTACTGCGTTCCATGTCAGGACCTCCGTTTGAACCGCTGCGGACTGCGACGATCAAGGATCTCACCCTCAAGGCGGTGTTCCTAGTGGCCATCTGCTCCGCTCGGCGTATTTCGGAGCTGCAGGCCCTGTCGTGTAGAGAACCTTATCTCCGGTTCTCCGATTCGGGTGTTTCCCTTCGTACTGTCCCCTCCTTCCTTCCGAAGGTGGTGTCCGCGTTCCATGTGAATCAGACGGTGGAACTTCCATCGTTCTCTTCGTCGGAACCGCGGTCTCTTCGTCTTCTTGACGTCAAGCGCACCCTGAGGCTCTACCTGGAGGCTACGAATGATTTCCGGACTTCTGACCATCTCTTCGTCCTTTGGTCCGGTCCCCGGAAGGGATCTCAGGCCTCGAAGACAACCATTGCCAGATGGCTGAAGGCCGGTATTGCTGCCTCCTATATTGGGGTGGGGCGGACTCCCCCACCCGGCATCGTAGCACATTCTACACGCTCTCAGGCGGCCTCCTGGGCAGAGAGCCGCTCGGTATCTTCGCAAGAAATCTGTAGAGCGGCCACCTGGAAATCGTTGCACACGTTCTCGAGACACTATAGACTACATCTCGCCTCGTCCGTCCAGGGACACTTTGGCGAACAGGTCCTACGAGCAGGCCTCGCAGGATCCCACCCGGGTTAGGGAAGCTTGGGTACATCCCACTGTCTGGACTGATCCAGGTACGTACAGGGAAAAGAAAATTATTACTTACCTGCTAATTTTCGTTCCTGTAGTACCATGGATCAGTCCAGACGCCCACCGCATTTGGGTCCTAGGGCCTACTCCTGCTCGGCTGTATGTGGATGCTGAGTCTGTTCAGCTGTGTCTCCTGTTACAGTAGTGCCCTTACTGCTGTTGGTTGTTTTTTTACGTGTTTCCAGTTTTTCTCTTTGTTTTTCACCGTTCCCCTGGAGGTTGACACGCTATGTTCGTGCCCGCCCACCCGTTGGTGGGTCGGTTTCAGTTTCCTAAGTTTTTCATTCAGCGGCTTATTGTTGCCGTCTTGTTTCAACTTGATCCAAGCAGGGGGTTTCTGTAGTACTTAAGGTGACGCCCCCTCGAAGCTTTGGGCTGACTCCATCTGCTGGATTGGGGACATAACCCACTGTCTGGACTGATCCATGGTACTACAGGAACGAAAATTAGCAGGTAAGTAATAATTTTCTTATGCTGTTGTGCACTCCCTGTTATAAAAGCCAAGCTTTTCCAGGACCATGATCATCATTTTTTCCCCTCCAACCAGCAAGAACATATCTTCTTCACAAACCCCCATTTTCCATACCACTACCTACTTCGGTATCTAATCTCTTGCTGCAGGACACTTGAGACTTTCTCACATATACGTTATAATTTTTATGCTCAATAAGACCTGTCAACTTAATTGTTTAAGTCTTTTTTTTTTTTTTTTTTTTCTCCTTTATCTTTTGGTCATCAATGTTACAACGTTATTGTTAAATTTTGAACTTATGTACACTGTTCCAAGTTTCATAACCTTGTTCTATGTAATGCCTTTTGGCAATTTTCATGTTCTGTTTCAATGTAAACCGATGTGATCTTTATTTCATATAGGAACACCGGTATATAAAAATCTAAAAATAAATAAATAAATGACGATGCTCTGTGCAGGAGGGGAACCTGTTACTGTATTAACATGGGCAGGGCAAAAGGGGGGGGGGGGTCGAGGGAGATAATTACAAAAAATATATACAATTTGGGCTGAATTTCCAATGCCCTTTAGGCGCATAAAACCTGGTTTTATGCACCCGGCTGACTGCTATAAAATAGCTGGGGATTGTGTTTGCATAAAATTGGCTGTCTAACTTGGTTTCCTGTCCGCTTTTACACAAACTGCAGAGAGGCGTCGGGGGGAGAGGGGGAAACCTAGCGCATAATGTTTCATTTTCAAAAGTATGCGCATCAGCATTTTTTAATTCGCATGAGTTACGCCCTCTGAAAGAGAAGGTGCAACTTTTGTTGAGTTAACCTGCCGTCGGGCACTTAGACCCAGATTTTCTAAGTGAATTTATGCACCTAGGTTCACTTAGAAAATTTAGGGTGCAGTCTGTTTGTAAAAGGTCCACGCAGGTGTTGCCCTACCATGCGCAGTTATAAAATATCCCTCTTAAATCTGCCCGCATTAGAGAAAGTTGCAAGCAATATTGAGGCTGTTTTTAGCATCTCTTAGCTGGATAAGTAGCGGCGGTTGAATATCTGGCCCCGCTGAATGGCCGCTGCTTAGCTGGATAATTTATCTGGCTAAGTCTTGTCGGCCTGTAGGGCTATCCTAAACTTACCCAGCTGGATAAGATAGCCGGATATATTCAGCGATATGGCTGTGCTACTGATTTATGTGGGCTAAGTTAGATGGATGAGTTTATGGGACTAACTAGTCGAGCCACACAGTATGCAACTGTTCGATGGGACTTTGGAGCTCGCTGTGTAAAAAAAACAAACATTTTTGCCCTGTCTTGGTGTCCTTTCACAGCCAACCCTTGAAGACTTCCACCAGGCATTTGACGTCGTCTTCATTGACCCTTCGGGGTTTGTGAACCTGTGTGCCGACATGACCGCCAGCAAGTACAAAGAGGTAGTGCTTGTGATGGGTCCTGTGTGTCCTGCTGTGCCATTCGATGCCCCTAAACTGCTCCTCTTGTGGCTCTCATTAAGGAGGGCTCCATCTCTTTTGGCACACTGCGGCAGCTCTTGCTGTAGTGAGACTCTAGCCCCCGGTATAATGCCTGCATTAGAGAGAGAGAGCACGTCGGAGGATGTGCAGGCCATGTCACCGGAGCTTGCAGCCTTGTGCTGTCTCTGCAGGAACAGAGTCGCCAGGCCAGTAGCTCAGGAACACGATGAGTTTGCACCCTTAGTCCATAGGGGCTGGTTCTCATCTCACTGGTGCATGCTTCCTTTTCAAAACAGTGTGCATGGGAACGGGGTGGGGGGTGGGGCAAGGGGAGAGTAGTCAAGGAGACCAAGAGTGCGTACTTGTGTCTCTGCTCCGCTAGCCTGCTGACTCTGCATTTTAGCAGATTGAGTGAAGAAGTGCACACAAAAATGGGCAGAGAAGAGGAATGGGGGAGGAGGAGGAGAAGAGGTAAGAACTGAGCACACAATGAAGGAGGGAGAGGTATAGAAGAGAGAAGTGAGAGGCAAGAGTGCAACACGGGTAGGTTTGTGTGTGTTGGAATATTTTGCTGTTTGTAATGGGTGATTGGACTTATTGGGTTGTGAGCAAGTGGTTCTTTGAGAAACTAAGACCTGTGGCTACTTTTGTGCCGTTAGCTTATAGCACTTAATTTTAATTAATACAATCAATTTGTTTTCTTTTCAAACACAATAAATTTCTAAACAATCCCTTCTTCAGATGGGATGCCCCAGATTTAAAGAAACTAAAAGCGATCTGTGTGATTTTTGAAAGCTCATTTTGGACCTTGTGTAAGGTATCGCGATCCATTGGCTCTTTGGTTTAATACCTGTATACAGTAGCTAGATGGCGCTACAGTATTGCTCCTATGAGTAGAGTAGACTTTCTGCACAAGTCACACCTGGTGACAGCCGATGCACTGAAAAGTGGATAGTGTGAAGGAAAGACAAATTCTAAGTTTTTGTTTAGCATTATTTTGGTCAAGAATAAAAAGCTCATCGCTAAGATGGATATCAAGTGTTTCTTGAGAGGAGCGCTGGCCCAGTATATGCAGATGTAGGCACCCCAGGCCAAACTGTATGTTTCAGTGAATCTCAAAAGTGAACAGAAACTGACACAACCTCTACATGAATACAAAGTTAAACAGCATCTTTCTGCAGTGTTTAATGCAAAATGACTATTTACTGATTTTAATAGAAAATTAATTTTAAAAAAATGAATATGGTTATGTGCAGAGGTTTTGACACAGTTCCAGTTGGTTCATTACTATTTTTTTTTTAAGTTGAGGCCAAAATGTTGATTGGCTCATTAGGCCTTCAGTTAGTCAGGTGAAGACAGTTCCATGGTTTAACAAATATTCTGATTGTTTTGTCTGCTTTCAACAATGAAGATAACCTACTCTTACAAAGTAGAGGAAGGCTATATAAATCTTTCTCAATACTTCCAACTAGGAATTTCAGTTGTTAGAAACATTGTTAAGAAATCGAAGTTCTGTGGAATTGTTAAGGTCAGGCTAGATCTGGAAGACCAAGAAAAATCTGATAGAACTGCCCAAAAGCTGGTCATTTTCTATGAAACAGAAACTGTAGATCACTACAGATGACCTGCTGAAAGGTTTAGCTGCCACTGGAGTAGTTCTCCACAGTACAGCGTTGTTTGCATAGCAGTGATCTGCTTGGGGGAGTTGTCAGAAGGAAATATTTTCTGTGACCTCATCACAAAAGTCATTGTGTAAAACAAAACCTTTTGATAAGCCTGAAACATTTTGGAACAAAATGATTTGAACTGATGAAATGAAAATTGAATTTTTGGCCACAACCACACAAGATACCTTTTGTAGAAATAAAGGTGAAGCATTTGAAGAACATAAGAAATTGCCATACTGGGTCAGACCAAGGGTCCATCAAGCCCAGCATCCTGTTTCCAACAGTGACCAATCCAAGTCGCAAGTACCAAAACATTAAATGGATCTCAAGCTACTATTGTTTATTAATTAATAGCAGTTTATCGATTTTTCCACTAGGAACTTATCCAAACCTTTTTTAAATCCAGTTACACTAACTGCTGTGAGAACATCCTCTGGCAGTGAATTCCAGAGCTTAACTATGCGCTGAGTGAAAATGAGCTACTTGTTAACTTCATGGAGTGTCCTCTAGTCCTTTTATTATCCGAGAGAGTAAATAACTGATTTTACATTAATTTGTTTAAGTCCTTTCAAGATTTTGTAGACTTCTATCATATCCCCCCCTCAGTCGTCTCTTCTCCAAACTGAACAGCCCTAACTTCTTTAGTGTTTTCTCATAGGGCAGCTGTTCCATACCCATGATTACATAAAAGATTTTAAAAAGTTCCTCCAGGGATATCATGGAGATAAGAGGAAAATTCAAGACAAGAAGATTTCTAAAAATGTTCCAAGTTCTCCGTCCTGCGGTGGATCACGTTCTGAACCTGTACAAGTGCCCTCTGGAGAGCAGAAAGTTTATCCACGGATTGAGAAAGCAATTATCCAAAGAACTGAACCTGGCTCTTGAAATTATTCACGGCAAGAGGTAATGCAGCTAAAGAGAACTCCACAGAGGACAGAACGGTCCAGGTACTCTCCAAGGTTTTAGGAGAGGGCATCGGGGTGTAGGGGGTCTCACAGCTGGAGTAACTATAGGCGTGCAAGGAGTAACAGTGGGGGCAGAGGCCTGAAGTAAAGGAGAGGAACTCGCCGAAGAAAGCCCATCGCTGCCCCTAGGACCCAGAACCTTCCCGCCAGCGCACAGACGAGCCCGGGCTCCAGGTCCAGCACCCGGCACTATCGAATCCCCCTTATGTCCCGCGCGAGCAGACGCCACCAGCTCCAGAGGGCATCCTGACGACGCTGCCGTCAGAGCTGGCAGCACAGGAAGAACTTTCTCTTGTCGAGGCTCGGGGGAAACCTCCCCGATTTTTATCTTCCAGCGGCAACGAAGGACCCTCCCGACATCAGGGAAAGGAGTTTGGGTCTAACCGCCTGGTGCATCGGAGAAGGCTGAGAACGAGTAGGGGAGGGAGGGGGAACCTTCTTGAAGCTGCCCTGTGCGCTTATCCATGAAGAAAGGGCATGAAAAGGTAACTCGGAGGCAGGGCCGTAGCAGAGCGCCTCTCCACACTCTGTCCTATGCCGCCATCGATTTTTAGCACGTTTTTCACGGTATATAAAAAGTGTTTGGTAAATCTCATGTTTAACTTTGCACCGTGTAGAGATTCATTGAAACATACAATTTTTTTGATCAGGGATGCCTAAACCTTTGCAGCCGGCTGTGTGTGCACGGGCTTTGGATTATTTGAGGCTACGCAGTAGCAGCTGGGGGATCCCTTATGCTGAAGAGATATATATATATACTGTATTTGCCGTTGAGCTGCGAGGTGTGGATTCAGCACAGCTCAGTCTTGAACCCTAAGAGCTCTGGAGTGCATGGTATATGTCTCGCGTTTAGGAGGAGGGAGAGCAACAGCGTGGGGAAAAGCCAACAGAGGTTCATTGTAGGTAGCTTTTTTTTTTAAATTGTATTGTCTTCTCCAGATCCAGTCCGAAGCCAAACGCTCCATGGAGATTCTGAATGACGCTACGCTGGATGGGTTTCAGCAGCTGCTCTTAGTCTCCAAGCCACTGATCAGAACCTTTGACCACGTGTTTCAGTGAGTGGGCGGGGGCGCAACCCGTCTGACCGCCGCATGGCTGCTAACTTCCCTTCACTAAAGAACAATTTCTGTTGGCCGGTCTCTCCTTATAGTTGTGAACCTAAGTTTTTGTCTCCCAAACAGCGCTGTGCTTGCCCGGTCCTGCTTCCGGAATAATTGCCGGTCATGCGACTGATGACCTCATGGCCCGCTTCCCTGCCTTGGGTTTTAAACTGTGAAGCTATGGTTCGGGGAGGAGGGCGGCGGTGGTCTGGCTCGATTTGGCTAGTTTTTCATTTTAGCGAGGCCAGAATTTGGTGAATTGACTCTCATTGCCTGAGCTAAAATCTGACCGGGCGACCTTTGCAAGAGATTAAGTGGGGAAAAAGAATCCTTTTTGGGAAAGCCGCAGAGCTCTCTGCAGGGTGATGGGGGTTAGTGCAGCTGAGGGGGGAGACCGGCTTTCGGTTTGTAGAACCAGAAATTTCAGTGGGGCATGGAGATGCGATCGGTTTATTTGCAGTCAGAGGCTTCTCCACCTTCTCCAAATTCCTGGGGCTCCAATTACCGAGATCTGGTAAACCCCTGCTCCCGGGAAGGTTATGGTTGGAGGTTTGATGTTTCAGGCAATCTGTAATTAGTGCCGTTGTGCTTCCTGCGAGCGCCTGGCAATTTCAGGTCGATGGTGCCTTTTAAGGAAAGCTTCCTGAGTGAGAGCTAAGACCTGACGACTTTCATCGTTAGAAGGAGAAATGAACCTCCTCCCTCCCCCGGTGGTACTCAGTTCCTTTGCACCCGTAGCGGATCAAGCCACATCCACCAGCAGGAAATCTGGAGCCACTTGCTCAAGTGAAATCCCCGAATGATGGCAAAGAATTTCTTGAGGACATTTAATTAACTTGTTCTTCCTAAGGGTGCACAGAGCTGTACATACCTGGCCAATCCTTTGTCTAATTAACCTTTTGACCACATGTTGAGTACTAGTGTAAATAACAAAAACTTGCTAAATGCAATGGAAAATCCTTCTTACTGTGGGACGCTATTGACTCTCTCTTTTTGATTGTACTGTAGAAAGCTGTTGGCTGGGCTCCTTCTTTCTCACGCTCTGATTTTTCCAAAGGAAGCTGTGGCTTGTGGGTGCCCAGGTTGTTGTTTTTTGGTTTTTTTTGCCCTGGGAAGCCATTGGGCAGCCACAGCTGTGCAAACCTCAGGAAATAACTTACATAGGGGCCGATGTAATCGCATGCTCATTAGGGAGTGCGGTTTATCCCACAGTTGTGTGCATGGTTTTTTTGGTTTTTTTGTGCACAAACTCTACAACTGACTCTGGGAGGAGTTTTGTGAATAACAGTGTGCCCAACAGTTAGGACCCCCTCGTACCAATCCAGTGCTAATGATGGCATTAGCTGTTAGCCAGCCAATGCAGGGAGGGGCACAGGCTTGCCTTGTGTTTTCTTAGCGTTGGAAACGTAACTCGTAGTCTGAGGTGGAGTAAAGTTTCCAGGCCTAATGTCAGTCTGGGGGCAGAAGCCAGAATTCTGGCACTGGGCCTGCAGTCAAGATTTTATGCACAGAAAATGGGTTTTGCACCCACAGCAGGTTTTCTGTGCATAAAATAATTTTATGTGTACAGTTTTGTTTTTGTTTTTTTTCTGCACAGAAAACATTTTTGTGCACCTAAATCATATTTTAATTCCAGTGGGATCATGCACGTGCAAAAGTGCTTGTTCTGTGCACATAAATCATGGGTCTGAGACTCCTTTTGAGTGCATATTTTTCCTTAAGGTTGCATGCTTTTTAGCTCCCTATGCGTTAGCCTATCATTTGCTTACTGCATCGAGAGTTACTACTTTTTTTTTTTTTAAACCATCTGGTTAAACTGTGTGCTGAATTTCAGTGCCGTTTTACCACACTGCTTATGACGGACCTACGGTGAGAGACGTCTCTTCCAGCAAACTCTAAACTGACATAGTCACGTAGGAGAGCACAACTCCACAATCGGCCGTCACATAAACGCTGCCTCGGCATATCCCTCTGCTTTTACACATTGCAGCCTGAAGAATGTGTCCAAGTTGCAGGGCGCCTGCAGGAAGATGAAGCTGCTGAATGAGCTGATGGATCGTGGTGGGGATTACGTGGCCACCGTCCTGCCTTTCCTTTTGTCCCTCCTGACGCGAGGCCTGGGACAGAGGGTCCTGATGCTGACACACTCGCTGCCTCTCACACCAGAAGTAAGTCCAGAAACAAACCTTTTTATTCTCTGTACTCTCTCTTCCAAGGCAGTCGTTGGACAAAATGGCGTCTAGGGCAAGGCTTCTTTTCAATGTTCCTCCCCCCCCCCCCCCCTTTCCCTTTTGAGTTTGCAAGCTTCCAGATTTACAGACTGACTCGAAAGTTGTAATGCGGCCCCCCCCCCCACTCCCTTCTCCCCCCCCCCCCCCGTAACTTGGCGCCCTGGGCAGTTCCTCTGCTTGCCAACCCCTTGCAAAGCCTTGGTCTCTTGCCTGAGCTTTTCCCTCCCCGACTTCCACTGCACCTTCCTTGTCATGGCCTACATGGTCACGGAGCTCTTCTGCAGTGTCCTATGATTACCCTGGCACTTCCCATGCCCCGTCTATCACGTTATTACCGTGACAGGTGGTCTTGGGCATTGTCTCGTGGTCTTTCGTGTGCGTGGTCTTTCCCATTCATCACCTGGACACGGCCTGTTGCTCTTCCCTTTTGCTGTCAGACGGTGTTGGGTTTCCGTGGTGGCACTCTGTCACACGGCTGTTGTGCGTTTTTTTGCCTCCTGTCATTGATGCACCCACCCTGTGACGCTCTCTGCCTGAGAAGGCAGGAATCATTTCTTTCCTGGGGCTAATCCTGTGCCTGACTTGTGGCTGGCCAGGAGTGTTGCTAATGCCTCCATCGCTGGCTCTTTGCTTCTGCTAAGGGGTGCCATAAACCCTGCCCCCCTGTGGCCCTTGCTGGCCCAAGGAATAGTTGTACAAGGCAGGTGTTCAGCTCAGGTTGTTGTACTGGAGTCATAGCGTGACTGTACCTCTGGTGAGCCTTGCCAAAACCTGTCTCTTTTTTTTTTTTTTTTTTTCTCCCCTTCCTCTGTTAGTGGTGTCTCGAGGATGAGCCTCCTAAGCACAAGGATATTGGTCTTCTGTCATTTGGACTGTTGCTGAGTCCAGAAGGTTCCCTTGGGATCCTTGATAAAGGCCCAGAAGCAGATAGCCCCGAGGTGAGGACAATAAAATTACTTTTATTCCTGGTTGCAGTTGCTGTCAGCTTCTTCTTCTTTTTTTTTTTTTTAAAGTGCATTTATTTTTGTCATGGTTCTTTGTGGTCTTTCTTACTTTACCGCCTTTGAGGAGATTGGGCATGGAGGGGACTTGGGATGTGAGGTAATAAAAGAGAGAGGTTGGTTGTCTTTTCAAGCAATGCCACAGGTTGATAAACTGCAAATTGTTTTGTTCGGTTCCCAGTGCTCTAAACTCCTCCTGCCTGGTCTCTCCTTCCAAGCCCACTGCGAAATAATATTTTGGCAGCTGTGTTTGTTAGGATATTTTACTGCCTTTGCCAGTCTCTGCTCTGTCTATTAGGGCCATGAATTAAAACTTACAGGCAGCTCTTTAGCAGAATTTGTGCATGTATCTGAAATTCACATGCAGTTATAACACATTCAAAATATTGTATGTTGGGTAAGAGAGAACCAGGATATGGAAACGGTCCACAAACCCAAAGCGTGCATGGGTCTGAAATCCAGACAAGTCAGTGTGAACGTACATAGATTGTTTATCTGCCGTGTTCCAGGAGACACGCCCAGTTGTCTTTCATCTTTAAATTCCTGATTTCTATGTTTCCTGCCTGGCAGGCGGTGGAATTTCGGAAGTTTTGGGGAGAGAAGTCTGAGCTGAGGCGGTTCCAGGATGGTTCCATCTGCGAGGCCGTCGTGTGGGCTGCAGGCACCCTGTCCGAGAAGCGGCTCATCCCCGAGCGTGTGGTGAAGCACTTGCTGCAGCTGTAAGTCCTGAAGGCCCTGCTTCCCTTCCCCTCGGCCTGCAGCCGCTCAAGTCTGCAGACCATATGTAGAAGGGGGTGATAGAATGAATATGTAATGATGCGGGGAAGGAAATTCCTGATTTTTTTTTTTTTTTTTTTGTGTTGCATATCAGGGTTCATTTTTCGATGGTATGACCGAGAGCTTTCTGTACTGTGTGGCAGAGCAGGCTCATCTAGGCGCATGGTTGGGTCATGTGACTGCACTCTGTGCAAAATGGACATGAACTTTCTGGAAAAAGCAAAAGCCTTTTCTTGTGCATGGGTGACCAGAGAGAGAGGAATAACCAGTAAGAAAAAGGAGGTGATAATGCCCTTGTACAGCTCCTTGGTGAGGCCTCTCCTGGAGTACTGCGTTCAGTACTGGTGCCCGGAACTCAGAAAGGATAGAGACAGGATGGAGCTTGTACAGAGAAGGGTGACCAAAATGTTGTGTGGTCTCCATGGGAAGACTTATGAGGAGAGGCTGAAGGATCTAAATATGTACAGTATACCCTAGAAGAGAGGAGGTGCAGGGGAGATATGATACAGACTTTCAGATACCTCAAAAGTTTTAATGATGCACGAACTTCAAACCTTTTCCATTGGAAAGAAATCAGTAGAACTAGGGATCACAAAATGAAACTCAAGGGAGGACGACTCAGAACCAATGTCAGGAAATATTTCTTCACAGAAAGAGTGGATGCCTGGAATGCCCTTCCGGAGGAGGTGGTGAAGACAAAACCAGTCAAAGGGGCATGGGATAAACACTGTGGATACCTAAGGCTGGAGGCTGGAAATGAAGAAAAGGGTGCATGGGAGTAACCTGCTAAGCGTGGTGGTTACTACCCTTCACAGAAAGTCTTAACTGATAAGACTTGATGCTTTTGATGCAACTGCAATATAACCATTTCTCTTCAATGGCTGGGGGGAGGGGGAAGGGGGAATCGGATTCACACAACATCCAACAAGGATCCTGACTTTTACGGGCTAGGGTACTGATAAGCATGGGGGTAACCTGCATGGATCGGCAGTTATTACCCTTAACAGAAGACTTGAGGATTACTGACCTTAACCAATAAACCTTGATTCTCATGATGCAACTGTAACATTGCTCTCTGCTTCGGGGGGATGGGGTGGAAGGGGAATTGGATTCAGATGACAACCAACAAGGGACCCAATTTTTACGGTCTGGGGACTGAAATGAAGACATAAGGGAAAAAGTACAGGACTACTTTTGGCCAAGTCCAAAAGTAAGTCTTGTCAAGCAGCATTATCTGAATTTTCATGAAGGCTCCTCGCCCAGTAAAAATGTTGCTAGCAGTAAATTTTTTATGGTTTTGACAGTTGCTTGGTTTTGATTGTAAATATTACTACCCTTATTATAAGGCTTGGGGACAACTGCAAGGAGTCGCAATTACTACCCTTAAGAGAAGCATGGAGGTAATCTGCACAGTGTGACAAATGCTACTAGAAGAAATTTGCTGGGCAGACTGGATAGACCACTTGGTCCTTTTCTGTCGTTACTGTGTTACTATGCAAGCTACGGCTTATCTCCCACCAACCGTGCTAACAACATAGTAGCCATGGTGGAAGGAGTTATTCAGATGCGATCTATTTTTTCCATTTTGAGGATGCTGGATCTAATGGATTTCATAGTTCTTATAATGCCCAAGACACATCTCTATACGAGACAAGCCCAATAGACCATCAAGTCATTTGAGCACTTTAGGAGACCGCTATTGTCATTGAACAGTTCAGAGACACCCTGACTTGATTGCTCTCCTGTTACAATTTAACCTTGAGGTTATCTTTCTGAATCCCTCCTCAAAAAATTGTCCTAACCACAAATGAATCCAGATTGGACTAGAGAGCAGTGGACAATACTGAAAGCTCTTAAGGCTTTTAGAAGTCAGATGTCCAACAAATGGTCCTATTTTAAACAGTCGGATGGTCATGTTCTACCTGAACAAGAAGGGAGGAACAAGTTCCGTCTTTCTATGTTGTGAGACAGTCCAGTTCTACACCTCAGTCTCTAATAGAGTGACTCTAAGAGCCACGTACTTGGTAGAACTTGAGAACATCCTGCAGCAGACTGAATCACTATCTGATTCCCCACTAGTGGTTTCTGGATCAGGATGTAGCAAACAAATTCTTCTTTGAGTGGTACACACCTGAGATAAACCACTTTGCAACTACCCTGAACAAGAAGGGTATCAGACTTATTATCCAGAAGATCAGAAGGCAGATATCTCCCTTCATTCATACATGTACCCTCCCATACCTCTGTTGCCCAAGACCTTAGTAAAACTCGCAATTAGAAAACAGAAGGAACTGGGGAATCATGATCTGATTGATTTTTGATTTGAGACCATGAGTCTCATAGCTCCCTTTTGGCCAAGACCGACTTGGTTTCCACTTCAAGGCTTGTTCCTGAGGTAACCAATCCAGTTGGGAGTTTCTTCAGTTTTAATTGCACAGAACCAGGGATTGTTGCTCTACTCAGGATTTTTGGCCCTCACAGTCTCTATGTTGAGGAAATGTGTGATCATCAATCATGTTTTCTGATAAGGTGTCTCACCAGAAGGTCTTATGGCTTTAAATGGAAGAGGTTGGTCATCTGGTGTGAGGCAAGACCCTAGATCCCTTTTTTACTATACACACTAATTTCTTGAATAACTTCTACCTCTTTCAGATTTCAAGACAGCTGCCATGTCAGTTTTTTTTTTTGTTTGTTTTTTTTTGGAGTGGACTCGAACGCATAGGAGTCCACCCATTTTTTTTTGTTTATTTTCAACCCAAAAGACCTGGGAGTATGGTGACATCAGTTCTATACAAAAGCTTTGGCCGAGGAGAGAAGGGGAGGGATTCTAGGACTTGCGACTTGCTCTCTTCAGAGACCAGCAGGTTTGCTCTAGTCACACACATGCAACTCCCTAGCAAAAGGTCATCATCAATAAAAGAGGGAAGCTGCAACAAGAACAGCAAACAAATGGGAAATATCTTTGTTGGGATTAAAACCATTTAATTTTTTATTTACTTATTTTCGACTTTTTTTTTTTTTTTTTTTAAACAGGGAAGACAACCCAAAATGATAAAAATGGGCCCTAGGAGGAATGAAGTTGGACTCTAAGCCTCAAACAGATCAAACCAACTATCCCACCTGGAGGCTGTGTCCAGAAAGTAATGTGATTTGAATGTGGACTGGGTGACAGCTGTGCATATTTGATCAATGTACGTATATAACTGTTAGCATTCACCTCAGTGGAACTGGCACATATTATTAGCATGTAGAAGAAAATGCCATTCCTGTAAAGACCCTAGTTGTCAGTTCCCTGTACGTACCTGGATCAGTCCAGACAGTGGGTTATGTCCCCAATCCAGCAGATGGAGTCAGCCAAAGCCTTGAGGGGGCGTCACCATGAGTGCTACTACCCCCTCTGCAGGAGTCCAGTATCTTCTGACTCCAGCAGATGCGAGTAGTGAATCCGGGTTGCTCCCGATTACTCAGGCATTTCTTGTATTTCTTCTCTGATTTGGTTTTTCTCTCTGCCTACTTCTTTTTTGGATCAAGTTTGTTACAAAAAAAAAAAAAAAAAGTTAGAGGGCTCTAATTGGGAGGCGTGGCTTCCCTCAGGGTTTTGTTTTGCTCTCTTCTTCTTCTCTCCTTGCGAGCGGGGTAAGTGAGTGTCGTTTTCCTTTACTTTTCTCCTTGCTTGCAGCTGATCTTCGACGGAGGGGCTCGCGGAGGCCTGTAGGACCGGCCCCTCCGCGTTTCTCTCCCTTGCCCGCGGCCATTTTCGCGGCTCCTCGTGGGCTGCAGAAGCAGGCAGGGAGAGCGGCGTCGGCGGGTACGCGCGGCCAGGAGGCCCCCCCGCGGTGCCGTTTTGCTTCCTCTTCGGGTTGTGCGGCCAGGAGGCCCCCCCGCGGCGCCGTTTTTTTCTTCTTCCTATTCGGGTTGTGCAGGCCGTCGGGCCCCCTCCCGCAGCGGCGCTCCCGTTCTCGGCCCCCCCCGAGGCTCTGCCGGGTGGTTTAATCTGCCGGCCCTGTTTCCTTCTCAGCTCCGATGCCGCGGCCAGAGCGCTGCTCTGCTTGCGGCGAGCTGGGATCGCGGATTTCGAGGGAGGGCATCTGTGCGAGGTGTCTCCCCGGGGGGGAGGGCACCTCGCGGCCCCTCATCGATTTCCCGCGTCTAACAGGTTTGCCCGGGCGGCGGGGGCCGGCCCCTCCCCCATTCTTGGCGGGAACGGCGGCCATTTTACACTCTGCACCCCCTGAAGGGGAACAGACGGCGCTTGGGACCGGGGATGGGGGGGAGTCCCCGCCACATTTACTCCCGGAACCGGACCTGGAGGCAGTCCCGCCGGGGGCCCCCCCCTCGGAGCCCCCCTCCGGTAGACAAGGGTTTTCCCCAGAGTTTATCCTTTTGCTGCACACGGCATATCTGCAGAGCCTTGAGCCTCCCACGGGACCTCCCCCACACAAGATACCGCGGCCCTCCCTACCTGTGGGGGCCCCTCTGCCCCCCCCCGGCCCCCCCCGCTCCGGCGGGTGTGGGGGCCCCCTTCCCCCCCGCTCGCGCCCGGCTCCCGGGGAGCTCGGGGACTGCGGGCACAGGACCAGGTTCCCCTGGATCGGATCCGGCAGACCCGGGTCAAGGGGATTCCACTTCAGAAGGTGATGATCCGCACACGCTGTTCCAGAGGGAAGAGCTGGAGGACCTCCTGCCACAGGTTATTAAGGAGTTGGACCTCGATCCACCACCGGAGCCGCCCGCGCCCGTAGCGCCCGCTGTGGTCACTTCCTCAAGGAAGGGGGATCCGGTCTTGGCAGCCCGGAGGCCGAGGGCTCGGGCTTTTCCCATTCATGATTCTTTCCTTCAGCTTCTCACCGGGGAGTGGGATGCCCCGGAAGCTTCCTTCAAGGGCAGCCGGACCATGGAGCGGCTCTACCCGCTGCCGGACGATTTTCTCGATCTCATCAAGGTACCGAAAGTGGACTCCGCGGTGACAGCGGTCACGAAGAGGACTACCATCCCAGTGACAGGGGGTGCGGCCTTACGAGACGCACAAGATCGCAAGTTGGAAGTCTTCCTCAAGCGGGTCTTCGAGGTCTCCGCGGTAGGATTGCGGGCTGTGATGTGTAGCTCGCTGGTCCAGCGGGCCAGCCTTCTCTGGGTTCAACAACTGCTCACCTCTCAGGTCCTACCGGCCGGGGAGGCCGCCCAGGCGGATAGACTGGAAGCGGCGGTTGCATATGGGGCTGACGCCTCCTATGACCTGTTTCGGGTCCTCGCCCGCTCCATGGCCTCGGTGGTAGCGGCACGGCGCCTCCTATGGCTTCGCAACTGGGCGGCGGACACATCCTCCAAGTCGAGCCTGGGCTCCCTGCCATTCAGGGGCAAGTTCCTGTTCGGGGAGGACTTGGATCAAATCATCAAGACGCTGGGGGAAAATGCGGTTCATCGCCTGCCGGAAGACAGGTATCGCTCCACCAGGGTTTTTCCGTCCTCGCGGACCAGAGCCAGGGCGCAACGGCGCTACCGGAACTACAGACCGGCGGCAACCAGGCCCTCTGCCCCCAGGTCTCAGCCCTGGTCTCGCTCCTTTCGCGGGCGCCGCCCCGCGCGTCCCGCCCCCGCAGCTGGGCAACCCCCTCCCAAGTCCTCGCAATGATGTTCAGCTCGCCCACTCCGCCGTCCCCAGGATCGGGGGGCGACTGGCGTTCTTCTACGAGGAGTGGGCGCGAATCACCTCGGATCAGTGGGTTTTGGACACCATCGGACAAGGTTACGCGTTGGAGTTTGTCCGCGCTCCAAAGGGACGGTTCATATTCTCCCCTTGCGGCTCGGACACCAAGCGACAGGCGGTGCAGTTGACCCTGGACAGACTTTGGGAGATAGGCGCCATTGCGCCCGTGCCCTTCGGAGAGGTGGGCTCGGGCCATTATTCCATCTACTTCGTGGTGCCAAAGAAGGACGGTTCCTACCGGCCCATTCTGGACTTGAAGGAAGTCAACAAATCACTCCGGGTGGTTCGGTTCCGCATGGAAACGCTGCGGTCCGTGATCGCGGCGGTGCATCGCGGGGAATTCCTGGCCTCCTTGGACCTGACGGAGGCCTACCTCCACATCCCCATTCGCCGGGAGCATCATTGTCTGCTACGGTTCAAGATCCTGGATCAACATTTCCAGTTCGTGGCTCTCCCGTTCGGGCTGGCAACGGCTCCGCGCACTTTCACCAAGATCATGGTGGTGGTAGCGGCTGCCTTGCGGAAGGAGGGGATCCTAGTTCATCCTTACCTGGACGATTGGCTCATTCGAGCGAAGTCTTTTCGGCATGGACAGGAGGCCGTGGCCAGAGTCATAGAGTTTCTACAGTCCCTAGGATGGGTGGTGAACTTTTCCAAGAGCTCCCTGGTGCCCTCGCAGCGCTTGGATTTCCTGGGGGCGACCTTCGACACCCGTGTGGGCGCGGTTTTTCTACGTCAGGACAAGGCGCAAGCCCTGCGGGAACACATACAACGGTTTTCTGCGTTATCGGTTCCCACCTCCTGGGACTACCTGCAGCTCCTAGGGGTGATGGGTTCCACCATCGACATGGTCCCTTGGGCATTTGCGCACCTCAGGCCTCTACAGAGAGCGCTTCTATCCCGCTGGAAGTCCCTTTCGCAGGACTACCAGGTGCTCCTTCCCCTGCCGCTGTTTGCCCGGAACAGTCTGACCTGGTGGATGAATCCGGAGAATTTGGCCCGCGGCGTGTCTCTCGATCTGCCAAATTGGGTCGTGGTAACCACCGACGCCAGCCTCGTAGGCTGGGGAGCGGTCTGCGACCGCAGCGCCACGCAAGGAACGTGGTCCGCGGAGGAATCAAAATGGTCCATCAATCTCCTGGAGACCAGAGCGGTCAGATTAGCTCTCCAGCACTTCCTGCCTCTCCTCCAGAACCGGGAGGTCAGGATCTTATCGGACAATGCGACGACGGTGGCCTATATCAACCGACAGGGCGGCACTCGCAGTCCGCAGGTCGCGCTCGAAACAGAGATGCTGATGCAGTGGGCGGAGCGGCATCTGGCCCGCCTGGCGGCCTCACACATCGCAGGCGTGGACAACATACAGGCCGATTACCTCAGCCGTCAGCTCTTGGACCCCGGGGAATGGTCCCTCTCCGACGAGGCGATGCAGCTGCTTGTTTGGCGGTGGGGACCCCCCCATCTCGACCTCATGGCGTCCGCACGAAACACCAAGGCTCCCCGGTTCTTCAGCCGCCGGAGAGAGCGGGGAGCGGAGGGCGTGGACGCTCTCGTACTCCCGTGGCCGGCCAACCTGCTCCTTTACGCGTTCCCGCCGTGGCCACTTGTGGGAAGACTACTCCGCCGGGTAGAGGTCCACCAGGGACCGGTGATCTTCGTCGCCCCGGAGTGGCCAAGACGACCTTGGTTTGCGGACCTGATCCATCTGGTGATCGACGGACCCATCCGTCTGGGACATCTCCCCCGCCTCCTTCACCAAGGCCCGGTATTTTTCGACCAGGCAGAACTCTTCTGTCTTGCGGCCTGGCTTTTGAGAGGCGCCGCCTCCGGCGCCGGGGCTACCAGGAGGCGGTAGTCTCAACACTGCTGCGTTCTCGGAAGACTTCGACGTCGGTAGCCTATGTGCGAGTCTGGAAGGTGTTCGAGCTGTGGTGTGCCGGCCTGAACACGAGTCCCTCTGAGGCTTCGGTTCCTCAGATCCTTCAGTTCCTGCAAGCAGGGGTGGACAAGGGGCTTGCCTACAACTCTCTCCGGGTTCAGGTGGCCGCCCTTGGCTCGCTCCTGCGAGACGGGGGTTCCCTGCTACAACACCCGGATATTCTCCGTTTCCTCAAAGGGGTCCAACACATGCGACCTCCGGTGCGGAATCCTTGTCCCTCCTGGAGTCTCAACCTGGTGCTACGGGCCATGTCGGGACCTCCGTTTGAACCACTGCGGAATGCGACAATCAAGGATCTCACTCTCAAGGCGGTGTTTCTGGTGGCCATCTGCTCCGCTCGGCGCATCTCGGAGCTGCAGGCCCTGTCGTGCAGGGAACCCTACCTCCGATTCTCGGATTCCGGGGTTTCGATTCGCACTGTTCCCTCCTTTCTCCCGAAGGTGGTGTCCGCGTTCCATGTGAATCAGACGGTGGAGCTTCCTTCCTTCTCCGCTTCGGAACCGATGTCTCTCCGGCTTCTGGACGTCAAGCGCACCCTGCACCGCTATCTGGAGGCTACGAATGATTTCAGGACTTCTGACCATCTCTTCGTCCTCTGGTCCGGCCCTCGGAAGGGAGCTCAGGCCTCGAAGACGACCATTGCCAGATGGTTGAAGGCCGGCATTGCCGCTTCCTACATTGGGGTGGGGCGGACTCCCCCGCCCGGTATTGTTGCGCATTCTACACGCTCTCAGGCGTCCTCTTGGGCGGAGACCCGCTCGGTCTCCTCTCAAGAAATCTGTAGAGCAGCCACCTGGAAATCGTTACACACGTTCTCCAGACACTATCGTCTTCACCTCGCTTCCTCGGTCTTTGGACACTTTGGTGAGCAGGTTCTACGAGCAGGTCTCGCAGGACCCCACCCGGTTTAGGGACGCTTGGGTACATCCCACTGTCTGGACTGATCCAGGTACGTACAGGGAAAAGAAAATTATTCCTTACCTGCTAATTTTCGTTCCTGTAGTACCATGGATCAGTCCAGACGCCCACCGCATTTGGGTCCTACTCCTGCTCGACGGGGTTTTTCCTCTACGGGACGGTAGTATTTTCTGTCTCTCCGATTGCTCAGTTCTTACCTGTTTGTCACTGTTCCGTTTTGGGGGTTGACACGCTGACCTTTTGTCCTCCCACCCGTTGGTGGGAAGGGCTCGGTTTTGTTGCCTACGTTCTACGGCTGATTGTTGCCGCTCATTAAACTTGATCCAATTTGGGGGTTCTTGTTTTACTCGGGCTTGGATATTCTCGATACTGAACTCCTGCAGAGGGGGTAGTAGCACTCATGGTGACGCCCCCTCAAGGCTTTGGCTGACTCCATCTGCTGGATTGGGGACATAACCCACTGTCTGGACTGATCCATGGTACTACAGGAACGAAAATTAGCAGGTAAGGAATAATTTTCTTATTCATGCAAGGCTTGCTTCATTTGACGGCCCACAGAATCATGGGACGTCAGCCTGGTTCTTACCCAGCCTATGAAATCTCCCTGTGATTCAGTTGACTCTTGTGAACTCAATTAGCTGAGCTACAGAGCTGCATTTTTGACTGTGGACACTTCAGCCCACAGCTGGTGAGCTCTGAGCCCTAGTGACTTTCACCTTTTACTACATTTCACCATGATAAGGTGGCAACTTGCATGCATCACAAATTCTTATCTAAGGTGGTGGTGGATTTCCATATTAATCAGTTGATCATCCTACCAGCATTTTTGCCTAGGTCATATGTCCATGAAAGTGAAAAAGCTCCTTCGTTCCCTGGATTGCAAGACAGCTGCCATGTCTGGTTTTTTGTTTTTTGTTTTGTTTTGTTGGCGTGGACTCGAACCCATAGGAGTCCACCCATTTTTTTTTTGTTTGTTTTCACCCCAAAAGACCTGGGAGTGTGGTGACAAAGCACACTGTTTCTAATTGGATCGCAGATTGCATCTCTTATTATGCTCAGGCAGGCGTGACCTTAGAAAGGCGTAATGGGGCCCAAAATGTTAGGGCCATAGTGACTTCGGTCACCCACCAAAGGTGTATGTACGTTGATCAAATAAGCAAAGCTGTCACCCAGTCCACATTCAAATCCCATTATGTTTTGGACACAGCCTCCAGGTGGGATAGTTGGTTTGATCTGTTTGAGGCTTAGAGTCCAACTTCATTCCTCCTAGGGCCCATTTTTATCATTTTGGGTTGTCTTCCCTGTTTAAAAAAAAAAAAAAAAAAAGTAGAAAATAAGTAAATAACAAATTAAATGGTTTTAATCCCAACAAAGATATTTCCCATTTGTTTGCTGTTCTTGTTGCAGCTTCCCTCTTTTATTGATGATGACCCTTTGCTAGGGAGTTGCATGTGTGTGACTAGAGCGAACCTGCTGGTCTCTGAAGAGAGCAAGTCCTAGAATCCCTCCCCTTTTCTCCTCGGCCAAAGCTTTTGTATGGAACTCATGGGGAACCACTGGACCAATGCAGTGCAGGAGCCGCCATGCATGCACAATGACAGGCAACAAAAAAAGCCTTTCACCAAATTTTGGAAAGTTCCACCCATTCACTGCTGAGCCTGGTCATATGACCCTCTTTGACTGGTGAATTGCTGTTTTCAACTTACTCATAACATTGTTAGATTGAATTCAGGCTTTTTTTTATTGAACTGAAAGCATGTTTTATGTATGTATTTATTTATTTAAAGCGCAGCTATTTGCATATTGCCTTTAATTCTGCCTTTCTTGATTTACACCTGTTAAGCCACGCTGATATTCCAGAATATTCCGTATGCTACGCTGGGGCTCTGCTGGACTCTCTCATCCGGAGAGGAAAAGTGGTGAGTAGAATAATAGGATACTGTTGGATGCAAAGGTTGAATACATACAGTGATGAGCCCTGGCAACCTTGAAACACAAATGTACAGGAAACCAACTGAGTGAAAAGGTGTTTTTTTTTTGATGATGAGAAGCTGTTTTGCCAAAATAATATAAGAATTATTCAACCATAAATTTCTTAGGTCCTTCACGCCACAGTGGTGTTGAATGTGGTAAAAGTTTCTGTATTTTATTTTTCCACTGATGTGGATATTGACCCACATGGAACTGGGCTGAGACCAGCCTGTGATTTTTTTATGAAGGCCTCCAAATTGTTTTCAGGGGCTGTATCTTTCACACTTCCTGTTATGGGGGCGTGGGGTCTGGCTCTGTTATCCCTGTACCTGTCCCTGGACTTTCCAGCCCTAGAGGAGGCAAGCTGTTATCCCTGTGCACGTCCCCTGAGCTCTTCAGCCCTTGAGGGGACAGGCTCTGTATGGAGCAGGCGCTGTATATAAAGTATCGGGTCTTTTAATATGTCAGTTCTTTGTGTGCTGTGTCCAGAAAGAGAGGAAACGGAAAATACGGAGTAACAAGTTCTATGAAGTGTGAAAATCAGTGTTCGCCTTGTTAAGCGCCAAATCAAGCATAAGGCGCTTATCCGCAGACACAAAAGGTATCACACCAAATTTAGTAGAAACAAATTTTAATTTATTATAACACATCAATAAGCACTGGAGGTACAGAGTCGCAGTTCTCTCTGTCTAGATGCCCAGGAGAAGCACTAACCTGTCTCTCTCTCTCTCTGTCAGTGAGTGCTGCTTTTTATAGGTAAAACATACAATAATCCCTAATATGAACCTATGGGAGGATCAGTGCACAATTTCTTATGTCAACACGAGATGAATTAAACCTAAGTTACCCTGATCCCCCTCCCAAATTGAGGCCTACTTGCCTAATGTTCACATCAGTCTTCTGTTAGTCCTTTGTCCTGTCAGGTTTTCACCCTTAGGGAGGTTTCCAAGACTCTGGTTTTGCTGGTGCCACTTTAGTTGAAACATTAGCCTGGGAGATTCTGACCTTTTCCTTCTGCTTTTCTGTGACCCCCATGACCTTCTATCATAAGTTGTTGACAGCTGCTGCTGCTGTCCAGATGTCTCCTGTAATTTCTCCAAATCAGGGTCAATAGGGTATTTAAGGTTCCCATGGCCAGAACTGCAAGCAGGCCAAGACAGCAGAGGATTCTGGGTGAGTCATAGTCTCCAAGTTGGTCTCGGACTCAGGCACACATATCAAGCTGTAACCTCTTCTGAATTTTTAGATGTGCATTGCTTCCGTTTGAATTACAGTAAAACCCAATTTACACACTACCTCTCCCCCCCCCTCCCCCTTCTCTCGATGGGCTGCCACCATCACATCTTCCTCCTCCTCCTCCTCCTCTCCCCAGTGCACCCAGATTGTCAGCCCTCTGGCATAGGTGTGCGGGATGCTGGCTCTGCAGAACGGGCAGAAAGGCTTCACTGAGCAAGTGCGTGGCTCGCGATCCCTGCGGCAGCCCCTCCCTCCCTCCTTCCTTCTCAAAACCGGAACCTGAGGGGATGGGGGGGGGGGGGGGGGGGAGGGGTGTGGCTGCTGCTGCGGGGACTGAGTGCATATGTCAGCTCAGAGTCCTGCACTCAGTACAGTTTTTCCGATGGAGGGCAGGGCTGCTCTGTTGACTGGAGCCAACACACCTTGCCTTTCAAAACGAGCATTTATACTTTGAGCCCCGTGAGTGCTATTCTCGAGGGTCGGGTAATGATGTCAGTTTTTCGCAAGGTCGGTTAGACCAAGGGAGCTCGAAGAGTTGCAGAGTGGACCCTAATTACTTTCTAGGTTTCTGTAAATCTGTGTCCCTGAACAGCTCCGTGTTCTTGTCGGTGAGCTGAACGGGAGAGCAGCTCACATGGAGTGGTGTTGCAGCTTGGAACCTGCAGGGGGACCAGAGGTGTTGGTGGAAATGATGCATATTTGGGCAAAAGTCTTGGTAGCTTTATTTTTTCATATATTATTCTCCCACCACATACCTTTTAGCAAGCAAGCTTTTAGAAAATTAGCCAAGCCTTAATATAAATATCAGAGGGGTGCACAGCAAGATTGAACCCTTTTTTTTTAATTTGGAAAATTTGCAGAGTCTCTTCCATCATTTTCTTTCTCCAGTTTCACTCCAAAATGTGAGAGGCTATTACACCGTAGCGGTGCCAGGAATAGGACCTTGTTGAATTGTAGTCATCTGCCCCGGAGAGGGGTCTTGCTGGCGCACGCAGAACCCAGCCGACCTGAATACTTTTACGTTTAGCAGTTTGAGAGGTGAGCGAGAGTGGATCGAGGGTCTCCGTAACTCGGTCTGCCGGAGAAGTGGATCCCTCCGTGAGGAAAGCCCGAGTAGCCCAGCTGCGTTTGCTCTCTTCTCTCAGGTCTCCTCATAGCACGGCTCCGCTGTTGGCAGGCATTCCTCGTGTTGGAAGAGGAAGACGGGGGGGGGGGCAGCGGCGTGCGATCTGTCCCACGGCCCTGTTTTCTGCTGAGTCCTCATGCTAGCCTGGGTGTTTTTAACTTAGTTTTTTTGTTTTTTTTTTTTAAAGCCTTGCTGATATGTAGCTGGTTTAAACAAAAATCTGTATTGTGATACAAAGAAAAAAAGACAAATCACCAGAAACTACTTTATTTATGGCAATTGGATATTTTTCCTCCATCTTTATTCAGGTTGCTATTGAAAAGATTAAATAGTACACCTTTTTATTTTAAACCACCTTTACTTTTGGGCTTGCAACAAATGGCTTCCATTGCATGGGGACGCTTCCAGAGCCCTGAAACATCAGCATGATCACCAGTAAAGATGGTGGCTGGCAGCACTGGGGTAAAGCGGCTGGTCTCTGAGAGATTTCCAGTTCACCAGCTGCGGTAGCGTCCTCCACAGTAACGTCTTATTTCGGATTTAGGTTCGCCCAGGGAAGAAACAGAAGCCGCGAGCTGCTGAGGATGATGCCCATTTTCCATGTTGTAAATCTGCGGGCCAGGCCCTTGGCTTATGAAACACTGTGGGCACCAGCCCAAACCATCAAACCTGATGCAATCTGCTCCTCGCTGCCAAAACAGTAGGGTTTTCCCATCGTTGGCCTCTGATGAACTCTCTGTAGCCCAGGGCTTGGGGAACACCTGTGCAGTCACTGCTTTTTTTTTTTTCCCCCCCACGGATGTTTTGTGTTCAGCACGGTGCCTGAAATTTAACAGCTGGTAGGCTTGGATGCAGACTTTCCATCGTTTTACCAGGAAAGAACGATGGCTTAAAAGCATCGTTGTACGGCCAACCTGGTTTCCTCGCTCCGTAGCCGCATGCTGCTTCTGAAGCCTTGGGTCCCACTTGTGACCATTGTCGTGAGCTACAAAAACACCGATGAACTCTCCTTGGTCATTTTACTGTGTTTTGTGTGGCAGCGTAGCCATAAATTGTGCTTCGATAGCTCGCTACAGGCCACAGTGTGGTTGACTGCAGTTGGTAACTTCTAGAAGGCTAACAGTTATTTAATGTTTTTTTTTTCTTTTCTTTTTGACTTGGGCAGGGGAGGGAAGGGTAATTTTTTCTCTGTCAGTGAAGAGCCTTTAGTTAGTCCCAAAGCTTTGCATCCTTCAAATATTCACTAGTCTTCTACAGGTAATTCTGTCTACCAATTAATTAATTTATTTTTTTAAACTCTCTTACTGCATAGCCAGATGGATCAGGACCAATGGGTTTATGCTCCCCTGCCAGCAGATGGACTACTGAGTCAGGTTTCAAAAAGCTAACGTCACCATAGATACACCCCTGCAGTGATCACAGCCCTTCAGTATTTCTCCGTCTCCCGCAGATGTAGACATGCTTTCCTTTTTGGAAGAAGAAATTCTGCTTCTAAATGGGAGAAAAGATTGAGCCCTGCTCTCCTGCAGTGATACCAAAAGGTCCATCTCTGTTGAGAATTCCTGAGGTGATTTCCGAGATCCCTCAGAGATGTGCCTTGGTCTGGGTCCTGGCATGGACTTTGCTGCTGAAGCAGCTGAAAGACAGCAGGTGCAGGAAGCCGAGCACGGCAATGACGGCCAAAGCCCTCTGCCCCTGCATCCAGAGAATGTCTCTGTACTCAGCCAGTAAGTGCTGAGCCCAGGTAAGTTTTTTAAAAAAAAAGAGGGGTTTCAGTAAGACTTCCTCCGGTCTCTTTGCTTGGCGTACCATACCGACATCGTTTCCAATCCTGTTGGGGTAAGGGGAAGTGGGCTTCTGAGTGGGTTGAGTGGCCCCCCTGCTTTAGTCTTGGTCGGCACACTGCGTGGTAGGTCGCGGCGGCGCCATCGTGCGCTTGTTTTTGTGCTTGTATTGCCCACCATAGAGCTTCGGTACGCGTAGTGTGTGTTGGCTCTTTGCATGCGCTATGCGCATAACACCGCGAGCGCACATACGAGCGCAACTTTCAAGGCGCAGAATACGAGTAAAGCCGGGTTTTGCGTGCGCCTCACTGCAGCCCGCTTAGGCACCTGAAATCTGTGCACATAAATTTTAAGCGCAAGCCGCCTGAACTCAAAATTACTGTCAGAAATGGCTCTGTCAGCAAAGAAACATAAGCGCCTCTCTCTCTGCGCTGCTTGTCATATTAGGGCTGCATAGTATGACCTGGATTCTTGCTTATGTCAGTACTGTGAGGAAGCCTCCCCGGACTTTGCTAAGCCTGGCTCCTCCCATTCAGAGGATGGGTCAGCCATAGCCTTAACTGGAAGTACCCCGGATCTGAGTAACCCCGGGACTGGGTCATCCATGGGAGAGGGAAATTTAGTGGCACTTACCCCAGTACCTCCTGGGCTAGGCATGAACCTGGCTGCTTTCTCTTGGCTGGAATTATTTGAAGGCCTTCATACAGGCGCAGTCTGCTACCTCACTTGCCCCTGTCCAGACAGAACCTCAGCCGATAAGTCCTCCCTCTCCCAGTCCTATTGGCAGACCTAGAGGCATGCCTCGACTCAACAAGAGTATCCCTGGCAGGGACACAGGCGGCACGAACGAAGAAGAGGCTCCAGATTCCTTGGAAGATGGAGAAATCCCCCCCCGCCCCCGGATTTAGAAACGTATCTGACCATGTTATGGTTTTTCCATAAGGACGAATTGCCGGCCCTGAATTCCCAGAACCTGAAAATGCTGGGGGTTCCTGGGCAGACTGTATGAAGGAACCAAACAAGAATCCTATTCTGATTTCCCTACAGAAAGCCTCTTGTTACTTTCCAGTACTGGAAGCCATCCAGGAGTTCATTGACCTCGAATGAGATGCCCCAGAAGCAAGTTTTAAAGGTGAATGAGTGTTAGAAGCTCTATACCCACTGGATCCGGCAGCAAGAGAACGTTTGCATTTCCCTTAAGTGGATGTGCTGGTTTGTGCTGTCTCTAAGTGAACAGCTATCCCAATGGAGGGAGGAGCGGCCTTAAAGGATGCGCATGATAGACGGATGGAGTCAATCCTTAAACCGGCCTTTGATGGAATAGCAATGACCTTACAGATTTGCTGCTTGTTCCCTGGTAGCTCGTTCATACCTGACCCTCGGTCGAGAGGTGGATGACTTGGGGACGAATTCCAGAGCGTTTATGGTACCTGCCGCCACCTTTTTAGCTAATGCAGGCATGGACCTAGTCCATATCTCTACCAGAGGAGTGGCCTCAGTGGTGGCGGCCAGAAGACAGCTATGGCTGCAGAATTGGTCAGCAGACGCAAACTCCAAGGCAAATCTCACAAAGATGTCCTTTAAAGGATCACTCCTCTTCGGAAGCAAATTGGAAAAACTGGCCAGTAAATGGGGCGAATTTTCAGTACCCCGGCTACCAGAAGATGAGAGAGCAATTACAGCACCCCTCGTCCATGAAGGGGTTGATCCAGGGGCTCCCAAAACTTTTGCCCCTACTGAAACTTGACATTTCAAAGGTTTCTATCCTTTGGGAGGTCTCAGTCCTTTTGAAGTTGGCAGCCAGCTCAAGAGAGGGTCAGGCTCGGGTTCAGGTTTGTTCTGAACTCCCCAATGAAGTTTTGCCGACCCACCCTCAGAATGAGGAGATAGGGGGTCGACTGTCCCTCTTCTACCAACAGTGGGTGGAGATCACGTTGGATAAATGGGTACTGGAGGTCATATGAGAAGGATACGTGCTGGAATTTCACAGCACTCCTCGGGACATATTCATGATATCTTATTGCCACTCCCAGCACAAGAAGCTGGCAGTGGAGATTACCCTGTTAAGGGCTCCTCAGGATGAGGGCTATAATTCCAGTACCTGCACCCCAGGAAAATATGGAGTGTTATTCCATCTATTTCATCGTACCCAAGAAGGAAGGTTCCTTTCACCCCATCCTGGACCTCAAGAGCATCAACTAACATTTATGAGTGATTCGTTTCCGCATGGAAACCCTACGCTTTTGTGATAATGGCCGTGCAATCAGAAGAGTTCTTAACCTCACTGGACCTATCTGAGGCCGATTTGCATATTCCAATCCAACAAGAACATCGTTTCCTACGCTTTGCAGTACTGAGTCGCCTTTATCAGTTCCGTGCACCGCCCTTTGGCCTTGCCACCGGCCCCAGAACATTTTCCAAGATTATGGTGGTCGTAGCTGCAGCGTTGAGAAAAGAGGGAATTCTGGTGCATCCATACTTGGATGACTGGTTGATCTGGGCAAAGTCCTTGGAAGAGAGTCTCCGGGTGACCAACAGGGTGACCTCCTTGCTTCAGGAACTCAGTTGGGTCGTAAACCTGGACAAAAACAGTCTCAAACTCTCCCAGTTTTTGGAATATCTTGAAGTCCAGTTCAGCACCAAGCAGGGCAAGGTCTTCCTTCCGATCACACGGATAAGGAAGTTAATGGCCCAAGTGCATCTGATGATGAACACGATGTGCCAGACAGTGCGGAGCTATCTTCAAGTCCTTGGTTTGATGGCAGCATCCCTGGAAGTAGTGCCATGGGCAAGGGCACACATTTCAACGCTCTCTGCTGTCATGTTGGATCCTATTGTATCAAGACTATTCAATTGGCCTCCGCTTACTGATGGAAGTATACTCTCTGCTCCAGTGATGGCTGCAGGAAGCTCATCTGGGAAGGGATGTACCCCTGTCCCCTCTGAACTGACTGGTCCTCATGACAGACGCAAGCCTTCAGGGCTGGGGAGCTCACTGTCAGAACTGATGTTACCTCTTCCGATGGCGTCGGCGTTTCTTCTTGATGCTGGCATCTCTTGCAGCGCGGCCCCACGCGAATTGGGGCTTGGCCACGCCCCCTTATGACGTCAGACGCCAACTGAGAGACGGACAGTGCGGGAGATTTGCCTTCTTATTGAGAGCCTTTCATCCTTTCTCCTTGCTTCGGCCACAAGTACGTTGAGGAGTTTCTCTGTTGTTTTTTTCCTGCCGCTTGCTGCCTGCTTGACCTGGACTGCCTTCTGGATTACCCTGTTCGCTGCCTGCCCTGACCTGGACTGCCTCTGGATTACCCTGTTTGCCGCCTGCCTCTGGATAGTTACTTTGGTTCTTGTTGCTTGCTGCCTGCCCTGACTCGGACTGTCTCTGGATTACCCTGCTTGCTGCCTGCCTCTGGATAGCTGCTTGGGTTCCTGCTGTTCGCTGCCTGCCCTGACCTGGACTGTCTCTGGATTACCCTGTTTGCGGCCTACCG
This sequence comes from Rhinatrema bivittatum, assembly GCF_901001135.1. Taxonomy (NCBI): domain Eukaryota; kingdom Metazoa; phylum Chordata; class Amphibia; order Gymnophiona; family Rhinatrematidae; genus Rhinatrema; species Rhinatrema bivittatum. Next base: position 807,174,920 of record NC_042615.1, on the reverse strand, counting down.
CTGGACTACTCTTCTGGGTTCCGGTCACCGCTACTGGTTTACCTGGATAACCTGGAGTATCCTCCCTGACGACATGCTGCAAGTTTCCAGTTCCAAGTACCTCATCTACTCAAGGTAAGCGGTCACCGACCCTGGTTCCACGAACCAGTGTAACACTGATGGCCCAGGGGTGTTGGACCAAATAAGAGGCCCTCTGGAACATAAACCGCCTGGAAGCCCGGGCAGTCAGATTGGCATGTCTACAATTCAGCCACATTCTCCAGGGTCAAGCAGTCCGCATAATGTCGGACAACGCAACAATGGTAGCCGCCTTCAACTGCAAGGGTGGAACCAAAAGCCAGAAAGTGTCACAGGAGATAGATCTCCTTATGGAATGGATGGAAATACATCTACAGATGATCTCAGCCTCCCAAATCACAGGAAAAGACAACGTCAGAGCAGACTTTCTAAACAGGGAGAGTCTGGATCCAGGAGAGTGGTTGTTGTTGGCCAAAGCCTTTTCAGCTGGTAGTAGATCGCTGGGTTCTCCCGTCCATCGATTTGTTGGCCGCATCTCACAATGGGAAGGTTCCCCAATTCTTCAGTTGCAAAAGAGATCAGTTGACCCTGGGCATCGATGCTGTCATTCAGACTTGGCCGGAAAAGGAGCTGCTATATGCCTTCCCTCCATGGTCCCTCCTGGGAAGGGTCATTTGCAGAATCCAGCACCACAGGGGATTAGTCCTATTAGTAGCTCCAGATTGGCCCAGGCGTCTGTGGTATGTGGACATGCAGAGACTCCTGGTGGAGAACCCACCGCACAGGGAATTGCTCCAACAGGGACCAGTCCTTCATGAGGATCCGACTTGATTCTGTCTTACGGGCTGGCCCTTGAGAGGGCTCGCCTGATGAAGTGAGGATATTTGGCAGCAGTAATTGCACCTTACTCTGCACATAGTTCTTTGCGTCCCTAGAGTATGCGTGGGTCTGGAAAGTATTTGAGGCCTGGTGTGAGGAACATGGTGTTTCCCCTCGGATGGTCAAAATCCCACTAATTCTAAAATTTTTGCTGGATGGCTTCAATAAAATTTTGACCGTTAACTCCTTGAAGGTCCAGGTAGTGGCTCTCTCCTGTTTCACAGGCGAGGCAAACGGAAGCCACCTATCTGCTCATCTGGACATAGCCCGTTTTTCTGAAAGGGGTGAAGCACCTCCAGCCACCCCTACGGTGGCCGGTTTCCTTGTGGAATCTTAATCTGGTATTGGAGATTGGCAGGGCCCTCCTTCTGGCTGCTGCACAGCCTTTTTCCTTGTATTTATTAACCCTGAAAACGGTGTTCCTGGTGACAATGTGCTCAGCACGTCGCATCTCTGAACTCCAGGCATTGTCATGTCGGGAACCGTTCCTCCGGATAACTCTAGGAGCATTACAGCTTCTTACTGTTCCATTCTTCTTGCCCAAGGTAGTCTCGGAGTTTCATTTGAATCAGTCCATTTCTTTGCCATCCCTAGATAAGCACATGGACGCGGAAGAATACCGCCTCTGCCATTTGAATGTCAGTAGGCTTTTGGTGCGGTATCTGGAAGTTTCAGAACCGATCCGAAAGATGAACTGCCTGTTTGTCTGTCACGGTGTAAGGAAGCAGGGCGAACCAGCCAGATTAAGGAGGTGGTCGCAGGAAAGTCATTACCCCTTCAGATTAAAGCTCATTCCACTAAGGCTCAGGAAGTCTCATGGGTGGAAACTAGACTGCTGTCTCCCATAGACATCTGCCGAGCGGCGAATGGTCCTCCTTGCACACCTTCTTCAGGTTCTATCGCCTGGACATTCAGGCCCGGGAGAAGCTTTTGTACGTCCCATTGGTCCTGAGTCCCATTGGTCCTGAGTCCATCTGGCTATATGCTTGGAAATAGAGAAATTACTTACCAGATAATTTAGTGTTTTTAATGTAGACAGATGGACTCAGCATCCCGCCCATGGCTACCCAAGAATGGTGCCAAGGATTCGCCCGTGGAGTGGATATTGATTCCAAGAGATTACGGGTAAGCCATCATCCAATCCCTAGATCAGGGCATCTATAATCTCATTGGGGTTCAGTGATTGTTTGACTACAGTTACGGTTATCAGTTTTTAATCAGGTTTTTTGAAGAGAATACTGAAGAGAATACTTTTGAAGAGAATACTGAAGGGCTGAGGTCACTGCAGGGGTGTATCTAAGGTGACATCAGCTCTGAAGCCTGACTCCCATTGCCATCTGCTGGCAACGTAGCATAAAACCATTGGTCCTGAGTCCATCTGTCTAAACTAAGGAAAACAAAATTATCAGGTAAGTAATTTCTCCATTTCTGAGACTGAGAAAAAAAATTATGAATTCCGAGGCAGTGCAAATACAGGTATCGGTAAGAGCAAATATGAATACGTAGTGATGAAGGCTTGTATGAAAAAGATGAGTATCTCCTTCAGGTAGCTGTGTAATGGGAAGAAAATGTGCCCCAAATGGACTCGTATGTCTTATATATACCTTTAGGAGTGTACACCAGGCTTCCAGTTCGACTAGTTTCCAGAGGAGATGTCTGCTTCCAGTATTGGACAGTAGTGACCCTTGCTGCCAGTAACATTTGATTTACAAGTTTTCTCATCTTGCTGGTGCTGGTGTACAGTCCCAGTGCCCAAGGAAAGCTAGTGTAGGAGGAGCGGCAAACTCAAATCCTGTCATCCGAAAAATGTCCCTAAAAGCATCTAACCTGCCCATGTGCAGATGTGAGGCTCTGTGTCCACATTTTCCCCAGCACAAAGGACTATCTAAATGAAGACGTCGTCTGCTTTTAGCTCACGTAAACCCTCATACAATGCAAGATTCCCTCTTGGCTTGGCATCCTCGTTACCCCCTAACAACCTTTGAAGGGAGGGGGCTCATAGGGAATATGAGAAATTCGTTTTCACAGAGAGGGGGCGTTAGGAGCCTGGAGCAGATTTCCAGGACGGGCGGAGTGTGGTAAAGAAGCAACATGTCAGAATGCAAGAATGCATGGAGCAACCTCAAAGGGATTTTGATGATGGAAGGTGAGAGGAGCACAGGTTAGGATAAGGATATTGACAGCAGAGTAGGCAGGCACAAATGGGCAAGATTAGTGTGGGCCCAAGTGGTCCATCTGCTGATATCTTCTTTCTCTGCTTTCCTCTTAGCTAGTTCTACAATTTGGCAGGGTGACTTGGTTCTCTCTTTACTTTTTTGTCTTTATGGTATAAATCCAGCCTGGAAGTCATAAAACAGATGAAAGGTCTGTCTGTTTTATCCAATGACTTATGGGGTTTGGTCTTCTCTGTAATTCTCCCCTCACCTTTTTTTTTTTTTTTTTAAATCATCTCCCAAATAAAATGCCTGGGCGACAGGTGCCTTTGCAGCTGCTTTGGCTGGCTAGCAGAGGTCGGCCACAGTCGTGGCAGTCATCTCTCCTCGAGATGGCGTGCACTCATCTCCACGGAGTGCCTGACCACCTCCAGCCCCCATCAGACAGGATTCTCCCGTGCCGTGGCGCGCAGCTCCGTGACCTAAGCCGCAGGGCTGATCCGGTAGTAGGACTTTTAATTTATAGATCCCTCTCCTGCCTTTCTCTTGTACTTCTAATGGAGAACTATGAGGGTTTTTTATTTTTTAGATTCTGGAGTTTGGTGATGGGGAGCTTTAAAGCCTGGGGATTGGGTGTCTCTAAGCAGCAGCTCTGGTTTCTTTTGCACTTCCCATTCGGGCAGGATCCCAGCGATCATGTGTGGTCTGCGATGCTTAGCTCCGTACTTTTGTGGTTGCACTGTGTCTAATAGGAGATCCCAGTTGCGCCTTTTCTCTCAGGAGCAGTCCTAGAGATTAGCCGGCATAGCGTCACCGCTACAGCACTTCAGGATCTCATGCAGCCGCCTCTGAGAATGGATGACCTGGCTGCACATTTCTGGCTTTTGAGTTGCTTGACAGTTTTCAAGTGGAAGGACAACCATAGTTGTTGCACTGCTACCCAAATGATAAGAGAAGTAGCTGAGGATGAGAATGGAGGGAGGGGATACTGGGGAGAGAAGGAAGATGGGGGTGGGGAAAGGTGGCCTTTTATATATAAGCTTGTGATATTCTGATTTTTTCCTATAGGTAGGCCTAAGGTGGATTATATAAAATACCAAGGCACTGAGTATGGATATGTGCAGATACGAAGCAGGTTGCAAGTAAATATTCTTCTCCCTTCTGGGTCTTCTGCAGCCGTCAGGAACAGGGGAAGAGCAGATGCTCGGCGTAGTGAATTCCTATGATGACCTGAGCCGGAAGCTTTGGAACCTGGAGGGGCTACCCCTGACCGTGACCTCGGTCCAGGGCACGCACCCGGCGCTGCGCTACACTGACGTGAGTCCAATTTATGCAGATTAGCCACTGAGTTGATCCCTCGAGTCCTGCCACTGGTCCGTTCCCTAGTGCGGGCAACTGAAAAATCTTTTCATGCAGGGCCTGGGCCTTTTTTTTGGAGCTTAGGGGCTTCGGTCATTGTTGCCCCCAGATATTCCCAGGAGCTTCTGGGTTCCAGGGGTCAGCATGTACGGCTATTGATGGAGGAGGTTTGAGAGAAGGAGATATTAAAAAAAAAAAAAAAAAAAAAAAAAAAATCCCATATGTTTATGGAGAATGAGCAGCCTGGTTTCTTATACCCAGCCCTAATTACTGATCACAGTGAAAAGGGGAGGAGAATCCAGGAGACTGTAGAAGATGAGAGGTGACAGCCGAGAGTCTCCGTTAACCTCCATCTTGGGGGCCTTTCTCCTTAATGCAAACCGTAGCTAGTAAGGAGAAGGCAGAGGGATTTGTGCCCAGTTGAGGTGCAGCAATGCCTGCATGCAGATTGAAGCAATAACCGCATTCGTCTGCCAGATCTGACACTGTTGAGCTGCATCATTGTCTGAGAGGCTGAACAACGTGAGCGATATTCAGATTCATGCTTTGTCACCCCACTGGTTTCCCTTCGTAAAAAAAAAAGGAGCATAATTCAAGAAAAATTTTGTGGTGAATTTAGTGCTTGTGAGAACGATGCTTGATTCACAGCTCTGGAAACTGAGTTCTTCCGTTTGTTTATGGCACCGGCAGCGGCATTGAGTTCCCCCTTACCACTTTGGTTTCCATGCCTGTACAATCAATGCCCTGCCTTCTGACATTATCCAGACTGATACCAATTAGTGGTAAATTGTTAAATATATGTACATTTTTTTTTCCCAAGTATTGTGGACTAATGTCCATTGAAAACTTGGCTGATACACAACTTTTCTCTTAGGTGACCAAACAGGAATTACTGTGTCACTATGGACCTGAATGAGCCAGGAGACTAAATTCTTCTCCCGCCCCCTAAAGAGGCTCCCTCCAGAGCCAGGGCTGAAGTGCATCGGCGGCCTGGCATTATGTGTGGAGATATTTGCGCTGCTGCTGCTTGCCCTTTACCTGTTCTGTGAATAAATGGAGCGCTTTGGTTTTCGGTGATTTTATTCCAGCACCTTTTTATGAGCGCTAAATTCCCTACACTTTTTTAAAATCATAAACAAACCCGATTTAAACCTGCTGGCAGCCTGTAGCATAACCCGTCGCATGCCAGATAGCGCGTTAAATCTCCTCCATTCTGAGAGATGATGCTTTCAGAGCACGGTGGATGTAGCACGGGGAAGCTCGTGCCGCCTCTCTGCGTGCCCGCTGCCTGCCTTGTGGATAAATGTCAGGCTCCTGTTTGCAGTGCAGCACTGGTAACCGCCAAGCTGATTTATAAAAAAAAATGGCTTACATGTGTCTGGGGGGGGGGAAAAGCTTTGTACCGTTGTGAGCCTGTAATCTGGGTTCTTGTCTGACGTGGTCTGTGTGTGTGTGTTAAAGTAATGGTACCCTCCCTGCACCTAGGTGTTCCCACCGCTCCCTGTGAAGCCGGACTATTCCTTCCACGAGAAGGTGAAAGACAAGAAGTGTCTGCTGCCACTAGCGAACAAGCCCTGCCCTGCCTACGTGGCACCGCTGAAAGGTAATGGGGGGATGGCTCTGCTCGTTCGTCTAGAACCAAGAGTCCTAGGTGGAGGCTGAAGGTGGCTGGAATTTGGGAGTTGCACAAAACAATATTTGTTTACAGAAAAGGTGGTGGGTGCGTGGAACAGCCTCACCACCTCACAGTAACAGCTGAGAGCAATATAGGGGGGATTAGCAGCGAAATGCAGACAGAGCTAGAGGTTGGGAGGGGAAAGAGACCCTGTGGTGCTTATCTGTTGTCTTGCCTGTATCTGTGCTTTATTGTTAAACACTACATTTTCTCTGGCCGTTAGTATCATCGTTTTGTGTTATCGGCTATGGTGTAGCGCAGCTCAGCACCTGGATGAGTGCCATTGAGCTTCCAGCCCTCACCTCTCCGTGGCTCGCTGTGTCTCACGTGAGGCTGAAGTGATTTCTCGCTGTCACTTTGTGGTCTAATCTGTGCTTCTTCCCTCCTCAGTGATATGCCACATGGAGGGCAGTGGACAGTGGCCACAGGACAAGGAAGCCATCAAGCGGGTCAAGGCAGCATTCCACGTCCGACTGGCCGAGCTTTTGAAGGAGCAGCATGGACTGGTCTGCAGGCCCACCGCAGCCCACGTGGATGTGTTCAAGGTGCTGGGAAGGATCTCGCTCCAGAGCTATCATTGGAGGAACTTTTAGGGGAGGGGGGGAAGGGGGTCTTTTGTTTAACCATGCAAAATTTGGCACAGTGCACTGTGTGTAATAAGTTTCTCTACCCAGATTCTCAGGAAATGTGCACAAATCTCAGAAGGGGTGAAAACATACTGTGTTAGCATCATTGGTGCTTACCAGCCATTTAAGAAAACATTTATCCTGTCGGCGAGGTTACTGTTCTGAATCCAGAGACCAGGTTTTGAACTTTTTCATCCCAGCTCTTTGTGACTGGCCCAGGGCACGCACCGCAGCCTCGCCTCGCCTCTTGCCCCCTTCTGCTAAAGTTCAGTTCCTGTTCATACCCAGATCAGTCCAGACTCCTGGGTTTTACCTCCCTGCCAGCAGATGGCGATAGAGAAAAAAATTTCACTGATGCTGCATATAATCTAGTGGCCACCTTCAGTCTCTCAGTATTTCTCTGACTTCAGCAGATTGTAGGGTGTAAAACCTGCTGTCTGGTGTATATTAAAAAAATAAATAAATAGGAAAATAGTGTTTAGGATTCCTCCCAGGAAGTTAAGTCCTGGTTGGGCCATTCTCCCTGGTCTGAGGTGCATTAGCGGAGGGTTGGTGACCATTTGTTGGATCGCTCTGCACTTCTGTGGGGCTGATAGCTGGTGGTCCAATTCCCTCTCCTCCAGGAGAACCCGTTGAATTCTGCATCAAGTCTGCTGGATGGCTGGTGTTTGAGGGGAAGTACTTGAAGATTCTCTTCTCTGCTTGCAACCATTAAAGTTTAAACAACAGCAAAGAAAATCAAGAAGCATTTAGTTCCTGAGTGGGAGGTCAGCTGTCATCCTGTGTGGGTGGTTGCATCTTTGCTGGTGCTGATCGGGGCTCTGGGGGAGCAGGTGGTAAGTGCGCCATGCGGCTCCCTGTGACATGCGGCTCTCAGCCTGTCGGGCCTACATGTGACTCCTGCCTGAGGGGAGTTATGGTGCATGACAAATTGCTGCAAATCATTTGGAGAGTTGCACGTGCATCTCTCCAGAGCCGGCTTGTGTTCCCAATGCGTCTCTGGAGGGGTAGGCACTGCTGCGGCTGCATACAAGCAGCTCCGAGGGCATCGGGGCTTGCTGTGGATGGTTTCCCCGTTTTAGCGCGGGAATGGTGGCCATTTTGGGAAAAGTGGCAGCAGAACTTGCTGCAGAAACAGGAAATTCCCCACCTCCTTTATGACCAGCTGTGCAGGTCTCCAGGGATAGGCAGCCAGCTCTGAATCTGAGGAGGACCGGCAGGGGGAGGATTTGGATAATTTCTCTGCCTTTTCTTCAGATTTCAATTTTCTTTTTTTCACGAGGCTTATTTCCCCAGGAAAGCAAATAAGGTCGCATTCCCAGGATCGCTCTAAGGGTGATTCTCGTCCAATTTTAAAAGGCCTAAGATCAGCTAGAGTCCGGAGGATTCTGGGAATGTCGACTCACCTGGATATTTCCAGTGAGGACTCTGATGATTCTGAAGTTTCAGAGGCTTCACCGGATAACTCTCCTGGGGCAAAGTCTGCTCTGGACTTGTTCGGACGATGGGCCACAGGAGGGGCCAGTGGCTGAAGGGGACAATCCTAAGGTGGTATGTCTTTTCTGTAAAGAAGAACTGTGGCCCTTGATTCCGCATATTCTTCAGAAGCTGAGTATCAAGATTCCACAGGAAGCGTCCAACCAGGAAGGAGTGGACCCCGTAATGGTCAGTTTAAGGAGTCCAGCAAAGGCTTTTCCTTTCCACAAGTCAGTGAGGACATTGGTGTTCAGGGAGTGGGACACTTCTGAGACTGGCCTCTGAAGATTGGTAGAGCTATGGCGAAATTATATCTTTTGCTCGAAGAGACACACAAGCTTTTGATGCTGCCAAAGGTGGATGCTTTGGTGTCAGCAGTGACCAGGAAGACCACCATTCTCCTAGGACAAGCAGGATGGTAGTTCTCACATATGGATGACATCATCGGATGGAAACTAGCATGGAAAACATGTGCCACTATCCACGCGACCACGCAGGGTCCCTCTTCAGTCTATTCTTTTCCATGGAGCTGTCAACTTGCGGTTGTGGAACTTGTGTTCCCTGTACGTATCAGGATCAGTCCAGACCGCTGGGTTGTGTCTCCCTTCCAGTAGATGGAGTCAGAGAAAAAAAGCTGAAAGGCACCCCCCTCTTACACTGGTGTGCCACCTGCGATCCTTCAGTATTTCTCTGACTCCAGCAGATGAGGGGGACAGACCCTGCGGTCCTGATCCTTTAAAAAGAAAACAAAGCAAACTAGAAATTATAAGATCTAAGGGTGTTTGTTTCTACCAATGGCGGCCCTGGGATGTTTGCGGGGAAAGATTGATGGGACATCCTTGGCGTCTCATCCGGATGTAACCCGTTTCCTGAGAGGTGCTAAACATTTGAACCCTCCGGCTCGTCCAGTGTGTCCTTCTTGGAGTTTAAATCAGGTTCTCCGTGGCTTGTGTGGTCTTCCATTTGAGCCTTTGAAACAGGCCACCTTGAAAGACTTGACACTTAAGGCGATTTTCCTGGTGGCTATCACTTCGGCACGGCGCATCTCTGACCTTCAAGCATTGTCCTGTAGGGAGCTTTTTCTCAGGATTTCGGATTCAGGGGTGTTCCTTAGGATGGTGTCCTCCTTTCTACCGAAGATCTTGTTGGAGTTTGATTTGAATCAGACCGTGGATTTGCCTCCCTTCACGGATTTGGATCGGAATTCGCCTCAGGCTCACGACTTGCGAAGATTAGATGTGCGGCGGATTCTGCTTCGCTATATGGAGGTCACTAATGCTTTTCATTTGTCTGATTATCTGTTTATCTTTTGGAGTGGTCCTAAGAAAGGACATAAGGTAACTAAAGCCACTATTGCCCGATGGTTGAAAGAAGCCATAACTTCGACATATATGTCTTGGGCGCGCAGTACTGGATGGTTTAAAAGCGCGTTCAATCCGTTCTCAGGCGGCGTCTTGGGCAGAGAGTCAGTTTGTTTCGCTGCAGGAAATTTGCAGAGTGGCTACTTGGAAATCTTTACACACTTTTGCTAAGCATTACTGTTTGGATGTCCGTGCTCCAGATGGCGACTGTTTTGGCAGTAGTGTTCTTTGAGCGGGACTCTCCAGGTCCCACCCCATTTATGGCAGCTTGGGTACATCCCAGCAGTCTGGATTGATTCTGGTATGTACAGGGAAAGGAAAATTGGTTCTAACCTGCTAATTTTCGTTCCTGTAGTACCAAGGATCAGTCCAGATGCCTGCCCATGGAATGTGGAGAGTCCGTTCAGTGTCGTTTTCATTCTGCTGAAAATTCTCAAGTGGACAGGATTCACGTTGCATATGGAAGTACTCCCTCCATGTACATAAGTTCCAGAAGTTATGCAGTTTTTTCATTAGGTGGTTTGATATAGCCATTGGTTCTTATGTTGAGGTTATGATATGTTTCATTCTGCTATGGTATGGATTATACTGAAGGATCGCAGGTGGCACACCAGTGTAAGAGGGGGTGCCTTTCAGCTTTTTTCTCTGACTCCATCTACTGGAAGGGAGACACAACCCAGCGTTCTGGACTGATCCTTGGTACTACAGGAACGAAAATTAGCAGGAAAGAACCAATTTTCCTTTTTTTCTTTTGGAAAACTACTTCCATGGTCATTTTCTTCGACTCCCTGCACCAGGTCCCTCTTCAACTTTTTCCCGGCTTTAGTTTAAGTCTCGAGGCAGTAAGTTTTCATTCGGTGCAGTCTGTTCTCGGTTGCGGAGCCCTTTGGGCTCCACCAGTCATCGACTGCTTGCCGGCTGTTTTTTCTTCATGGTGTCTTCAGGTTTTCGTCTGTGCCCCCAGTGCCCTTGGACTATGTTCCTTACGGAGCCACACGAGGTGTGTATCCTATGCCTGGGGGCATTGCATGATGTTTGGGGGGTGTAATTTCTGTGACGAGATGACCTCCAAGGGCCAGCGTGCCCACCTGGCCAAGATGGAGAAGCTGTTTGGATCGAAGACGTCTGAACCCTCAACTCCGGAGTCAGAAGCATCGATTCCGAAGGGCTGTGGGGAACCGATGGACACTGATCCCTTGGTGTTCACCCCTCCATCAGGGCCTCTGGTGGAAGGGAAAACTGAAAATCGGCCTTCATCTGTCTCCTCTCGCTTGAGGATTTCTGGATCGTCTCCTTCCTCTTCAGCTCCGGTGAAAGACTGGGCCGAACACCATGGGAAACCTAGGAAACTTCGCTGCCAGTCTCCATCCTCGCACTGTGCCAGGCTTCTGTTGTGATGCCCCCAAAGCGACCCTGTAGCGAGGAGGTACCACCCTCCAACGATGCCGGGGATCCGGGGCGTTCCCTATCTATTCCGGTGCTGGGCACCAATCTTCCTCGGGGCTCCAAGGGAGATCTGTCTACACCACTGCCTCCTCAGCCCGGCCTTCGAGGAGGAGCTGGAAAGCAAGGTGCACTTGGTGGTTCGAGTCCTGCAGGGCATCGAGCCGCTGGTATCTCCACTGGTGTTGGAGCCTGCGCCCTCCATGTTGGTGCCACTGCTGGAGAGCCTCTATATTCTTCTTGGTGTTCTCCCCATGCAGCCGGTGCCTGGGGTGCCATCAATGCCTCGATGGGTACCATTGCCGCCTCTCGGTACAATCCCCATTGTGGGCCTGATATTTTCGGATTAGGTGGCTTACTTCTGTCTCACGGCCTGGCTTTTGAGAGGAATGTGAAGGAAGGGTTATTCTGGGGAAATTATCTCCACCTTTACTACAGGCTTGAAGACAATCCACATGCTTAGCCTACGTGAGGATTTGGCGTGTTTTCGAGTCCTGGTGTACTGGGCAGGCAGTAAGGCCGACTCGTGTTTCGGTTTCACATATTTTAGACCTTTCTATGGGATTGGTGAAAGGACAAGCCTTTAACTCCCTTCGAATGCAGGTGGCAGCTTTGGGCTGTCTTCAGGGTAAAGTGCAGGGTATGCCCCTGGCAGGCACCAGGAAGTAATTTGCTTTCTTCGAGGGGCGAAACATTTGCATCCTTCAGTGCGGTGGATATGCCTGTCTTGGAATCTTAATTTTGGTTCTGAGAGGCATGTGTGAACCTCTGAGTCACTTCACAGTCCGACTATAAAGGATTTAACCCTGAAGGTGGTTTTTTTGGTGGCAGTTTGTTCAGCCACGAGGATTTCTGACCTTCAGGCGTTGTCGTGTAGAGATCCTTTTCTACAGATTTCGGACTCTGGGGTCTCGTTTCTCCTAAAGGTTGTTTCTGCATTCCATGTTAATCAAAGGGTGGAGCTTCCAGCCTTTCCAGATTTGGATTCCTCCACGCCTCACACAAAGGATGCTGGTTGTACGGCGGGCATTTTGGTAACTAATAGATTCTGTTTGTCAGATCACCTTTTTGTTCTTTGGAATAGTCTGAAGAAAGGATGTAAGGCATCTAAAGCTGCAATTGCCCGTTTGGTAAAAGAATCAATTGCCTTGGCTTACATTTTGAAAGGGTCACCTCAAACCAGAAGGTTTGAGGGCTCACGTGACTTGCACTCAGGCGACCTCCTGGGCTGAGTGCCAACAGGTATCCCTGAAAGAGATTTGTTAGGTGGCTCCTTGGAAATCGTTGCACACTTTTGCCAGACATTATTGTTTTTGGATGTCCAGGCTCCGGATTCCATGGGCTTTTGTGAGTGTTCTACAAGTGTGACTATCTAGGTCCCACCCTGTATAGGAAAGTTTGGGTGCATCCCAGGAGTCTGGACTGATATGGGTATGAACAGGAAAGGAAAATTGGTTCTTACCTGCTAATTTTCGTTCTTGTAATATCTCAGATCAATCCAGAGTCCCACCCGTTGGAGGAATCCGCTCGTACTGATATTTAATGTATATTGCAGAGTTGTTGAGGGATTCAGTGATGTTCTCCTTTATTACTGTTGTAAGGGATTTCCACCTTTGAGGCTTCACCTTTCCTCTGCTCATTGAGGGGGTTTTGGAATCTTAGTTAAGATTTCTGTTTAATCATCTTGGCTTGGGTACAGGTCAATACTGAGAGACTGCAGGTGGCACACTAGGGTTATATACAGCTTCAGTGAAACTTTTTTCTCTGTCTCCATCTGCTGGCAGGGAGGCAAAACCCATGAGTTTGGACTGATTTGTGGTATTACAGGAATGAAAATTAGCAGTTAAGAAACAATTTTCCTATTTCTGTGGGTAGATAGTCAGCCCTTTATTGCAGTAAGAGAGCTGATTATATTACATTTGGTTTTATATCTTGCCTTTCTGATAAAAGGGGGAAAAAAACACCCCCAAAAACTAACAGTTGAATCACATTTAATATACATAACAAATATAAAATCCAATTCAATAAATCATTATCAGTATAACAATATAAAAATGCAACAATCAAAGGAATGAAATTCAAAAACCTGGAATCAAAGCAGAAAAGAGGTCCGCAGCCTGAAAATCATCTCTTCCACAATAACTTGAATTTCCCTTACTAGCTCACTCATGGCCCTTACCTGCTATTTTTCGTTCCTGGATTTTGACGAGCTAGGTTGGAAATGTCATTGCTAGGAGAGAGGAGTTGAGGCAGCATCCTATTAGTGCTGGGGACTTGGGTACTGGCAGTGGAGGCTTCTCCAAGGTAGGGAAAGGTGGAACAGTCCTCCTCTAACCCCATTCTAGCTTGCCTGATGGGACAGTCTCATTTAGGGAAAAGCTTTAGTTCTTCCTGAATTAAATTGGTACAATGAGAATGGCCAGTGAACCCTTTCCCTCCACCCCCTACCCCCTCAACTTTCATCCTGATCTCCGTGATCCTGAGCATCAATTGGGACCCGTCCTATGTTTCAGGGGCAATAAAGAGGAGGAAGTTGGAATCTTCGCAAACAGCGATTTCCCTCCCCCCCCCCCCCCCCCCCCCCCCGCCCTCTTTCACTGATCTGTGGCACTTTTCTTAGGGTTTCTTGACTCCTCCTTCTACTCTAGTACTGACACATTTTACCTTTCGAGAAAAACCTCAGAGCCTGAATTAGCAGAGGTATATCAAGAGGGATGTTGGCAGGCACAGAAGGAGCCTCTGCATTGGGTAAGCAAGGAGTAAAGCACAGGATAAGCACAAAGGAAAGATCCCTGGCTGTGAAGAAGTGAGGGGAGAGCCAAGGATTAATTGGGGTCCTTGGCCCCTCACCAAGAATGAAACTGGGCAGATTGGTTGGGCCTTCTGGTTTTCATCTATCCCATGTTTCCTGTTGCAGCATCTGTACAGCATGCCCAGCCTTCCATCCCTTTAGTCGTATCGTGATGTCAGGCATAGCAACACGCTCTGTGTGGCTGCTGATCTCGTTTCAGTGAGGTGTCTCTTTCCTGTGGTCATTGCTTTTTTTTTTTTTTGTTTGCTTCCTAAGGATGGCTACATCTTCCGCGTTCAGGTGGCTTACCACCGAGAGCCTCTGTTCATTAAGGAGTTCATCACTCCGGAAGGGATGATGAAGCACCAGGACACGGAGGAGTCTCGGCAGCTGGAGATGGAGACCCTGCACTTGCCCTACCTGAGCAGCACACTTCACGGGTAAGGAGGGCGTAGGCTGGAGTCCAGCAGTAGGCACCTCAAAGGGACTGTTCTGCCTCTCTACCACCTGCAAAATGTCTTTCCTGTACGTACTCTGATCAGTCCAGACTCATGGGTTTTGCATTCCTGCCAGCAGGTGGAGACAGAGAACGTTTTACTGACACTGCTCCATAATCTAGTGTGCCACCTGCAGTCCCTCAGTATTTCTCTGTAGCTAACAGATAGTAGATGATGTAAAACTTGCAGTCTGGAAGAGAAAACTTTAAAAAAAAAAAAAGAGAGAGAGAGAGACAGACAGGAAGGGTTGGCAGCCTTAAGTTGTTTTCAAGGGAAAGTGCATGGCCTGTCTTTAGCATTGCATCCGGATGTCTTTCATTTTCTTCGAGATGTAAAATATTTACGTCGTCCTGTAAGAAAAATGTGTTCCTTTTGGAGCCTTAATTTGGTGCTATGGGAACCTCTTGTTTTTTCGTTTGAGCTGTGGTGACAGATGTCACTGAAAAGTCTTACTCTGAAGGTTGTCTTTTTGGTAGTGATTTGCTCGGCCAGGAGGTTAGTGGAACCACAGGTCCTGTCGTGTCAGGATCTCTTTCTTCAGTTCACAGAGGACGGAGTGTTGTTGCTCATGGGGCCGTCTTTTTTTTTTTTTTTTTGGGCCCAAAATGGTCTCTGTCTTTCACCTTGGAATTTGGATTCCAGGGTGCCAGAGAGCTACCTTTGTTGGACGTTCATAGGGCCTTATTGTGCTTTTTCAAAGTGATCAGTTGGTTCAGGAGATCTGATCACCTCTTTGTTCTGTTTAGTGGAGCAAAGAGAGGATGTACGACTTCCAAGGTGACCATTGTGAGGTGGCTGAAGGAAGCATTTGTATCCGTGTATATTTGTCAAGGATGACTGATTCTGGAGGGGTTGCGTGCACGCTCTACTAGGGCACAAGTGACTTCCTGGGTGGAGTGTCAATTGATTTCTCTGCAGGAAATTTGTCAGGCAGTGACTTGGTCATCACCACATACTTTTACCAGACATTACCAGCTGGAAGAGGCACGGTTTGGGGAGGGTGTGTTACGAACTGGCCTTTCACTTTCCTGCCTGGTTTAGGGAAGCTTGGGTACTTCCCATGCATCTGGGGTATGAACAGGAAAGGAAAATTGGTTCTTACCTGCTAATTTTCGGTCCTGGAATACCCCAGATCAGTCCAGAGCCCCACCCTTTCTGGAAAGTCCGTTCTCTGATCTGTTTTTAGTAGTGGAAAATTGTTTATTCCCTGTATGTACCAGGATCAGTCCAGACCGTGGGTTATGTCCCCCTTCTAGCAGATGGAGTCAGAGCAAAAACTGAGAGGGCGGTCCCTCATAACTGGTGCGCCCTCTGTAAACCTTCAGTATTTCTCTGACTCCAGCAGATGGCAGTTGCACCTTTGCTTCCCCAGTTCATTTAGAGGATAGTTTACAGAATTTCTTTATTCTTTGTTTTCCTCTAATTCTTTCCTTGGATGGATCATAGTTATAAAGTTAAAAAAAAAAAAGCCTAGAATTATTTATCAGTTATGTTTCAATCCCCGTTATTGATGTATGGGATCTAGGTTTGGGGGGTCCTACCTTTCCTCCGCTCGATTTAGTGGGGGATGAAGTTAGATTTCTTATTCTCATCTTGGCTTGGGTACAGGTCAATACTGAAGGACTGCAGGTGGCCACTGTGTTATATAGCACTATCAGTGAAACTTCTTGTTCTCTGTCTCCATCTGCTGGTAGGGATGAAAAACCCATATGTCTGGACTGATCTGGGGTATTCCAGGAACGAAAATTAGCAGGTAATAAACAATTTTCCTATGTATTGAGGCAGTCCAATAAAAAGTATCATTTGCAACCTGTTTGTTTACCCGTATTTCTCTAGAAAATGAGTCAAGAACAAAAGGGTCAGCCTATGAAAGTGAAGGGAGGGAAAAGCTGTAAAGGAATATGAGAAAGTACTTCATTACTAAGCCCTAAGTTGTTTTTTCTTTCATGTCGTTTTGAAAGAAAAAAGTAAAGTATTTTTGTGTTTGAAATTCAGCACTAGGAAAAGCCCCTCCTGGCTTGCCCACATTCCTCTCCCCGCCCATCCTCTTCACCCCGGACCAAGCCACTAATCTGTCCATGGGCCAAGGGGTAGGAGCAATCCCTATTCACTCCTGCCCTGCCCAAGTCTCTTTCAAAATGATTCTAGCTGGCAGGCCCTGAAGTTGGGGCCACTTTGTTGCCTGGCAATAGAACCAAATGGTGCCGGCCTCGGAGCCAACCGGTGTCATTCTGAAATAGAAACCCGGCCGGCAGAAGTGACCGAGGAATTGCACCTGCCCCTTGACACACAGGTTTGAGGCCGAGCAAAATTGGCGGGGCCTGACCGGAACTTTTTTTCTTTTGTGTTTTGTTTCTTTTTAAATTTTTTTAATATATATTTTCAAATGAAACGGAAAATAAAGAATTAAAAAACCAACTCCCCCCCCCCCCCCCCCCCCCCCCGACGCGAGAATTTTCGATGCACACGCATATTGGGCACCAGGAACAGTTGTCCAATGGAAGCGATAGAAGCCAAATGCAATGTCAGAATTCAATGTTGTTGTTTATTTTTATTTATTTATTGTTTTTATATACCGACAGTTTTCTTTTCTTTTTCTTTTTTTTGTAATGAAAGCACAGTAGGCCAGATGTGGTCCTCCATTTCCTCTTGCTGATGGGATGTAGACCTGTACCCCCTACTTTGGGTAGCTGCTGTGAGACAGCGGCATTACTGTGGGCGGTTTTCTGCTTTTACGCTAACACCCTCACCTGTTCCTCTCTGGCAGCCTACAGCAGCAGCACCCTGCCTTCAGCGGCACCTCTCGCCTGGCCAAGCGCTGGATTAGCGCTCAGCTACTGAGCGATGGCATCTCGGGAGAGTGTGTGGACCTGCTCGCGGCTTATCTGTTCCTGCACCCAGCCCCGTTTACCTCACCAAGGTAAGAGCTTAAAAACTGTTAATTACGTGGTGCTTGGGGTCGGGGTGGGGCACGTGTGTGTGTCAAGTGCTACACTTTTTTTGTTTTGGAATTCAAGTTTTTATTGAAAACAATTTTTAAGCCATATGTACAACATATGTGTAATTCACAACATAGAACAGCTCTCCAGATATACAATTTTCTTTCTCCCCCCAGTCTCTCCAGCAAAAGAATATTCTGATATTATTGAATAACCACCAACCATCACTACCAAAGAAAGCAATAGATGATAAAAGTTGTCCAGTACTACTCAGTTACATCTTAATGGCTGGTCAGAGAACAGCACTGACAGCAGCTCTTGGTTCACCCACATCCTGTTCTGTCTGCCACAAGAGGGCACTCCAGGTCTGGACTATATTTGAGGGAAATGCGTCAGAAGGCTTTGCCATGATCCTTGTATAAGGGTAACTGGATGGCAGAGTAAGACTTTGCCATGGAGGATTAACATAGAATGAAGCTGAGTTTCAGTGATTGCGTGTTAGGTCTGGTTTAACACTTTCACTCTTGTACTCTTAGAAAATTCATTTAGAATAAGTGTTCTCTCTGTTTTTTTGGGGGGGAGCAAGCATCTTTCGACATTCAGAATATTTGAGGGAACACAGTTTCCTGATGAGCAGCAGAAGCATGGACATCGTTTTGTGGCAGTGGGATTGTGGGCGTAGACTCCCGTGATCTGATCATGTCTATGGAAACAAAAGAGTCTGTCTCATAAAGTGCAGAGTCAAGTGGGTCATGCGAGCTCTGGTCTCTTCCATGTGGAAGTCCTCTGATAGGAGGAGGAGAGGGTCATGTATGGTAAAGTGCTGCTATCCTACAGATCCCACCCTATTTAATATCCTATGCCCTACCTTCCCCGCCCCCAGGAAAATCTCATCAGATACTGTTAGATCTGATACATCAGATGTATTCCACACATTAAGAAAGGTGGAAAGAAGGCAAAACGATTACCGGCATGGTTAAAAGGGGAGGTGAAAGAAGCTATTTTAGCCAAAAGATCTTCATTCAAAAATTGGAAGAAGGATCCAACAGAAGAAAATAGGACAAAGCATAAACATTGGCAAGTTAAATGTAAGACATTGATAAGACAGGCTAAGAGAGAGAATTTGAAAAGAAGTTGGCTGTAGAGGCAAAAACTCACAGTAAAAACTTTTTTAAATGGGGCGCTCTTCTGCCGGCGAACAAAATGGCCGCGTAAAGACCTTGCTCCGCTCCCGATGTGGCAAACTTCGCGGCGAACCCCTGCTTAAATCACACTGCACCCCTCAAAAGAGTGCGATTCGGCAGCTGAAAGTCCCCTGACGCAGGCAGCTATGGCGGCGAAAAAAAAACCGGTTGATCTCAAGCATTTTCAGTTTAGTAAACTCCCCCCGGATCTCGGCGATGACCATGAGGCAGGGCCGGCGCAGGCCGCGGACACCGCGAGCACAGCACTGACGCAGGTACCCGACTCCCCGACGGGAAAGACCGCGGAATGGGCTGAGACGACAGCCCAACTTAAAAATGATATCAGAGGGTGGTTTATTGAATTTCGGGCCGATTTAAAGACTCATAAACAGGAGCTTATGGCCTCAATGGCGGATATTCGCGAAGATATAGCAGGCCTGGGCATTAGAGTAGATGAGCTCGAGACCCGAGTGGATGCCCACGGGACTTCCATGAATACAATCATTGCACAGCAGAATGCTATGGAAGCTGATATTGGCTCCATTCAAGATAAATTGGAGGACTTGGAAAACCGCTCCCGGCGCTGCAATATTAGAATACAGGGGGTCCCGGAAGCGCCTGAATATGGGGATCCTATGAAAACTGCCAGCGCTATCTGTGCTTATATTCTTACTCAACGCCAGGATTCTGAAGGTCAGCCGGAGGGACTACTAACTGAACCTGTCCGGTTAGAGAGAGCACACAGGGCTCTTGGCCCCCGCACAGACACCAGGCCGAGGGATATTGTTATTTGCTGTCATAGCTTTTTGCTAAAATCTAAAATCATGGAGATCGCGAGCAAGCGTCCTACCTGGTCCTGGGAAGGTCACTCTCTGTCTCTCTTTCAAGACCTGGCGCCCTCGACTTTGCGCAAAAGGTTTGAACTGAAGGAAATTACCTCGTATTTGCGGACTGAGAACATTCGATACCGGTGGACCTTCCCGTTTGGGCTCCAATTTACGCTCAACGGTGTGACTTCTCGGGTTAAAACACCTGCGGATGCTCTGGGGGCACTTAATAAAGCTGGCTACCAACCCAGTATTGTGGCACCGAAGAAGCCTAATCGTCCTACGAAACTGGATGATCATCCAAAATGGCGCAGAGTCGGGAAAGGAGGAAGTAGACTGCGCCGCCATTCTGAGGACTCACGTGCTGCGTTATCTGATCAAGGCTGATTTTCCTGTAATGAGCGGCGGGTTCATTAGCGGAAGCAGGGGACCACCTGCACAAGCGTTACTTTCTTATTCTATATTACACTGCTTCTCTACTACCGAAGTACACCGTGGGCCCTATCTGTGGGCCACGGGAGCCTACTGGGACTTCATCATGCTGTGAGACTGTTTTTTGGTACATTTTGAGAGGGGTGCTGTACGGGGTTCTTTGTTGTGTTTTTTTTTCAGTAAAGGGAGGGGGGCGGGGGATTGAGGGTTATGCTGGTGGGGAGTGACTCCCCGGAGTGGTGTTTTTTCACCCACAAGAAGCAGTGGGTGATGTTGTGGATTGGGGGGGCTGAGGGTTTATTTTATCCAGGGGACTCAAAAGTTCGCATTGACTGGTGGGGCTTGATTCCTGTTGTATTGAAGCGTACCTATTATTCTGTCCCTTATGGCTACGTCATCTAGGGGAATGAATCTGGGAGAGTGTGTTATGTCCCTTAACGTCAAAGGCCTTAATCATTATCGCAAAAGGTTTTTATTGTATCAGGATTTACGCACACATCATGTTTCTATTGCACTAATCCAGGAGACTCATTTGAAAAAACGACATGAAAGAGTATTGTCATCTTCCTTTTACCCTCATCAATACCTTGCAGCTAGCACAAAAGGTTCTAAATATACGGGAGTGGGTATCCTAATTGCTCGGGATCTTGTTCATGAAGTTTTACAGGTTGCTAGGGATCCTGGGGGACGCTATGTGCTGCTTAAAATACGAGTGGGCCAGCAGGTGATCACCTTACTTAGCCTTTTCGCCCCTAATACAGGACAAGATCTTTTTTTCAAGGAAATAGATGAGGTGCTGACTAAATATGCGGAAGGGGCAATAATCCTGGGGGGGGATTTTAATGTGACTCACAGCCCTTCTTTAGATAACTCCACCCGCAACTCCTCAGTTCCCAAAAAGGTGCGGACGCAATTATCCTCTTTGATATCTCATTGGCACTTGGGTGACGTCTAGCGGCAGAGAAACCCCCATTCTAGATGTTATAGTTATTTCTCACCAGCTCACCACCTTTACTCCAGACTGGATTATTTCCTGGTGGATAAGCAAACGCAAAATTGGGTGACCGATGCTGGCCTGGAGCCCATTGTGTGGTCTGACCACGCTCCGGTTTGGCTACTACTCCACCTACATAATAGAGACCCAGGGCTGAAATTCTGGCGCTTAAATGAAGGTCTTCTTAAGGATCCCACCTTTGTGACACATCTAGGTGAGCAGCTTACTGCATTTTTTCAACAGCATCAAGCTGATAGTACACCCACGCCCACGATATGGGATTGTTCCAAGGCGGTGGCGAGGGGTCTCCTTGTCTCTCGTGCGTCCTTTTGCAAAAAAGAGAAAGAGAAACAAAGACAAATCCTGTCTGCTGAGTTAGCTCATTTATCTCAGCGACATATGCAAACGCAGTGCCCGCTGACTCTTAAAAAAATGACTGGCATTCGTGATGCCATTAAGGCGCTTGATGCAGATAAACTTGCTTTCCAATTGGATGTGGTTAAGCAGCAATATTTTGAGGGGGGGCAACAAGGCGGGACGTCTTTTAGCCCGCCGCTTAAAGGCAGTTTTCCTCCAAAATAACATCATTAAAATAAAGGATAAGGGGGGTCCTTTCATTACGTCCTCGGAAGGAATCCGAAAATGCTTTACTGATTTCTATGGTCAACTCTATAGCGCAGAGAAGTCCATAGTAGATTCGGATATCGATATGTACTTCCAGGATTTGTCTTTACCCCACTCTCATGGCCTCACAACAGGAATATCTCGATGCACCCATATCACTTGAGGAAGTTCAACGGGCGATCAAAGCCCTAAAGCCGGGAAAAGCCCCGGGCCTAGACGGGTTGACGGGCAGTTATTATAAAAAACTTTCTTCTGTAGTGGCGGAACCCCTTTTGGAGATGTTTAATTCTTTGCGCACTACTGCATCGATAGCGCCTAATGCTAATGTCGCCGGTATTACGGTTCTGGCCAAGCCGGGAAGGGATCCTATCCGTTGTGGGTCGTATCGCCCAATCTCATTGATAAACTTAGATTTAAAGATTTTAGCCCGGATTCTAGCAGAACGGCTCAAGGACATTCTTCCCTCCCTCGTACATAATGACCAAG
Organism: Rhinatrema bivittatum; assembly: GCF_901001135.1. Taxonomy (NCBI): domain Eukaryota; kingdom Metazoa; phylum Chordata; class Amphibia; order Gymnophiona; family Rhinatrematidae; genus Rhinatrema; species Rhinatrema bivittatum. The sequence continues at coordinate 807,153,156 of NC_042615.1, read as the reverse complement.
TAGGATTTGTTCCCTCCCGTATGGCAAGTGATAATATTCGAAAGGTCATAGGTTTAATAGATTGGGTACACCATCATAAGTTACCGGCTGCTTTATTGGCTATTGATGCAGAAAAAGCCTTTGACTTAGTTCATTGGCCCTTTCTCTTCCGGGTTTTGGACACTATGCATTTTGGCGCGTCTTTCCAACTGTGGATAAAGAAATTGTATGAGAAGCCTCAAGCCAGGGTTAAAGTTAATGGGGGTTACGGCCCAGTCCTTGATATACAGAGAGGGACTAGGCAGGGATGCCCCCTGTCACCTATGCTTTTTGCTCTTTTTTTTGGAACCTTTTGCTATGACAGTACGGAAGTCTGCCTTGATTACGGGAATTCAGATAGATGATTTACATTTCAAGTTGTCCCTTTTTGCAGACGACATCCTCTTTACTTTAACTAACCCTGCAATTTCTTTGAAGGGGGTCTCGGCCGCTCTGGAGCAGTTCCATAGGGTGTCGGGCTTCACGGTAAACCTAGAGAAATCAGAACTGCTGAATCTCACTTTATCCCAACAGGAAGTGGTAGATATCAAAACACAATTCCCCTTTAGATGGGCAAGCGCCTCCCTTAAATACTTGGGAGTTCAGATTGGCCCCTATACGTCCCAATTACAATCTCTCAATTATACTTCTCTCTGGAAAAAGATTGATAGGGATATGTTGACTTGGTACAGGGATTCCCATTCATGGCTGGGTAGGTTGGCAATAGTTAAAATGGTGATCCTTCCACGCCTGCTCTATTTTTTCTCCACTATCCCTATTTTTCTACCCTCACTTCTCTTAAGGAAGTGGCAGGCCAAAATCTATGGCTTCATCTGGCGGAAACGTCCGCCTCGGGTGGCTCGCTCCGTTTTATTTTTCCCCAAACGAGCAAGGGGATTGGGGGCTCCGAATCTCCTGTGGTATTACGCTGCAGCACAGCTTCGCTTCTTGGTAGATCTTTACAATACAGTGGATGTCAAACAATGGGTCCAACTGGAACAGAGACAGGTCGGATCTATGCCCATTCAGGCGTTAGCCTGGCAACCTAGATGCACTTGGCTTCCCTTAACCCATGTGCCCACAACCTTACAGACTACATTAAGGGTTTGGGCGGCCTGGAAATCTAAGCTTGTGGGCAATAAGGCATACTTCCAATCCTCACGTCTATTCCATAATAATCTTTTCCAAGGCAGCAGAAATAATACTCGCCTAGCTGAATGGGAACAGCATGGGCTCACTACCTTTGGGCAGGTTTTGATGGGAGGTACCTTGCGCACTATATCAGCCCTCTCTCTCCCAGGGCCCATTGACTCTGGGCAAGTTCTAGCATATGCGCAGGTTCGCCATTTTATACGCTCACTGATATCGACCAACCAGATTCATCCATCTAAAACGCTCTTTGAGTCTTATTGTGAGCATTCCGATAAACTGAAGGGCATCCTATCCAAAATATACAAACTATTGAATAATCAGTCTCCTTACGAGGCGACCCACATTCAAGCCTGGCATAGGGATCTCGGGGAAGTCCTTTCTAAAGATGATTGGGATCTCATCTTCCTACAATTGTCCAAGGTGTCTATTGCGGCCTCCATACAAGAGCATTGCAATAAGGTGTTGTACAGATGGCATTTGACCCCCGATAAACTACATAGAATGATACCTGCCATATCTAATTTGTGTTGGCGAGGATGTGGTAACATTGCTACCTATATTCATGTGTGGTGGCACTGCCCAAAGGTTACCTCCTTTTGGCAAGAGCTTTTTGCGTGGCTAGAGTCATTAGTACCGGGCTTCAGAGCCCCGAGTGTTTTAAACGTATTGTTGCATGTTCCCTCTGACGAATACCCGAAATATACCAACACATTTCTTAGTCAAGTATACATAGCTGCCAGGACTGAATTGGCCGCTGCATGGAAACTACCAGACACACCAACCAGGGCAGTTGTGCTTCATAGGTTACACCGACAATACCACCTTTCCCATCTTACCGCTGTCAAACAGGACAAGCTGAAATCCTTTCAGATCATCTGGAGGCCGCTGATGCATTGGCTGACGGCTCAGAACCCAATCCCATAGGGGATGCATCCTTATTTCATTTGCTGATTGGGCACATTCACACATACACACGCATGCCTCTCCCTGATTCAGACTGGTGGTATAAGGGTTCATAGATAACACACGGGCACAGGGATCGATTATATATTAGCAAGGTTTATTGGTGCCCAGACAGACATCTTTTAGAGTAATGTGTATCACGGGGTCACCTGGATGGGGGGGGGGGGGGGGGGGAAGGGGATGGGGATATGGTTTTGACGGTACATATGTTGGTCTTTGATCTGTTCTCGGCTGCCCGTGAGTATACTTCACCAAAGGTTTTGGAACGAACTTGATCTGTACATGTTATACTCTTGGTTGTTTTTTCCATGGTATGGTTATTTGGTTACTTTTTGTACATGTACTGTATTTTCAATAAAATTATAAATTAAAAAAAAAACAAAAAAAACCAAAACTTTTTTAAATATATCCGAAGCAGAAAGCCTGTGAGGGAGTCAGTTGGACCATTAGATGATCGAGGGGTTAAAGGGGCACTTAGAGAAGATAAGGCCATCGCGGAGAGATTAAATGATTTCTTTGCTTCGGTGTTTACTGAAGAGGATGTTGGGGAGGTACCCGTAATGGAGAAGGTTTTCATGGGTAATGATTCAGATGGACTGAATCAAATCACGGTGAACCTAGAAGATGTGGTAGGCCTGATTGACAAACTGAAGAGTAGTAAATCACCTGGACCGGATGGTATACACCCCAGAGTTCTGAAGGAACTAAAAAATGAAATTTCAGACCTATTAGTAAAACTTTGTAACTTATCATTAAAATCATCCATTGTACCTGAAGACTGGAGGATAGCAAATGTAACCCCAATATTTAAAAAGGGCTCCAGGGGCGATCCGGGAAACTACAGACCGGTTAGCCTGACTTCAGTGCCAGGAAAAATAGTGGAAAGTGTTCTAAACATCAAAATCACAGAACATATAGAAAGACATGGTTTAATGGAACAAAGTCAGCATGACTTTACCCAGGGCAAGTCTTGCCTCACAAATCTGCTTCACTTTTTTGAAGGAGTTAATAAACATATGGATAAAGGTGAACCGGTAGATATAGTATACTTGGATTTTCAGAAGGCGTTTGACAAAGTTCCTCATGAGAGGCTTCTAGGAAAAGTAAAAAGTCATGGGATAGGTGGCGATGTCCTTTCGTGGATTGCAAACTGGCTAAAAGACAGGAAACAGAGTAGGATTAAATGGGCAATTTTCTCAGTGGAAGGGAGTGGACAGTGGAGTGCCTCAGGGATCTGTATTGGGACCCTTACTGTTCAATATATTTATAAATGATTTGGAAAGAAATACGACGAGTGAGATAATCAAATTTGCAGATGACACAAAATTGTTCAGAGTAGTTGAATCACAAGCGGATTGTGATGAATTGCAGGGAAGACCTTGTGAGACTGGAAAATTGGGCATCCAAATGGCAGATGAAATTTAATGTGGATAAGTGCAAGGTGATGCATATAGGGAAAAATAACCCATGCTATAATTACACAATGTTGGGTTCCATATTAGGTGCTACAACCCAAGAAAGAGATCTAGGTGTCATAGTGGATAACACATTGAAATCGTCGGTACAGTGTGCTGCGGCAGTCAAAAAAGCAAACAATTTTGGGAATTATTAGAAAGGGAATGGTGAATAAAACGGAAAATGTCATAATGCCTCTGTATCGCTCCATGGTGAGACCGCACCTTGAATACTGTGTACAATTCTGGTCGCCGCATCTCAAAAAAGATATAATTGCAATGGAGAAGGTACAGAGAAGGGTTACCAAAATGATAAGGGGAATGGAACAACTCCCCTATGAGGAAAGACTAAAGAGGTTAGGATTTTTCAGCTTGGAAAAGAGACGGCTGAGGGGGGATATGATAGAGGTGTTTAAAATCATGAGAGGTCTAGAATGGGTAGATGTGAATCGGTTTTTTACTCTTTCGGATAATAGAAAGACTAGGGGGCACTCCATGAAGTTAGCATGGGGCACATTTAAAACTAATCAGAGAAAGTTCTTTTTCACTCAACGCACAATTAAACTCTGGAATTTGTTGCCAGAGGATGTGGTTAGTGCAGTTAGTAAAGCTGTGTTTAAAAAAGGATTGGATAAGTTCTTGGAGGAGAAGTCCATTACCTGCTTTAAGTTCACTTAGAGAATAGCCACTGCCATTAGCAATGGTAACATGGAATAGACTTAGTTTTTGGGTACTTGCCAGGTTCTTATGGCCTGGATTGGCCACTGTTGGAAACAGGATGCTGGGCTTGATGGACCCTTGGTCTGACCCAGTATGGCATTTTCTTATGTTCTTATACTTCTACTCATATGCCAATGACATTCAGCTATTACTCCCTTTTGGTCTGGACCCTCATAAATCATTGTTAACCTGAAGGAATGTCTAAGCAAGATTTACGGCTGGCTGTATTAAAACTACATCTCATAAACCTCCCCACCCCCCCAAAAAAAAAAAACCCAGAAGTACTGTGGCTAGGCAAAAATGATCCAGGCAACATTAGAGTCCAAGATGACTCTCGAAGGGACAACCCTGATCTTCAGGCACTACATTTGCAGTTTTAGGATTTGTTCAAGCTCTCTATGGATGATCAAATCTTAGCATTAGCTATTGTTGCTGTAGAAACTGTGCACCCCCTTGAACCTGTTTTGAATTGTGTGCATCGAAATGTTTTACCCCCCTCCTCCAATCATATTCCACACCATTCAGGACCAGAAATGTTTATTGGGGGACAAAGCATATGAGTGTCCAAAAAACCAGAACTGAAATCCAATTGGATTAATCTCCAGCCCACTGAATCAGTGCTTGGTGTTAAGCACCTTTGGTAGGAATTAAAGCTGTGAGTCTGTCGGAATCGGTTTCCACCAACATTGTCAATATTTAGACCATTCTTTTCAAGCTTGTTCACACTCTTGAGTCCCTTGGGAAGTTTTGGTGGGCTACAGATTTTCATTGGATTGAGGCTCGGACTGGACCACTCCGGGACATTTCCCTAATTGTTCCGTAGCCACTCCCGAGGTCATTGTCTCGCTGTAAGGTAAGCTTCCATCCCAGTTTGAGCATTCTTGCAGAGGGTGGCAGGTTTTCCCCAAGGACTTTTCCCCCATTCGTAGTCCCATCTATCCTGACACGTGCCTCCAGTCCCTGCTGATGAGAACCATTCCTATAACAGAATGCGCACCTCCACCATGCTTCACAGTAGGGATGCTGTTCTCTGGGTGGTGTTTTTTTTTTGTGCTGTTCTCTGGTTGTGTTGTGCTGGTTCTCTGGTTGTGTTGTGTGTTTTGGTTTTTTTTTGTGCCAAAAGCAATGCTTTCCATTCAGGCCCAAAAGTTCTATTTTAGTTTTGTCAGACCACAAAACGTTTTGTCACATTTTTATTTATTTTGTATTTAGCTCATGTCGTCTTTTTTTTTTTTTGGTAGCTGAAGGAGAGTACCATTCAGGTACTGTAGGTATTTCCTGGTCTCCAGAGGGCTCACAATCAGTTTGTACCTGAGGCAATGCAGGGTGAAGTGACTTGCCCAAGATCACAAGGAGCAACAGTGGGATTTGAGTCCTGGCAGTCAGCCCTCTGCTCTAACCATAGGCTGTCCCTCCATTGCACATGGCTACTGTATCCCTTGAGTGTTCCTTTGCATGAGATTCAAGGTGGGCTTTCTTGTGTAATGGTTTCCTTCTTGCCACCCTACTATACTGGCCAGATTGCATTGAATTTTGTCACATGTGAACTTTGAGTCTTGGCAATGGAAACCTGTAGCTCTTTCAGAGTTGCCAGTGGCCTCTTAGTTGCCTCCCTGATTAGTCTCCTCCTTGCTTAATCATCCAGTTTGGAGGGATGGCCTGATCTAGCAAGAGTCTTGGTGGCTGCCATACACCTTTTGTTGGGACCTTGATGAGGAATGTGGACCCCTGGCCTGAGTTAGGGGTTGACACAACCTGGGAGGAAGGCTTACTGCAGGTCCCCAACGTCAGAAGACGAGGCTGGAAGAAGACGGGGGCCGGCTGGAGCTTCACCACTACCAATCCCGTTCCCCGCAGGTTGGGCCCTTGGGTACCAGGACCGGCTGGACTTAGGTGGGCCCCTGTATCGGAGGCAGGATCCCAGGAGCAGCGTTGTCTGGAAGGAAGAAGTCCGGTTCGAAGTCCTAGGCAGGCAGCGAGCAACAGGGTGAGGTCCGATCCGAAGTCCTGGGCAGGCAGCGAGCAAGCAGCATGAGGATAGATCCAAGTCAAAGCCAAAAGGTTCATCCAAAGGGAGATGAGGAGAAGAGCAAGGAGCCGGGAGCAGGAACAGGAGCGGAGAAGGGAGTCTGAGCTGAAGGCAAGAGCGGGAACTGGAACGGCAGGCAGGAGCTGGGGCGAAGAGACACTGGACGCACCACTTGCAAGGCAGGAGACTTGTTGCTAAGTCAGGGAGGTGCAATAGAAGCAGGCCTAAATAGGCCAGAAGTGGTGATGTCATCCGGCGGGGCCCGCGGGACAATTCCCGCCGCTGGTCCTTTAATTCGCGGCCAGAGCCGTGTGCGTGTGTGCATAGATGCAAGCCCGACAGGCAGGGAAGCCGGCGGTGTCCTGCATGCCGTCGGAAACTCAGCGCCAAAGAATCGAAGGGTGGGCAGTAGGAGAGGGCCGCGACAGGTCTGGGGAGGAGCGGGCCCGCAGCGTGACTCCGAATAACACGAAGGACAGGCCCAGTGCGGCCGGTGAGTGTAACACCTTTCATTTCTTAATGAGCATCTTGACCATGCTCCAAGGGATATTGAAGGACTGCAGTTTTTGAACTCATCCCCAGATCTGTGCCTTTCCAAAAGCTTGTCCTGGAGGTCTTGGCACAGCTTCTTGGTGCTCATGGTTGGATCTTTGCTTTGAAATGCACTACCCTGCAGAGAGAACCAACTGAAACTGCCGACTTGATACTGTTATGTGAATCAGTACAGTTTAAAACTAGTGGGGCCTCTGCTTGAACTACAGTGCAGAGGTCAAACACCACTTGCAGGCCCACACACCGGAAATGAGCTCGCTGAGGAAAAGTGTTACAGGGCAGAACAATAACTACAAAGCATGCAAAACCCCTGTTTTGCCACACTATTAATCAGATCGACTTAGGGAATACCACTGCTTATTACTGGCATTAATAGCATGGGATCTATTTAATATTTTGGGTACGTGCCAGGTACCTGTAACTTGGATTGGCCACTGTTGGAGACAGGATGCTGGGCTTGATGGATCCTCAGTCTAACCTAGTATGGCAATTTCTTATGTTCTTATGAATTCTGTGATATATTTTTCACTTGGCATTAGAGGTGTCGGTTGTATGGATCAAACACTTTAATAAATTTTACTTCCAGGCTATAAGACACAAAAGGTGAACATTTTTGGAAGGCAGTGTAGGCTTTCTGTAGCCACTGTATATCAGTTTTGTTCCCAACTATGTTATCTCAGTCCCTTCTTTGTTGGCCTGTTTGATTTCCCACCTGTACTACTGCAACTCATTTTACATGGGGGTTCCAAAAACATTGAATAGGTGCCTGCAGCTCGAATGTTAATGAGTGCAAAAAAATTTGAATGGATCACCCTCATTCTAAAATCTTTGCATTGGCTCCCAGCACTCCATCATACCAAATTCCAGTATTTGGCCTTCTAAAACTATCAAAGCCTACCTTAGCAGTCATCTAAACCGCTATACGCCATCCCGCTCACTATGCTGAACACCTCAAGCCCGCCTATCTGTTCCAGCACCAGAGAAACTGCACCTCACCAGTAGCAAAGAGAGAGCCTTCTTGGGTTCATTTCCAACTCAGTGGAATTCCCCCATCACTTAAAATCAGTTCCCTGTACATACCCGGATCAGTCCAGACAGTGGGTTGTGTCCCTCTTCCAGCAGATGGAGTCAGAGCAAAAACTGTAAGGACGGCCGCTAATAGGTTGGAGCGCCCTCTGCGTCCCTTCAGTATTTTCTCTGACTCCAGCAGATGAAGTAATCTTTGTCAGACTAGAGTACTATTTTCTGCTAATTTTCTTTCTTTTGGATGGATCAATAAAAAAAAAAAAAAAAAAAAGAGTATTGGTGAAAGAGCTTCGCCTTAATTCTGTTTAGTATTCAGTTATCCTGCAACTTGCAGACAGAACTTTTGGTAGTGGCAGATTTCTTAAATTTTATCTTTGTTTGTTCTCTTGTGGGGTAAGTTCTGTGTTATCTCTTAATTGCTGTCTGGGGTGCACATTGATGGTCCATCCTCTCCCCCACTACGACAACCTGCTACCCTGAGATGCCGTTTCCCTCAGGGCAGTATTGACAGAGAGGCGCCATCCCTCTGTCTGCATTTAATTTTAACAGCTTTAGGTCGTTGGTTTACCTTGCAAGCAGAGGATTTCTATCTTACTGCTGCTGACAGCCTCTGGGGGTGATTTTCTATGCCAGCTCTATTTTCTCCGCCATGCTGCATTCGACGCGATGTTGTACCTGTGGAGAGCCTGGATCACGGCTCTCCTGGGACGGCCTATGCGCAAGGTGCCTCCCCGGTGGGGAGGGTCCCTTGAGGCCAGCGGGGCATTCTGTTTCGCGCACACAAGCGCCCGCCCTTGGGGAGGTTGGCCCCGTTCCCGTCCAACGCGGGAACGGCGGCCATTTTATCTTCTGAATTTACTGCTCCGACGCAGCCTGAGATGGATACCGGCTTCGGTTTTTCACCCTCACCGCCGATTCTCACTCCTGCTCTCCTCCCTGATGCAGATTCACCATCGGGGCAACTTTCTGCTGTACCTCCCTCTGCTCCTTCTCATGAGCCTTTTTCTGCGGAGTTTATCCTTTTACTGCATAATGCTTATTTAGCAAGGCTATCTCAGCAACCAGGACCCAGCTTCAGCTCCTCCCCCTCCCAAGGTGATCAGACTTGAGGAGATCGGGGACCCTACGGCACTCTCTCAAGGACCAGGAGTCTCACAATGGTCTACAGGAGCAGGGGTTCTGCAAGGGTCCTCCCGTGTCCGGGCGGTTTCCCATCTCCCTATCCCAAATCTTCCGCCTCCTCAGGATCTTACTCTTGATCCGGACCTGGATGAGCCGACTCCATATATGCAAATGGAAGGAGATGATCCCTGGGGTTTTGCGACTATTTCAGAGGGATGAGTTTGATCTTCTCATCCCCCATGTCCTGGCCGAATTGGATATTGAGGTCCCACAAGATGCTGCAGGATCCAGTATGGCGGCTAAGAAGGGGGATCCCGTCCTGGCGGGCCTCCGCCCCCCAGCGAAGACATTTTCCCTTTCATCCCATGCTGCTTCAGTTGTTGTTGTCCAAGCAGTGGGATGCTCCGGACGCTTCTCGGAGGGTCGGCAGAGCGATGGATAAACTGTATCCACTTCCTGAAGAATACTTAGAATTTCCCTGTACGTACCCAGATCAGTCCAGACTCCTGGGTTTTGTCTCCCCTCCAGCAGATGGAGACAGAAAGTTTTGACAGACTCTGCCTTATATACCAAGGTGCCACCCACAGTCTGCCAGTATTACTCTGTCTCCAGCAGATGGTGGAGGTGCAAAACTCAGTCTGTACTGGTTATTTGGTTAAAAAAAAAAAAAAAAAAAAGGTTGGATTATAGTCAGCTAGGACTTGCTTTAAATTAAAAAAAAAAAAAGCAACTTTTGACTGGATGGAAGGTGTCCTGGGGCCTCCCAGGGGGTTGTCAGGTCCTGAGGGGACCATCCCCCCTGGTGTTGGAGGCGGCTGCGGCCAGGGTCGAGGGCCCTTCTGTGCCAAGAAGCAGCAGTGCTTGGGATGATACCGGGGAACCTGGATCACTCCTCCCAGCAGGACCACACCGGCACAGGACAAGAACTGCAGATCAAGTTGTACAAAAAAACCCCAAAAGTTTATACTTCTCTGCGGCTCTCCTTTACTTTGTGATCGCGGCGCGGGTGAAGCGGGAGCTGATTTGGGCGCTCTTAGTACAAAAAAAAAAAAAGTGCTTTATTTTTTTGTCTCCCTCATGCCGCGCGCGCCTTTCTCGCGATGAATTGTGTGCTTCCTATCTTCCCGGGGGCGAGGGAACCTCCGCCGCTGGGGGGATCGTTCTCCGGGGCAGGTCGGTCGTGGTGGCTTTCGGCGGTCTGCTGGTGTCTTCAGGCAGTCAGTTCCCACTGAGCGCGGGAAACAGTGCCATTTTGGGAGCCTTCTACTCAGCGGCTTAGTTCGCGATGGGGGAGGGAAATCTCCCACCTCGGCTGTCTCCGCAGCAGCCATTACCAAGACCAAAATCTCCTGCGTGGCTGGATTCAAACGCGCAGGGAGACGAGGGGAACGGATTCTTCTGATTCTTCCTCCTCCTTTTTCTCAGAGTTCATGTCACGGCTCCATAAGACCTTTAAGACCAGGAAAGCAGGTAAGAAGCAGTCTTCTTATAAGACAGTCTCTCCCTCTCCTTCTACTCAATCTAGGAAGGGGCCCGCAAAGGCAAAACGACCCTTGCGCTCTAGGGCGCCACAGATGGACTCGGACACATCCTCGGACACGGATGATTCGGAGAAACAGGATTTTCCCATCCAGCCCCCGACGGGGGTGGAGGGCGAGGGGGATCAGCAACAGAGTGCTGCCCGAGGGACCCATGTCGTCAAGGGGGGCAACCCTAAGGTGGTACACTTTTCAGGAAGGAGGAACTCGGACCGCTCATTCCTGTCACTTTAGCTGAACTGGGAATTGAGGCGCCTCCGGAGGAGTCTTACTTGGGGTCTATGGACCCTGTGTTATTGGGCCTGAGGGGTCTGCCTCCGGCCTTCCCTTTTCATTTTTTGGCTACGGACCTCCTCTTTAGGAATGGGACACCCCAGATTTGGGGTTAAAGGTCTCAAAGGCGATGGATAAGCTTTATCTTTTGCCAGAAGAAGCATTGGAGATCCTACAAGTTCCGAAAGTGGATGTGGCGGTGTCAGCAGTCACAAAAAAGACCACTATCCCCGTCACAGGATTGACGGCCTTCAAGGACCTGCAGGATCGAAAGCTGGAGATGCAGCTTAAAAAGATCTTTGAGGTCTCGGCACTGGGATTCTGAGCGGCAATGTGTAGCAATTTTGCCTTAGAACAGGGTTCCGCTGGGTCCAACAGCTCCAGGCCAACGATTCACTGTCTGAAGGGGAAGCTCTTCCAACGGGGCGTCTTGGGACGGTGGTGGCTTATAGTGCGGATACCTTTTATGACCTGTTACGGACGTCTGCTCGGTCCATGGTTTCCGCCGTCTCGGCACGTAGATTATTGTGGCTACGAAACTGGTCTGCGGACGTTTCTTCAAAGTTGCAGCTGGGGTCCTTGTCCTTTAAGGGCCAACTGCTGTTTGGACAGGAGTTGGAAGATATGATTAAGTCCTTGGGCAAGAATAAACTTCATCGGCTGCCAGAAGACAGACCAAGGTCAAGAGGATCCTTTTCTTCTAGGGCTCGCTTTCGTGGAAGTTGTCGCCCTCGAGCGCCCAGAACGCCCACTTCTTCCTTTCGGCAGAATGGTAGCAGACAGCAGTCATGGTCTGTCCTTTCGTGGGCGACGTTTCGGTAGACCTGGTTCCTCCCAGTCTACTCCAGGCGGTAAATCTTCGCAATGATGGGCAGCCGGTCCATTCCTCAGTTCCAGTTATAGGGGGCAGACTGTCTCTGTTGTATGAGGAATGGGCCAAAATCACATCTGACCAGTGGGTTCTCTCTGTGATAAAACACGGATATGCTTTAGATTTTGCACGCCGTCCGCGCCCTCTGTTTCTGATCTCCCCATGCGGGTATGCCGCAAAGCATCGAGCGGTAAAGCAGACATTGCAGAGTCTCCTCGATCTAGGCACCATTGTTCCGGTTCCTCCGGCAGATCAACGAAAAGGTCGTTATTCCATTTACTTTGTCGTGCCAAAAAAAGAGGGGTCTTTCCGGCCCATTGTCGACTTAAAGCAGGTCAACAGATGTCTGCAGATACCCCGCTTCCACATGGAGATGTTACGGTCCATCATTGCGTCGGTTCGACCGGGAGAGTTTCTGACATCTCTGGATCACGTCAGGATCTGGGCGGATCATCAGAGGTTTCTGAGATTTTCCATCCTGGGACTGCACTACCAATTGCAAGCTCTGCCCTTCGGCCTTGCTACCGCCTCCAGGGCATTCACCAAGATCATGGTGGTGGTGGCAGCCCAACTGTGCAGAGAGGGGTTGTTGGTGCACCCGTACTTGGACGATTGGCTGATTCTGACAAAATCAGAAGCGCTTTGCGAAGCAGCGAGCCAGAGGGTACTGCAGTTCTTGAAGGCGCTCGGCTGGATAGTCAACAAGGCCAAAAGTCATCTAACTCCCTCCCAATCGTTGGAATTTTTGGGAGCTTTGTTTGACACCAAACAGGGGAGAGTTTTTCTCACGTCCGACCGCATTGTCAAATTGCAGGGTCAGGTGCGAGTGTTTCTGACCAAGCATCTTCCGAAGGTCTGGGATTATTTACAGGTTCTAGGATCCATGACTTCCACTCTGGAACTGGTTCCCTGGGCCTTCGCTCATATGCGGCCTTTGCAGTCAGCGTTATTTTCCCGTTGGAATCCTGTTTCCGAGCAATTCCATCTGCCGCTGACTGAGTCGGCTCGGTCCAGCCTGGATTGGTGGCTGCACTCGGATAATTTGACCCGTGGCGTTCCTTTGGTGGTTCCGGAATGGACAGTAGTCACCACGGTTGCCAGCCTCTCCAGCTGGGGAGCGGTTTGTCTGCGGAAATCGGTGCAGGGGCAATGGTCCTCAGAGGAGTCTCGATGGTCAATCAATCGGCTAGAGACCAGACCAGAGCAGTCCGGCTGGCGTTGCAGGCATTCCTCCTGCTTATCAAGGGGAAGTCTGTCAGAGTGTTGTCCGACAATGCGACTACAGTGGCTTACATCAATCGTCGGGGGGGGGGACGGACCAAGAGTCAGCCTTTGGCAATAACCCCCCCAACAGAACCATGATTTGTTATGTCCGGCATGCTAATAGCAGACATTGTTTTATGCAAACTCTCCAGTTTGACCATACTTTTTACAACCAGCCAAAAAAACCCCCAACAAACATTTCTCTTCTGCAGCTGGAGTGACTTCAGGCAGCAGGACAGAGCTCTCGTGTGCATAGAGCTGGCTCTGAGTAATTAAGGTAGCTTTAAGTGTTTTCCTGTGAAAGCATCTTGTCAGGAAATGTCTGTACACGGGGGACATAACTTCAGATTCCTTGCACGTTGCTTTTGTTTTGCATTTGTAGATTTGGAAAATGTAATGTCAGGATCTTTGGAAGTGTTTTGTGCATTAAGTAACTGAAAAAATTAGTCTGAAGTGGATTGAACCAAGAGACGAGATGGCTTTGCGTCATTTGTTGCCAGCCCATGGAAAGGGGGGGGGGGGGGCATGGAACTCTCGGCAACCAGAGGATGCCCTGACTGCATTCTGACATGTTTCCTTATAGCAAACCAAAGTATGGCTCTATCCAGATATCTAAAGGGGAGACCTATACAGTCTGAAAGGTTATGGGTGTCATTATCTTGTATAAACTAGTATCACAGCTTGCAAAGAATCCATTTATCCAGGATCTGTACAACTTTTTAAAATATATCCGAAGCAGAGAGCCTGCGAGGGATTCAGTTAGATGATCAAGGGGTTAAAGGGGCATTTAGGGAAGATAAGGCCATCGCGGAAAGATTAAAAGATTTCTTTGCTTTGGTGTTTACTGAAGAGGATGTTGGGGAGATGCCCATTCCAGAGACGGTTTTCAAGGGTGATGAGTCAGACGAACTGAATCAAATCATGGTGATCCTGGAAGATGTGGTAGTACTGATTGACAAACTGAAGAGTAGTAAATCACCTGGACTGGATAGCATTCACCCCAGGGTTTTGAAAGAACTAACAAATGAAATCTCAGACCTATTTCAGTTAATTTGTAACCGATCATTAAAATCATCTGTTGTACCTGAAGACTGGAAGGTGGCCAATGAAACCCCCAATATTTAAAAAGGGATCCGGAGTGATCTGGGAAACTATAGACTGGTGAGCCTGACTTCAGTGCCAGGAAAAATTGTGGAAAGTGTTATAAAGAATAAACTCCCAAAACATTTAGATAGACATGGTTTAATGGGACACAGCCAACATGGATTTACCCAAGGGAAGTCTTGCCTCACAAATCTGCTTCATTTTTTTGAAGGGGTTAATAAACATGAGGACAAAGGTGAACCGGTAGATGTGGGGTATTTGGATTTTCAGAAGGCGTTTGACAAAGTCCCGTATGAAAGCCTTCTAAGAAAACTAAAAATTCATGGGATAGGAGGCGATGTCCTTTTGTGGATTGCAAGCTGGTTAAAAGACAAGAAACGGAGAGTAGGATTAAATGGTCAGTTTTCACAGTGGAGTGCCTCAGGGATCTGTACTTGGACTGGTACTTTTAAAATAATTTTTTAAATCACCTGGAAAGAGGTATGATGAGTAAGGTGATCAAATTAGCGGATGATACAAAATTATGCAGAGTAGTTAAATCTCAAATGGAATGTGATAAATTTTAGGAGGACCTGGCGAGACTGGAAAATTTGACTTCCAAATGGCAGATGAAATTTAACGTGGACAAGTGCAAAGTGATGCATATAGGGAAAAATAACCCTTGCTGTAGTTCCACTATGTTAGGTTCTGTCTTAGAGTTACCACCCAGGAAAGAGATCTAGGCCTCATAGTGGATAATACATTGAAATCATCAGCTTAGTGTGCTGTGGTGATCAAAAAAGCAAACAATGTTAGGAATTATTAAGAAGGGAGTGGCATTAAAATGATATGTCATAATGTCTCTCTATCACTCCATGGTGAGATCGCATCTTGAATACTGTATGCAATTTGGTCACTGCATCTTAAAAAAGATATAGTTGCACTGGAGAAAGTGCAGAGAAGGAACGGCTGCCCTATGAGGTAAAGCTAAGGAAGTTAGGGCTGTTCAGTTTGGAGACTAGACGACCGGGGGGGGGGGGGGGGCTATGACAGAGGCCTACAAAATCATGAAAGGACTTGATCAAGTTACTATAAATCAGTTATTTACTCTCTCAGTTAATAGAAGGGACTAGAGGGCACTCCATGAGGTTAGCAAGTAGCCCATTTAAAACATATCAAAGAAAATTCTTTTCCACTCAGTGCATCGTTAAGCCCTAGAATTCATTGCCAGAAGATGTGGTTACAGCTGTTAGTGTAGCTGGGTTTAAAAAAGGTTTGGATAAGTTCCTAGAGGAAAAATCCATAAACTGCTATTAATTAATAAGCAATAGTAGCTGGAGATCTATTTAATGTTTGGGTATTTCCCAGGTACCTGTAACTTGGATTGGCCACTGTTGGGAACAGGATGCTGGGCTTGATGGACCCTTGGTCTGACCCAGTATGACATTTCTTATGTTATGTTCTTAATTATTGAATTCTATGCTGTGATATGACTGTTGCTTCACTACTGTCTCCCCCCAGGGCTCATTGTTTCCTAGCCATTTGTCCTGCCTAAAGTCCCATTTCTTCTGATAGTGTGCAGAACAGGTAAGATGAGTATAGTGCCGGTTGTGGAGATAATCGTGCTGCTGCAACTTAAAAAATTTTTTTTTTTTAAAGTACCTCCAGTAGATTCTTGGACTCTGATGGGCAGCTGAAAGATAGAAGATAAATGATATGCTGGATCAGACCAATGGTCCATCATGCCCAGCATCCTGTCTCCAGTAGTGTCCAGTCCAGGTCATTTGGAAATGTCTGGAAGATCACTCTCTGTTGCTTGTTCCCAGATGTAGACCGAGGCAATCCCTGACTCCCTCCCCCCCCCCCCCCACACATCTGCCTAGCTAATAAAATTTAATGCACCATCACGTAACTCCTGAAATCCACTCAGGATTTGCCCAGTAAGCACTCTTGAGGGTCCTGCCAAGCAGTTTCCAGGCCTGTCAGCATCTGCGCTTGTACTTCTACAATGGCAGGCTCCTACCCATCAGCTGGGCTCCTGCTCACTTTTGTGCAAGTACTCCGCTCACAATCTATCCCCCTGGTGGTAATGCACAGGACAGAGCTAATAAAGTTTATTAACAAATGGCAACAACAGTAAACAGAAAAAAAAAAAGATATTTTGCAAACAGCAACAGGTAAAATACATGGATTAACAGAGTTAATGCTATCTGCACAAGTTTCACTGTACTTACTAGTGCCTGGGGAGGTTCAAATTAGGCTATCCCAAGAAGAAAATTATTCCTTACCTGCTAATTTTCGTTCCTGTAGTACCATGGATCATTCCAGACGGTGGGTTATGTCCCCCGTCCAGCAGATGGACTCAGAACAAAAACTCTCAGGGGAGGTCCTATATGACCACACCTCCCCTGGTTCAACTCTCAGTAACTAGACTATCAAAGCCAAGAAGAGAAGAGACCCAGAGGGATCAAGTATGCAAAATATCAGAAAACCGCTATCAAACTGACAGTAACTAAATTTGGAAGTATAAAGCTCAACTGTGAACTTGCAAACAGCACTGCATGAACGCAGACTCTTAGTCCCGAAAAAGGATAGAGTGAGAAATGGAACAAGACAGGTAAGCAGGGATGTCCCACCAAATCAAACCCCCAAGACTAGGGAGGGTGTCTGGAATGATCCATGGTACTACAGGAACGAAAATTAGCAGGTAAGGAATAATTTTCTTTTCCCTGTATGTACCAGGATCATTCCAGATGGTGGGATTACCAAAGTTTCCTTCTCATGGGTGGGCCGCGGACAGCCCTGCCCTTATGACCCTGTCTCCCAGCTGACCGCCCGACAGCGCCCGGACATCTAGGCGATAATGTCTCGCAAAAGTATGGAGCGACTCCCAGGTGGCCGCCCTACAGATTTCCTGAGTGGAGACCGAAGAGCTCTCTGCCCAAGAAGTTGCCTGTGCGCGAAGGGAATGAGCCTTGACCGCTAAAGGTGGAGACTTACCTGCTCCCAGGTACGCCGCTATGACCGCTCCCTTCAGCCAGCGAGCAATGGATTGTTTGGAGGCCATGCAACCCTTCCTGGGTCCCGACCAAAGGACAAGCAAATGATCAGAAAGCCGAAAATCATTCGTGACCTCTAGATAATGCATCCGAGAACGCCGTACGTCTAGCCTGCGTAAGTCCCCTGACTCGGAGGATGAAAATGACGGGAGCTCCACCGATTGGTTAAGATGGAACGCCGAAATCACCCTAGGAAGGAAGGATGGTACCGTACGCAGGGAAACCCCCGTCCGGCGTGAACCGAAGGTATGGCTCCCGACAGGATAAAGCCTGCAGCTCGGAGATCCGTCGCGCCGAGGCGATTGCAACCAGGAAAGTTAAGCTGTAGAGTAGAGTGATGAGTGGGAAAAGCCTTCGCCAGGGGACGGAGGCCCGCCAAGAGGGGGTCTCCTTTCTTGCCCTTAGGGTCGATGTCCATTTCCTGAAGGATGTGAGGGATGAGCTCATCCAGCTCCCCCGCCTGAAAAATCCGTAGCGCTCTCGGATCGTCGCCCTCCACCTGGGCAGCCAGGGTGGGGTCATCGCCGCCCGGCTCCAGAAGAGGATCGACCTCTACTGAGGGCTGCGGCGCCGCCGGCGGCAAGGAGGCGTCCCGAGAAGGTCCCGGTCCTTCCCCGGCCCGTGGGACGCTACCCTGGGGAAACACCCCCCCCCCCCCCAGGGGGGCAGCCGAGCGAGCTATTTTGGCCGGAGGCTGAGGCCCCACTCCCAAGGGCATGTCCCTGCTGTGAGCGAAAGCCCTGTGCATCAGGACTATAAACTCCGGCGAAAACTCCGGTACTCCCGAGGGAGGACCACTCAGAGACCCCCCCCCCCCCCCGAGTTGAAACTTCGCCTGCATAGCCGCATCGGAGTCTAGGAAGGGGAGTGTCGCCGCGATCGGGGCCTCTGTGTCATCCTCTGACAGCCCGGCTTGAGGAACAGCCTGCAAAATGGCCGCCGTTCCCGCGCTCAGCGGAAACGGGGCCTGTCTCTTCCTCCCCATGCGGTCCTGACGGCGCCCGGTTTGAAGACCACCTCCATGAGGTTCCATCTCAGTGCTATTGGGACTTATCATCAAGGGATGGATGCCTTGCCCATCTCAACGCAGCCTCTCATGGGGCGCTTCATACGAGGCTTACTTCAACTCAAGCCTCCGATCCGACCCCTGGCAATATCCTAGGACCTCAATGAGGGCTTAACCCCTTTTGAGCCCCTGCGGTCTTGTGACCTGAGGTATCTGTCCTGGAAGGTCATCTTCTTGGTTGTGGTCAGTGAACTTCAGGCTTTGGTGTCGTACCCACCTTTATATGAAATTCTTTCATAAGGTGTTTCTGCGCACGCATCCTAAGTTCCTGCTGAAGGTGGTGACTGAATTCCATCTCAATCAGTCTATTGTCCTGCTCACCTTTTTTCCAAAGCCGCTTTCGCATCAGGGCGAATGGGCTCTGAACACCCTGGATTACAAGAGGGCCCTAGCCTTTTACCTGGAGCGTACGGTGGGCCACATAGACACTTTTGCTTCACATTACTGTCTGGACAAGGATGGTCGATGTGACAGCAATTTCGGTCAGTCGGTCCTCCGCAATCTTTTTCAGCTCTGAAACCCAACTCTCCCTGCCTCGGGCCCTTTGTTCGGGTTCAGGCTGTTTCCCAGTGTTATAGCAGCACTGGTTGTTGTGCACAATGGTACCTGTTAAGTGCTGGCTATCTTATGTTTTGGAGCAGCCTGTTGCTACATATTCACCCATGTGTGAGGACTACCATCCTGCTTGTCCTAGGAGAAAGCAGAGTTGCTTACCTGTAACAGGTGTTCTCCTAGGACAGCAGGATGTAAGTCCTTGCCACCCCATGGCGTTGGGTTTCCTTTGTTTATTTTATTTTTCGTGAATCCTATATTATAAGACAGAAGGGGGGGCCCCGTGTGGGTAGTGTCATGCTGGGTATGCTCAGTGTGCAAGCCAAAGTGTATAGAAACTTCGATAAAGGTTTTCCATGTCGGGCTTCATCTGATGTCGCCCATGTGTGAGGACTAACATCCTGCTGTCCTAGGAGAGCACTTGTTACGGGTAAGCAACTCTGCTTTATACTGACTCCAACTAATTATACTAAACCGCCAGCGCTCCTTACTATTTTTATCTTATTGAACTTCTGTATAACACTGCATCCAACAACCTCACCTGTAACACATCTACTTAATGTCCTAATACAAAAGGTGTAGCACTAAGCACATTGGGGGACTGAAATCAACTCCTTCTGATACGACTATTAATAAAAGTGGAATTGCCTTGCAATCTCATACAGTTGACTGAACTTTCTTGCTACCTTAGCGGATCCTAATGTGCTTAGCACTACACATTTTGTATTTGTACGTTTTCATTTAAGTGTACCGCTCATCCCTTCCACCTTTAGTTTTGTTCACTGCTTTTTACACATTTATTTAATACACCTGCTATACCAATTTATGCAATCTACCTTGTTGTACTGTATATAACTAGCCTTGAACTCCCCAGTTGGAAAAGTGTCATGAATAAACAATGATGATGATTTAAGTTCCTTTAGAACTCTGAGATGAATACCCAGGTGATTTTCTATATTTAGTTTGTCAGTTTGCTCTAGCATCTCTTGACGTTTCACTCTTTATTTAATTACACAATTTATACCCGCCTATCCACCGTTCTAGACAGTTTACATTATACATAATTTAAATCATACACAAAATAAGTATTAAAATAAGTCATAAAAACAGACTAACTTAAAAACAGCACATAAGTCACATAAACAGTAATTCAAAATAAAACATTAAATCCAAACCCTACCGGACTATAAACGAATGAGTTATACTTTCAAATTCCTAGTTTCTTAGACCAGATTTGCTGATAAAGCCATCTTTATCCCAATATTAGTTGTGGCTGAGCTGTCATCTCATTCTCGTAAACTGTTAAATAAAAAGATCTTTAATTTCTTCCTAAACCCCAACCAAGATAGATCAGCTTTAATCTCCTCTGGTAATACATTCCAGGATTCTTATTTCAGTTCCTTTGAATCATCACCTGCAAATAATGGTTTTGGTTTGCATATCTCGCCAGCATCCTCCATAATAAAGACCAAAGTAAAGAATTCATTTAGTTTTTTTGGCATTGACCATATCTTCCCTGAGTGCTTCTTTTTTCACTACCCCCCTGCCCCAGCCATTGAATGGGTCAGTGGATTTCTATGCAGATTTCTTGTTTTTAATGTACTTGAAAAAGGTTTTTAATTAACCTTTTTGCATCTTTGGCTAGTCTGTCCTCACATTTTCTCTTGGCTCGCTTTATTTATTTATTTATTTATTTGTTTGTTTGAAACTTTTTTATACCGACATGGGTTTGGAATTTCTAGCGGGACACGCCTTCAGGCCCCTTCGAGGCCTGTCCCTCCGTTTGTTAACCTTGAAGATGGTGTTCTTGCTGGCCGTGTGTTCAGCACGCCGCATCTCAGAGCTACAAGCACTATCCTGTCGTGATCCATTTCTTAGAATCACTCCAGAGGCTATCCATCTGCGCACGGTTCCTTCCTTCTTACCCAAAGTAGTCTCACACTTCCACCTCAACCAAACCATATCCTTGCCTACCACGGAAGGTTTGAAGGAGTCGGAAGAAGGTCGAATACTACGCCATCTCGACATCGGCAGGCTACTGTCCAGATACCTGGAAATGTCAGAAACAGTACGAAAGACGGACCACCTGTTCGTCCTTCACAGCGGGAAGAAGCAAGGGGAAGCGGCCTCACGGGCAACCATCGCCCGCTGGATCAAAGAAGTTATCAAGGCGGCCTACGTAGAAGCGGGAAAACCACCACCTCTATGGGTCAAGGCTCACTCTACCAGAGCGCAAGCGGCCTCTTGGGCAGAAACTAGGATGCTGTCGCCTGCAGAGATATGTAAAGCGGTGACGTGGTCCTCCCTTCATACCTTCTCCAGATTCTACCGTCTGGACGTCCAGGCCAGGGAGGACACAACATTCGCAAGGGCTATCCTGAATGGACCTCGGGCAGCCTCCCGCCCAGTCCGGGAGTAGCTTTTGTACATCCCACTTGTTTTGAGTCCATCTGCTACACGCTAGGAAATGTTGAGATTACTTACCTGATAATCTCCTTTTCCTTAGTGTATGCAGATGAACTCAGCATCCCGCCCGGCTGCCAGCATACATGGGGATTCACAGACTCACGGTAAGCCATGTTTTCTTATGATAGGGCATCCACCCTGCCGGGTGTCGACGCCTTCCGGTTGAGAATCCTGGCGGTCTCCAGCTACTATCAATCGGTCAGGGTAATCCTGTTCATTTAATCGATCGGTCAGTTACACACATATCCATACAGCTTTTGCAAGGAAGATTACTGAATTGCTGCACTTCCTGCGGGGGTATATGTACCCGTGCTGACGTCAGATCCATCTCCAGCTGCTAGCACGTGCACACTATGCCCACTTGTTTTGAGTCCATCTGTCTACACTAAGGAAAATGAGATTATCAGGTAAGTAATCTCAACATTAATGCACTGTGATGAGCAAGCAAGTTCAGGAGAA
The DNA here is from genome assembly GCF_901001135.1 of Rhinatrema bivittatum. NCBI lineage: Eukaryota > Metazoa > Chordata > Amphibia > Gymnophiona > Rhinatrematidae > Rhinatrema > Rhinatrema bivittatum. The sequence goes on along the minus strand of NC_042615.1, from coordinate 807,131,490 downwards.
AGAAGACAGGATATAATTTCAGTAGGGTGTGGGGGATCCTAGCGATAAGCTTTGAGAGAATTATAGATGTTTGTTTTTATTGAACAATAAGGGAGGGAGTCCACAGTGACCCATTAGATTATATAGAGAGATGGATGTAGGGTTCATGGGAGGAAGAGATCTATTTCCAGAAAGATGCCTCTCTGTATAAGGGACTGTTGTATACAGTTCCCTTTGGAAACTGGTACACATGCTCTGTTGGTCTGACAATTGGGTGTTGGTGTTGAGGAATAGTTGGAGCTATTCTCTGACCTGACACCCTACACCTCTCTTACCCCCTCCCCAACAGCTACTGCAGTACTCTCAGCCCTAGGAGATCCAAGGAGTAGAAAATGGGCTCAGGAACCATTTGCATTGTGTTGAACTATAATTGTGTGAGTGAGTACGTGTGCGAGGCAGTCTGTTTTGCAATGTGTTCACATTCCTTTTATTGTTTCTTGGAGGGTAGTTAATTGCGTTTCCATATTTTTCAGTTCTCCTCAAGTTGGCTTCCTGCGCTTTCTTCAGTTAATGGCCTCGTTTGACTGGAAGAACAATCCCTTAATTGTTAACTTGAATGGTGATATAAAAGGTGAGTTGTGCTCAAGGGTGGGACTTGCTGAATGTAAAACATTAGCAGTAAGCCTCTTCTGGTTAAGGATTATAGGGAAGATTGTCTTGAAAACTAATCATAACAGCCTAGTATGAGTAGAAATGTGTTGTCGTTCACTGTATGTCATCATTATCACTGTCTGATCTGATGGAGCTTTGGAAGAGTTGATTCCGGCTTTCAAGGAATTCTTTTAGAGACAGAATGAGGGGCGAGTTTTGAGTAACCTGCGTCGTTGCATAATGCGTGTGTGTTTTCACATGCAAGCTTTGTAGTAAATTTTCAAAAGAAAACTAGGTAATTTTTCTTTGAAAATTAGCTAGCATATTAAGTAAGTGATCCAAAAGCATTCATGTGTCTTGCACCTGCTATTTGTGTGGGTTGCTATCCACACAACTGCTCAACTCTACAATCTCTTCTGCTCCCTTAGAGATCTTTCTGTAGAATTATATGTCTCACGAGAAGGATCACAAATCACATTGTACTTCTCAGTCATATCATTCTGATAATGACGAATCTACCAGTCTTCTTTCAAACACCTCTCCACAGCCTCCTAGAAGTACATCTCTGCCCAAGAATATGTCTCATCCTGCTTTTGTACAGAAAATGGCCAAAGAAATTCCATTCACTCTGTTCCCCGTACGTACCCAGATCAGTCCAGACCATGGGTTAAGCCCCCATTCCAGCAGGGGGAGACAGACCAAAGTTCTAAGGGCAGCCCATATAAGGACGGAACCCACCCTGGAACCCTCAGTATTTGTCTGTCTCCAGCAGGTGGAACAGCTCACCCTTTGGTTCCCTGTTTAGCTTGCCCCCTCTGTGTTTTCTTTCCGCTTCTTTTTCTGGGGCAAGCTCATGCAAGTACTTTTTAAATTTATTTCTTAATTTTTAAATATTAAAAAAAAAAGAGATTTTTTTTCTCTGACTGACTGTGTCAGGGCAGACAGTTCTGTCTCCCTCGCTCTTGGGGTTCCTAGGGGGGCTTTGCCCCTTGATTTCTGTCAGCCTAGGTTCCCTTCCCGTTGACCTAGTGTGGGTGAGTCCCTCTCCCCACGTTTTGTATCTGCTGCCGTGCCCCGAGATGCCCATACCTCGGTGGAGCTTCAGGGAGGATTATTATACCCCTGCCTCTGTGAGTGCAACGAATTATTTATGTGAATAAACTGTTTTTTCCTAGCGTGTAGCAGATGGACTCAGGACCAATGGGTATAGTGTACTCGTGCTAGCAGTTGGAGACGGATCAGATTTCAATCTGACGTCAGCACCTAGTACATATACCCCTGCAGGAAGTGCAGCAGATCAGTATTTTCCGTCTCCAAAGCAGTTAGGAGCTATCTCACGCTCGCTGAGCGTTCTACCAAACAAATTTAAAGAAATATTCTACCTGAAGACGAGCCCCGCACTCCTGCGGTGATACCCTCGGGTCCCTCCCCCAGTCGAGTTTCCCGAGGTGATTTCCGTGGTCCCTCGGAGGTGAGAGCCTCGGTCCGGTGGCCGATTCGCGGCAGGGACCTAGCCTCCGAGTGAGAAGTGCTCGGGCGCAGCTTAGAGGCAGCCTCGGTCCGGAGCCGTTCGCGGCGAGGACTTAGCCCCTGAGCGAGACGCGTTCGGGCGCGGCTTAGAGGTGGCGGGCGCACATCCTCGAGCGCGGCGGTGAAGGTAATCACCCTCTCCCCCCGCAGCCGGAGACCGCCCGGGTCGCAACCAGGAAGCGCCGAAGACAAGGTAAGGCGTACATCCTTTACTTACTGGTCTCTGAGGATTGAGGATTAGCAGGGTCTGCCCACGTGGAGACCCTCCAAGGAGGTCGTCCTCTTGCTTGCCTGCTCGCCGTCGCCATTTTGTCTTTGTTCGCCGCCCTCCGCCCACTCGAGTGCTCAAATAAAGCTAAGCGCTCAAGTAACGGGCACGTATATTAGGCGCCCAAAAACAGTTGGGCGCCCATTAAGCTAGGCGCCCAAAGATTGGGCACGTATCATAGGCGTCGATATCTGGGCGCATATTATAGGCGCACATTAATAGGCGCACGTTAGTAAACCTCTGCGCTTAAGCCTCGCACACTCTACTAAGCGCACATCTACGGCTGAGAGCGCATCGGCGCACATAGATATCCGACGCAATGGATCGCACAAGAGCCCACGCGTCCGCAGAAGCGGCACCTCCAGAGTCAGGCATAATGGCTCTAGGCCTCTGCTCTGCATGCAACCTCAGAGCCGCACAGAGCGAGGAAGCAGACGCCCTTTGCGCCCAATGTCAAGAGGCCCTAGGAGCTCTAGCCCACGGCCAGTCTCACCCAAGATTAAGTGCTAGCTCCTCAGGAAACACCCCGGACCTAGCAGGCCCCAGTGAGACCGTCCCTCAGACGGGGACCCCCAGAGATCTGGCACCCCTCAACCTAGAACCGGCCTCGCTCTCCTGGGTGGAATTATTCAAAGGGATCCACGCCTTTGTCAGGATGCAGTCTGAGTACCGAGCAGACCCATACCCACCGGAAGACCCTCATGCCCCAGGACCCTCGAGGCCCAGGCACAGGCTCCCACCTCCCAGAAGCCCCATATACGGGGAAACGGATTACTCCGAGGAAGAAGTCGAGCCCCTCGAGGAGGGAGAACGTCCCTCGGGGACAGAGCTGCATCGAACCATGAGACGCTGCTTCGCAATGGAGGACCTCCCGGACCTGGTATCTCAATGCCTATCCGAGCTCGCTATCCCGAGCCAAGGCACCCCGGGGGAACCTAGAATGAACCCCCTGCTAGAGGGCCTCCGACAAACGGCCCACCATTTCCCCCTCCTACAGGTGGCGCAGCAGCTAATCGACCTGGAGTGGAATGCGCCAGAGTCCTCATTCAAAGGGGGTCGAGCCTTATCCACCATGTACCCCCTGGACCCAGCGACCAAGGAACTGTTAGCGTGCCCCAAAGTGGACGCCATAGTTTGCGCAGTCAAGCGCACCACCATACCAGTGGAGGGAGGGGCGGCCCTCAAGGCCGCACATGATCGGCGCCTGGAAGCCATACTGAAACAAGCCTTTGAGGTGGCAGCTATATCCCTTCAAATTGTGACCTGCTGCACCGTGGTGACACGTTCCTGTTTATCTCAAGCCAGGAACAACACCACAGGAGAAGACATGGAATCAACTCTCTCCTTCCTCACGGACGCTGCCTCCGATCTGGTACGCACAGCAGCCAGGGGAGTGTCATCCTCAGTGGCAGCCAGGAGACAACTCTGGCTGCGAAATTGGTCGGCCGACGCCTCCTCCAAGACACGCCTTACAAGAATGCCCTTCAAAGGTTCCCTCCTGTTCGGCAGCAAACTGGAGAAATTGGCTAACAAATGGGGCGACTCTCCATTACCTCGTCTGCCAGAAGACAAGTCAAAGAGAAACCAGCGCCCCTTTCCCAGGCCATCCAGAGGCAGAAGCTCACATCGCTTCAACCCTTACAGGAATACCTACCAAGCACCTCGTCCTTCGGCCAGAAACCAGTCCTTTCGGAACAGACACAACAAGAGGGGAACCGGCTCGGGTTCAGGTCCCAGCCGCACCCCACAATGAGAATCAGCCGACCCATCCAAGGGAAGAAGCCATAGGGGGCAGACTAACCCTATTCTACCGCACCCTGGTCTTTTTCTGTCTTTCTTACTATGTCACTGTCAATGAGCTTTCATGTTCTTTCTTCTATCTTTACTACCTTCTGCTCCTAAGAATCAACCAGAATTCCATAATTTTTTATCCCTGCTCTTTAAATCCTGACATTGTACAGAAAGTTGAAATGTTCCCCAGAGAGATTTCTCTAAGCCAGCTACATCCTTCCGTATTTCTTCAAGGCTAAACACTCCCCCTTCACCCTCTGCCTCGCCCTGAGAAGTTTGTTCCTCGGGTGCCCTCTCAGGGAGGTTTGATTCCTCTGTTCTCCAAAACCCCCCCACAAAAAACAGAAACCCTTCTATATTAATTTGGTGAGGTTTAAGAGGCAGCAAGGTTTTTGGCACTGGTTTTCTGTGCAGCAGTGAGAGAATGCAGGGTTTGATCTCCTGCACTTCTCCCCAGGGGGCTCAGCTCTTGTTTCTCTTCACTTGCGGCTGTACTTACTGTTCCATGCCGCATTCAAACCTGTGTCTGGCTTGTGGAGAGCCAGCCTCCCGGCTCTCCCGTGATGGTGTGTGTTCCAGTTGCTTGCTGGGTGGGGAGGGCCCCTCCTCGGCAATGCTGAAGACCTCAGCCTGGGGACGCGCTCCCCGATGCATGGCCAGGTCTTTCCCGACCCAGCAAACCGCGGGAACGGCGGACATCTTAGGAATTTCTGATGATGCCGATTCACCATTACAGGGGGCAAAGGAGCCGGATTTGCAGGTTTTACACACCCCCCCCCCCCGCCCCCCCCGATTTAAGTCCGGTCCGCTCTCATGGGAATGCCTCGGACCCTCCCTCTCTTCCCTCGCCCCCCCCTTCCCCCATGGGAAAAATCCTCTCGAGCCCGATTTTCCTCTGAATTTGTGCTTCTTTTGCACAAATTTTATTTGGCTAGCCTGCTGGAGGATGAAGACCCCTCCCTTGGTCCCCCTTCTCCAAAGATTCCTCGAATGCCCGCTCCGCTGCCCCCCGCGGTACCGGATGCGCAGGGTCCCGTGCGGGTGGTCCTGGGGGCCCCCTCCCTCCGGATCCGCCGCAACCTCCTGCGGACTCCTTACAAGATCCTGATGAGGATTTCTCTACGCTTGCCCCCCCCCCCCTTTGAGGGCGATGATCCCCGAGTCCTCCGCCTATTTCAGCAGGAAGAGCTGGAGCCACTCATTCCCTTTATTCTTCAGGAATTGTGTATCGATGCTCCCCCGAAGGATATGATGACGGCCGCAATGCCAGCGAATGCGGACCCGGTCCTGGCAGGACTTAGGGCGCTTCCGCGCATGTTTCCCTTCCATCCCATGCATAAGTTACTTCTCTTAGGGGAATGGGAAGCTCCTGAGACAGGTCTCTGGGTCGAGAGAGCTATGGATAAGCTCTACCCGCTCCCAGAAGATTGCCTGGACATGCTGAAAATTCCCAAAGTGGATTCTTCTGTCTCTGCGGTCACCAAGCATACCATGATCCCAGTCGTGGGCGCTACAGCGTTGAAGGATATTCAGGACCATAAGCTTGAGTTTTTTCTTAAGCGGATCTTCGAGGTCTTAGCTTTAGGGGTTCAGGTGACATTCTGCAGCAGTCTCAAGCAGCGGGCAAGCCTTAGGTGGGTTCAGAAATTACTCAGCACCCAGGACCTCCCGTTTGCAGAGACAGAGCAGGCGGAACGCTTAGAAGGCGCCATTGCATATGGTTCGGATGCCCTGTATGACTTGCTTCGTGTACAGGCCAAGGCAATGGTTTCCGCAGTTTCAGCCAGACGTCTCCTCTGGCTGCGCACCTGGTCCGCGGACTCTTCCTCCAAGGCTCAGCTGGGCACACTTCCTTTCAAGGGCAAGTGGCTTTTTGGAGAGGACCTGGAGCAGCTTATTAAATCCTTGGGCGAAAAAAAGGTCCATAAGGTGCCGGAGGACCACCCTAAACAGTCCAAGTCTTTCTTCCCGTTGCGTACCCGCTTCCGGGGACAACGCCGGTGCAACAGGGCACGTGGTTCCTTTCCCAGAGGAGGCACCTCCAGGTCACAGTCATGGTCTCATCCTTTTGGGGCCGCCGTGCCTTCCGAGATGGTAGTCAGCAACATCTGGCCACCAAGTCTGCTCCCCAATGAGATCCAGCCGGGCCATTCCTCCGCTCGAAACTTAGGTTGGGCATCTTTCTCTGTTTCGCGAGGAATGGGCCAGAATCACATACAATCAGTGGGTCCTCGAAGTGATAGAAAGCGGCTTCGCGTTAGAATTTGCCCAGGACCTACTTGGATCTTCATCTCGTCTCTCCTTGTGGTCAACTAAAGAGGCCTGCGGTTTGTCAAACCCTAGCCTGGCTCCAGGAACTCGGGGCGATAATCCCGGTACCAGTACAGGAACAAGGTGCCGGCCAGTATTCCATTTACTTTGTCGCCCAAGAAGGACAATGCCTTCCGTCCAATCCTGGACCTCAAGCGAGTCAACCGGGCATTCAGGGTACCCCATTTCCAAATGGAGACCCTGAGGGTGGTGATAGCGTCGGTCCGTCCAGGCGAATATCTGGCCTCTCGACTTTACAGAGGCTTACCTTCACATACCGATTTGACGAGAGCATCAGAAGTATCTCCGCTTCAACATCCTGGATAAACACTTCCAGTTCTGGGCTCTACCCTTCGGCCTTGCCACCGCTCCCCGCACTTTTACCAAAATCATGGTGGTAGTGGCGGCTGCACTCAGACAAGAAGGAATCCTAGTCCACCCTTATCTGGACAACTGGCTCGTGCAGGCCAAGTCATCAACTCTTTGCGGTCGAGCAGTCGACAGAGTCCTTGCTCTCCTCACTTCGCTCGGCTGGATAATCAACTTCCCCAAGAGCAACCTCCAGCCCTCCCAGGTCCTGGAATTTCTGGGAGCTCGTTTCGATACTCGGGTTGGAAAAGTATTTCTTCTGGATGCGAGGGCACTCAAGCTCATCGATCAAGTGAGCAACTTTATTTCCCTGCCGCTTCCCACGGTGTGGGATTATCTGCAGGTTCTGGGGACCATGGCCTCCACTATCAACCTGGTCCCCTGGGCTTTTGCACATATGCGTCCATTACAGAAAGCATTATTATCCCGCTGGCAGCCAGTGTCCGAGCAGTTCCAGGAGAACCTACCCCTCTCCGACTCTACCATTGCAGACATACAATGGTGGCTGTCGCTGGCACATCTCCTGAAGGGGATGCCCCTACTGACTCCCTCGTGGGTCATAGTTACCACGGATGCCAGTCTCTCCGGGTGGGGAGCGATCTGTCAATCTCAAACAACACAAGGACACTGGTCCCCAGTCAGTTTTTGTCAGGCAACATCCACGATTTGGAAATGAACAATTTCCCAACAGGCTGTCTTTGGCTGATAATATTCTGGAAAAACAAAATCAGATAGCGGATGGACCAAGTTGCCAATTGCAATCATACGGATGGTCATTGGATGATCACCTAACAGGAACTTTTTCAACTTTTGGGCCACGCCACAAATAGATCTATGTGATATCGTTGATCAGCAAGGTTCCCACATACTGCTCCAGGAGACCAGCAATTGACACTGTAGCTATGAATGCTTCCTTGATTCTGTGGAATTGTGGATTTCTGTATATGTGTTCCCTCCAATTCCACTTACAGTCAAGACCATACAGAAGTTAAGGAAAGAAAAAATTCTAATGATTTCATGACCCCTTTTTGGCCATATCAGATTTGGTTTCCATGGCTACAATGCCTAACTGTTCAGCATCCAGTAAGAAAGCAATATTCTAATATTTCTAATCTTGCAGTGTTTCTTCATCTCAACCTTCAGTCATTGACTTTGACTTCATGGATGTTGAAAGTCAACTAATGTCTTCTCAGGATTGAAAACTAATTCCGTCAGAGCTCGACTCTGTGCCATAGTGGCATACCACAAACGTTTGGAAGGAGTTCTATCTCCCATTAACCTACAGTCACTAGATTCATGAAAGGTCCAGCCCATCTAAAACCTCCAATTAAAGAATCTCCTGCTCCTTAGGATATAAATGTAGTTCTTGCTCAACTCACAAAAACACCATGCTAGCCTTTAGCAGCAGCAGAGCTAATATTTCTGTCCCGAAAAGTTTTATTTTTAAAAGCAGTCACTTCTGCTGGGCAATAAGTGAATTGCAAGTCCTCATCTCATATTCTCCCTATACTCAAAATTTACAGAGTAGTTATGAAAAATCATCCTAAACTTCTTCCAAAGGTAGAATTTAATTCAACCAATCCATTGTGTTGCCAGCGTTTGTTTCCGAGACCGTTGGATTGCAGAAGGGCTTTATTCTATTTAGAATAAAGTCTCTCACAGAGTCTTCTCAACTATTCATTTCTTCTATCCCAGTCAGGCAAGGTTTTTCAGTTTAAAAAAATAAGTCTTTCAACTTGAATCTTTCTTTGTATTTTTTATTGCTACTAGCTGAAACCCATTGAAATTCCTCAGTGGCCCCTATTCAGTATCTTCCTCTCCAGCCCTAACCCAGCACACCCTTTCCTCCTCATTGGCCTAGCCCCAGCCTACACTAACCGCCCCCCCCCCCCCACCCACCAACTCCCCAGCCAGACTCAGGAACCCTCTGACTTCCTCACCAGCCTGACTCCGTCTCTCCAGCACACCCCAGTGCACTGCCCCAGACCCACCCCAGCACACCACCTGACCTGCCCAGCCTGAGCACACTTCCAACCTAGCACGTTCCCAGCTCCCATCCTCCGCTCGACCTGTGCACACTGACCTTCCTCCCTTTACTGCAAACAAAATAAAGTTGACAACCCCCCCCCCCCCCCGAAAAAGCAAGCTGCACGACAGTACCCATTCCCCCTGCCCACCAAACCTTCTGAAGCAAATGCCTTCAGAACCCCTGCTGACCTCCACCCACCCCATCCCATCCCAAGGGTGCAGGTCCGCAGGTGTTGCCGGACCCCCCGTCTCTCCTGCCCCCACTGCTGCGGCTGGGCATGACAGAGAATTTAGGGAGGGGCTGAAGGGACACTGCTGCTGTCTGCCCAGATAGAGAATTGCCACTGTTGCTTGCTTGTCCCTAAGGCCCTTTATTATGCTGAGAAGAAAGGGGAGAGGTTATCTGGAGGGAGGGGATTGAGTTTTCCCTGGAAGGGAGTGCTACTTTTGAGAAGAAGGTTGGGGGAGTGGCAGAGAATGAGGGCTGCTTGCCAGGGAGAGAGCACCTAGGTGGGGGAAACCAGAGGGGGTTATACCGGACACAGTATGTGTAAGGGGGGCTTAAGTCAGCTGCAACTCCCCCCCACCCCTTCTGGACCTTGTTCTGCTCCAGCCCTCTGGGTTCCAAAGTGGTCCCTGCTTTAAAAACAAATAAATAAATAAATAAAATAAATAAAATAGTGAAAGCCACTGAGCCAAACTTTGCTGCTTGCTGTCCTGCTGAATATGGACCTCAGAGAGACCCTAGTGGCAAAGGAGTGAGGGGGGAAAGTCAATTGGAGTCTCTGGCACTGAGCCAGGAAGGGAACTGGACAGATGAGATGGGCCTTATCGTCTTTGCCATCAGGTTCTCTTTCTCTCTTAGATGTTTCTGTTTTTCCTCTTGTACAGGCTCCCATTTGCTGTCCGTTTTCTTCCTGTGAGTGTTTTTTTTTTCCTTTCAGTCAATCACAGTGATCTGATTCCTTTGCTTGCTCTATTACTGTGTTCCCCCACCAGCAGCACCATGGGCTGCATTACTTTTAACCTTTTAAAATAAATGCCGTGACCATGGCTTTGCCTGCATTTCCCATTGCCCCGGAGAACGAATGCTCTCTGACATCTGTCTCACTTGTTCATCCCCACCAATGTTTGCAGTCTTGAACGCCCCAGGCTCTCCCTGCCTCTCCTCCCTTTGATTTTTGCGCCTCTCATCAAAAGGCCGTACCTGGGTAATAATGGTTTAATCGGGTAAAAAAAGCTGTCCGAAAACCGTGCACCCTTAATCCAGGTAAAAGCACACATGGTGTTCTGCAACTTGTACACGTTTAGCCGTGTTGGGTGGAAGTGGGGCATTTCCAAGGGAGCTTAGGTCGAGGGAGGGAAATTTTAATGCACGTAGATTGCATTTTCAAATCCGTGGACGACGACGTTCCATGGAGAAAGGTCCCACGGAAGAAGCACTTGGAAGGGTCCGTGGTTACTTAGTACCCTTGGCAGTTTTGTGAGTGAAAGTGAGCACGAGCCATGCAAAAAGTTTGAAAAAATCACCCCTCCTCCCCCCAAAAATTACAAGCACACCATATTTGTTTTGGCAGAGGAGCAGATTGTAATCGGATGAAGCTAGCAACAAGGTTTTCGCCCCGGATCCTTTCCAGAGCATCTCGCCACTCTTTCCCCCACCCCCCCCAATAGGTGTGTTCCCAGATATTGTGTTGGGGGCGCTTATGAGGGTGTGCGGTGGAAACTGAAAGCCGATTCGGTCACCGCAGTGAGGTGCTGTGCGGAGGAGGTTGGATCAAGTGGGCACTTACTGACAAAACGGCCCGAGTCAAAGCTTGAAGGCTCCAGGAGATAATGTGGCACGTTGCTGCCGTGAAATGGAATATTAAACATCCTGCCTCTCTAAGCTTAGCATCTTAGCCAGCTTGGTTTTGGCTGAAGGGTAGCCCAGGGTGTGCCTCGTACTCTAAATTCCCCCGTTTTTGCTTTTTCTTTTTCTTTTTTTTCCTCCTGCAGATGTGGAGTACGCAGAGATAAAGAACGACTTTGTGGCTGCCCGGTCTCGTCTTCCTGTGATGTTCATTGCTACCCCTAAGGACAGAAAGATCTCGCTCTGGACCGAAGGTCGACCCTCTGCTCCGGTGAGCTGCTTTGCATTTCACACCTTGCCAGCAGGGAGGTACAACGTCGGACCTTCTTGATAGGCTTGCATCATCCTTTTCCACTCTCTTGACTGTAAGGGTGACCATCATCCTTTTTGACATGGGGAGCAGGAGGGGATTTGCTTCGCTGACCCCCCCGTCGGTGAAAGCTGTAGAGTTTACTTCTGCCATCTCTCTTTGCCTTGCTAGGCAGTAGTTCAAAGGAGAGTGAAACAGCGTGTGAGACATCCTGAGTGCCATTGAAAAGGTCACGCTGAAGCAAAGTCCAGCACTAGGAAAGAATTATACATTGGCTTTGACTTAAAAGAACATTTGTTATTTGAACAAGGGTCTGCTATTTGTCGTGGTCACCATGGATGGTGGAAACGGCACAAAGTCCTGTGCTTACTGCAAAGTGGCTTGGGCGACTCTTGTTTCTCAGTCCTTCAATGTGATTGCCTCAAAGACCTGGAACTGCGCTTGCTGGCCCAGTACTGCAAAAGCAATCAACCCTCAAACTGAATCCTTTGGCATCGCTATTGAGTCTTTGGGAGCCATCCCTTCAGCTTCTCTCCTCCTTCCCTGTCTCCGGGACCTCCTGAGCCCATCACCGTTGCAGCGCAGCCACGGACCTGTTGGTTCCGAGGGACCGGGGGCCTCCCGCGCCACAGTATTGCGATTCCATCACCTGTCTGGCCAGTCCTTCCAGTGGTAGGAATTCCCCCTCAATGCGGGAGCATCAGTGGCGCGGCCAGGCTGTGCAGTCTGCTGCTAGATCCCCTGGCAACGTGCAGCGGAAAGGCATTTCCTGCTCGTCAGCATCCCAGTTGTCTCAGACTGTTCCCCTGTTGGCGTAATCCCAGATAGGAAGTGCCAGGGTTGGATTTAGATATTAAAATTAATTTATATAGCATCCAGATATTACTTATTTTATTATTTTGCTATATTATTTTCTTAACACTCTGGCTTTGTAAGCAGCAATTTCCCATTTGTTTTCCCAGCCACAGCAGCATTGCTTGGTGATCAACTCCAGTTACTTGTGGCCAGTTGGGAAGTGGCACCCTCTTTCTGGATGGGGGCGGGGAGGGTCAGCCTCAGGCATCGATTCTGGGGCCTGCCCTGTCCAATATGTTAGAACAATATTGCAGAGGGATTAGGAGGGAAAAGTTTTGTCTTTTTGCGAGCAATGCTAAGATCCACAGTCAGGTCGGTGCCATTTTGAAATACGGCGCAGACAGGGCTCAGGGCTAGAGGGCACCCCAGGACCCAATGCTGGATCTGATTTGTAATTTGGAGGTTAAGGGGGAACGGGAGGAGGGTTCCAGGGTGTAGGAGGGAGTTTCCCCACTAGAAACCAATGAGGTTTTATAAGGCTTGGAGGAATCAGAGGGGAGGAGGAGGTTTTGGGGGGGGGGACCCTATACCCCAATGAATTTTTGTTGTCATTCGGCAGGGGGGGCATGGGGCAGTGGATTGAAGGGGGGACAGGACTTGCTGGGCTATATTAGTCTTGCATTTTGACAGGGTTGGGGGGGGGGGGGGAAGGAGGCTGTTGTCATGTGAACAAGTCATTATTTACCCTTGACATGCCATGACTGCCTTGAGTGGTGGCCCCAGGTGACCAGGGAATCAGCTTTGACCCCTGCACTGTTTTGTTTTGGGTTTTATTTTTTGCAAGGGGTTTTATTTTTTGTTTTGCATGGCCCTTTAAATCTAATACAGAAGCCTCGGGACCCATGTTAGATTACAGTTACCATTTCCTCAAGAGGTGGTGTTAATTTAACATGGCTGACAACTTTCTGAGTTGGCTACGGTAAGTTATTAACATCAGTTGCCTATTAATGAGCTACTTTGCATGGATTAGCAAAATTCATGCTTGCAAATTGCATGCAAAGCAGCTCATTTTAATAGGGGAGGGAATCTGCACAAGGCTATGCAAAATATCACGCGATATACTCTTTAATGTGTGTTAGAGCTCTGCCACAGCTTGGTGCATCTCCCAGTTAGATTGTGAGCCCCACAAGGAAAACACATACAGAACCCGAATGTAACTCGCCTGGAGCCATCAATTAAAAGGCATGAGCTCAATCTAAAACAAAAATTTGGAAAGGTAGGTTTAAAAGAAAAAAAAGAGAGCGAACAGTGTAGCAGCACATTTGCGTGTTTATGGTGCAGTAATCATCTGATTCAGCAAAGAGTGTTGGGTCTGTCAGAATAAATAGCAACCTGGTTAGTGTAAGATGTTGATGATGTTCCAGTGGAAATGCTGGCAACCACAGGACTAGGTTTGTCTGGCAGGCTGCAAGCACAGTAATAACTAGAAGTCCCAGCGGACACACAGGCTCTGTCCAGCAGGCAGCACAGGGGATTTGGGAGGCCATGTGTGGCTGGCTGTTTGGATTATTTCAGAGCCCTGTGGTTAGGCACGGGAAAGCTGGGTGCTGAAGGGCCTAAGTGAGGATCTTGTATGTTTTTTTGTTTTTTTTTTTTTTTTTAATTTACTCTTTATTGCTTTTCAAATTTACAATAACAAATATATTCTTTGTCATAGGAAAATTATGTGCCTTCCTCTTAAGATAAAGAAAATACAACATAAATATTGATATTCTCAGTACAGAAATCTTTTCAAATTATTCATCTCATGCACATTATCATTATAGAGGAAATATGATGGAGGGCGTAAAGAAATACAGAGGAGTTATAAAGGAAAATACAAATCAATTTGGTGGTCAACCAAGAGTTACTTCATACATAATTACCCCACATTTGATGTTTCAACTGTAATTGGATATTTAGCATTTAAGAAATCTCTCAATTGTGGTGTATCGAAGAAAATGTAAGTAGACCCACGCCAACTCACTACACGTTTGCAAGGGTATTTCACAATAAAGCTTGCCCCCAGAGATAACGCTTCGGGTTTCATCTGTAGAAAGGCTTTCTGCCGCAATTGGGTGGCCTTGGCAAGGTCAGGAAATATCCTTACCAAGTCCCCACAGAATGGTACCCTTAAATTCTTATAATAATTTCTCATTATCAGATTTAGATCTTCTTCTGAAAACAAAGTCACTAGAAGTGTCTCTCTTCCCATGACCTCTATTTCTGATGCCTCCAAATACTGCGTCAGATTTGCCATGTCATCCAATACAGTGGTTCTGGGAGTACTTTGCCTTTGAGAGAGATGTATTTTATTTATTTATTTATTATTTTGTTATACCGACTTTCATGACAAGAATCACATCAACCCAGTTTACATTTAACAATGTGAATAAGGCAGGGAGTAACATAATAATCAATAATCAAAGTTCAAACATCTTAAACAATAGTAGGATGTGAAAAAGTTACAATGAAACAGGGAGAAATAACTTGGATTTAGAAAGGGGAGGGACAACTGAACAGGAGAATATTTACAGTGCAGCCAATTGCGTCAGTAATATAGTTGAGATATTACTTCAGAGATATAGTAAGAGAATATTTACAGTGCAGCCAATTGCGTCGGTAATATAGTTGTGTAGCAAACTGAATCAGTGAGGTACAGTTGTATGGCATAATAATAGGTGCTGGGTATGAGTGTGTGAGCGGAGCTGGGTATGAGTGTGTGGTACTGTGTATGAGTAAGAGATTGGTGCTGGGTATGAGTGGGTGGTGTGTATGAGTGGGTGGTGGGTGTGAGTGGGTATGAGTGGGTGGAGAGTGGGTGGTGCTGGGTATGAGTGAGAGGTTAGAGGTTTCTAATTTCCATCCAATATTTCCTAATTCAGTCCAATGTTTCTAATTTCAGTCCAATTTTTGAATAGGTGTTTGTACTGCTGAGTGGAGGAATCAGTCCAGGGCTGGGAATGCTTTTTATTAATTTTTAATCACAGGAATTTTCTCCTGGGAGACTTTCAAGAAGTCTCCCAGGTATTTCTTTAACGTTACAAGGCTCAGTTCATCCTTAATCACCGGAAAATTCAATATGCGAAGGTTCAAGTGTCTAATCGAGTTTTCAAGAAACTCCATTTTTCTCATCGTTGCAAACCTTTCCCTAGAAAAGGCTGCAGAAACTTCTTTTAATTCTTTGACCTCCACTTCTATTCTTTGGATAACACACCCTTGTTCTTGCAGTATTAGTTGGTGATCGTGAGCAACAATGTCCAGTTTAGCAGAAACCCCTTGTAACTTTAAAGACTGCTCTTGCAATTTAATATCCATTCAAGCCATGAGCTCCCATAGGGAGTCTAATGTTACAACTGCTGGTTTTTCAATCCTGTGCGCGGTTAGACTCACCCCGCTAGGTCCAGAAATCGAATCAATCCTCTCAGCTTCCTCCACCTCACTTTCACTCTCTCCGGCCGTCCCACTTAGCCTTTTTGGGTTTGAAGTTGTCGCTTCCCCGGAACAGACTCCCTCGGCTCCCCCCGACTGGCCGAAAATCTCCAGTAGCTCCAGGAGTCTGAGGAGGAAGCTAGCAGCAGTTGTCGCGGACTTAACGATATCTCTCCCAGCGAAAGTGGCTCTCCTCCAGCCACTCCGCCCACAGGAGCCACAGCCCATCCCACTGAAGTTGCAAATTCCCGAATTAATCCGTGATCTGAAGGTAGGGTGGGTTCGGAAGGGTTCACCTTCACCCTACCTTTTCTTTTGTGGGGCATTTTCCAAGTAATAAACCGAAATAAGTCCGAAGAAATCAGAATCAGAGCGTTCAGGAACAGCAGCCTCTTAGTCGGCCGTCTTGTTTACGCCTGATTCCCTTGTATGCTTTTCTACCCAAGATGCTGTTGTACAAAGGAGGAAGATTATCCTGGATAAGGAGAGATGGTGCAGGTGGTCGCACTCTGTGCCCAGCAGCTGGGATGTGTTCTTAGCAATGTGAACAGAATGACCAGGTAGATGGGACGGGCAGGATGGTCTTTTTCTGTCATCTCCTATGAACATAAGAACATAAGAAATTGCCATGCTGGGTTAGACCAAGGGTCCATCAAGCCCAGCATCCTGTTTCCAACAGAGGCCAAACCAGGCCACAAGAACCTGGCAATTACCCAAACACCAAGAAGATCCCATGTTACTGATGCAGTTAATAGCAGTGGCTATTCCCTAAGTAAACTTGATTAAGAGCAGTTCATGGACTTCTCCTCCAAGAACCTAACCAAACCTTTTTTGAACCCAGCTACACTAACTGCACTAACCACATCCTCTGGCAACAAATTCCAGAGCTTTATTGTGCGTTGAGTGAAAAATAATTTTCTCCGATTAGTCTTAAATGTTCTACTTGCTAACTTCATGGAATGCCCCCTAGTCCTCCTATTATCCGAAAGTGTAAATAACCCATTCACATCTACTCATTCAAGAAATCTCATAATCTTAAAGACCTGTATCATATCCCCCTCAGCCGTCTCTTCTCCAAGCTGAACAGCCCTAACCTCTTCAGCCTTTCCTCATAGGGGAGCTGTTCCATCCCCTTTATCATTTTGGTTGCCCTTCTCTGTACCTTCTCCATCGCAACTATATCTTTTTTGAGATGCGGCGACCAGAATTTGATAACCTCAGTCGTTGTATTCCTTTCCAGATCATTATGTTACTAGGTTTTGTACGTTTTTATGTGCATGGATTTATAACCCTGATTCTTTTGGAAACATCGGAACCACAAGCCTGATCATGTAGTGTGTGTGCAAATCAAGGAGTGGAGCAGCTAGTCTAGAAAAACACTGCTAGTTGTTCTTGCTGTTTCTGAAGAAGGCATTATACCTGTGATACCCAAAATATGTCAGCAGACTGGGAAAACGGACTGGTTGAAATTCACACGGAGCTTGTGGCAAAGCTTGCACTGGAGCTTGGGGGGTCCTAGCCACGCATTTCTATGGGATGAGCACCTCTCCTTACTTCTAGCGACATGGTGGCAGTCTCACGGGGTGGAGGAGGTGAGAGGTCTGGTATTCGGCGACGTTGGCTGAGCATGAGCCGACCTAAGTTCCAGTTTCTGCATGCCTATGTTTTGCCCAGTTATAATTTATCAATTAAAAAAAAACAAAACAGTTTGTCCTTTCGTTTGAAAGCTGCTGTGCAATTCAGTTACCAGAACTTTGTTCCCAGACCACCTATCCCGGAGGTGGCTGTGTGTGCCATGCTTAATATATTAAGCTGTAAAGTGTTTTGGATGAGGAACATTTAGTATGACTGCACTGAAGTGCTGCTATAAAGAAAATGTTTGAAAATTGATGTGGAGTTGAAAATTTTATCGGATGTATAAAGCATCTGTGATGATCCAACTGTTATGTTTTATTTATTTATTTATTTTTTTGTGATTGGGAAGGGGAGTGGGAGAATGAAAGTGAAAACTAAAATGCCCATCAGAAATTTGTATTTCATAATGTCTGGGTGCCTGGAGTGGTAGGGAACCAAATGGCAAGACAAAAGATGAACATGAAATAGAAGCCGTGTAAACGAGCTTTGAGAGAAACGGAAGAGGGGCACCATGACTGAGAGGGATTGGAGGCAGCACAGGTTAAGCATATTAATGTTAAAATCAAACTGCCTAATTTGTTCCTAACAATCAGGTTTAATTTACACACCTAGTTTATTATTTTACATTGTTACCGTACTATGATGGCACACGAGTAATTTGTAATCTATACCACCCATGTTTCTCTTTATCGTGCCCTTCTGTAAACCGTTGTGATGGTATTTAACTTAACGACGGTATAGAAAAATTTTTAAATATATAAATAAATAAATCTCTGGGACTAGCATCAAACTCAGAGACAGGTGAAAAGGAGAAGGTGTGTGTGTGTGTGTGTGGTAGGGAGGGCTTGGTAAAACTGGAATCTGAATCCTTAAATTATTTGTTGCCTTACACTTCTTTTTGCCTTTTTCAGTGAAAAACTTAATTTAATTTGGATTTTTAGCCACCTTTCCAAGATGGTGAAGGTGATTTTTACAGCATTTATTAAGATTCAGGTACAGTAAGTCTCAAGGAGTTTACAGTGGGATGCTGGGGCAGCAGAAGATAAAGTGACTAGCCCGAGCTCACAGGGAATGTTAGTGGAGGCGATGGGATTTGAACCTTTTTGCTCTAACAGACCAATCTCATTTCAATATGCAAAACTTTGCTGCTGCTGCTGCTGCTGCAAGAGGCCAGTGATGCTCAGACTGACATGGAATGTGAGCCCTATGCAGTGGCATGGTTGATGCAGACTAGTAGGTGAACCCACTATGCCCATGCTGACAGCAGGCAGGCGTGCTCAGACAGGAACAAGGACTGGGCTTCACCTGTACAAGTCCTGTTCTCCGCTGATTGGATTCTAATGCCCTTGGGTTTTAAGGCCCGGTAGCACTTAGGCGAGGAGCCCATGAAAAGCAGCAGGTGGGGCTGAGAACCAGGCGATAGTCAGGCAACAGTAGGTCCATGGCAGAAGTAAGAACTGGAAGTCAGGCAAAGAACAGAGTGGGCAAGACCAGAGGTGAGGGAGGAATGCAAGAGACAAGGGCCAGGACAGACAAAGGTGCAAGGATAGTAACAAGCAAGAGGCAAGGGCTGGAAACGGGAACAAGGCAACAAGTGCTGCTGGCAGAAGCACGGCAGGAGGACCTGTTACTTCAGGCGTTTGTCAGGAGTGCAGTTGGGGTTTAAATAGCCAGCCGCATTGACATCGTCTGAAGTCACCTCTGTCTCTTCCCTAACTTGGGACTTAGAAGTTCTTGTGAGTGCGCACCTAGGAGGGGAGGCATGACGTGCCCCGCTGTGGGAGCGTGATGGCGGCATCCTAGCAGTGAGGGAGGTGCGTCATTGGCCTGTGGCGTTCAGTGTAAGTGTGGTCGATGGCGGGGCTGTCCTGCGACCAGCCCATATTACATGGACTCCCCCGTTACCAATCCTTGCACTGTCTGTTTGTGGCAGCCAATCTAGCTGGCACCAAGATCCAACACCAGGGTCATTATGTTCTGGCCTGGGGACGGTTTGTGACAGCGCGACATCACCACGGGCTTTCTCTGGCCAACCTTTCCCCTAGCTGGGGCCCAGGAGGAATCAGGGAAGGTCTAAAAAGGGGCGACATTTATGAGGGAGAGCGCGGTGAGGGTCTGTGCAGCAACTGGATGGTGACGGGCCTTTGCTGGACTTGGTCGTGCGTGTTTTTGGTGAGCTCCTTTACCATTTAGTTCAGTGTGCCTTCAGACCTGATCAGGTGTGCAGCGGGGAAGTCACCACCACCTGATGTTCTGTTCCAGATGACCACTTGCTCTTAGCACTTTGCAGCAGCAAGAAACGGCAGTGGTGGCTCTCGGAGGTGCTGGATCTCCATTCTGAGCACATGCGTACTCTCACGCCCTTCTGTTGCCTGTTCACTGTGAGCCCCGGAGTGTGGTTTGTTTGTTTGTTTTTTTCTTTTGTTTTGTTAAAGGGCCACATGCAAGGTTTGAATAGCTGGTCTCTGCTTTCTGCAGTGCACACATGGCACAAAGCACTACCCCCCTCTTTCCCCCGCCTTAATCTCCTCTGAGTCGTCCTGTCCTCTCCCTTACCCCTGTGCTAAGTGAGATAGGGATTGCATGAATGGAGCAAGGCATGCTTTGCGTATCGGCTACGTGAGCAGCGGTGGAGCTCTGACTGTGCACACCACGTGGACTTTTTCCTTCTCTTGATATTATATATCTTGGGAGTGGGGAGGTTTGCTCACGGGACTCCAGGCTTGAGAATAAGCTCATAAAGCTTCTTTTTCTTGTAAACGATATTCCCGTCCCTTATCGGAGCACCTGCAGAAGGAGAGCCTCTGCTGCCAGTGGGGAGTAAACGGTAAGTGATTACAAGGGATGCAGTTACCCTCTGGAGGCGGGATGGGCCGGAGGGAGAAAGCGCCGGTGCATGGTGAGAAACTGCGGGTAGGGAAGAAGCAGGGGAAGCAGGAGCGTCTGCAGGGTGAATAGCTGGAGCAGGCATGGGTGGGTGGGGGGACATGGTTAAGACAACTGAGAGTGAAAGGAATGAAGGGGAGAGGAGGGGGTGCTATCTGTGTGTGACCAAATTGTGTCTGAATCCCAAGTATT
Organism: Rhinatrema bivittatum; assembly: GCF_901001135.1. Taxonomy (NCBI): domain Eukaryota; kingdom Metazoa; phylum Chordata; class Amphibia; order Gymnophiona; family Rhinatrematidae; genus Rhinatrema; species Rhinatrema bivittatum. The sequence goes on along the minus strand of NC_042615.1, from coordinate 807,111,423 downwards.
ATGCTAAAGCTACGAGTATCCCACGAATGCAACTCGCACTTTATCCTCTGTCTGGTGCTAGAGGAGCCATGGAGACAGTGGGGGAGCATTCATGGAGGAACAAACCAGCAGCGGTTATCTGCAGTCGGTCTTGGTGCATGTGTGTGTATCTAAAAGCGCAACCTCTTGCCATGACACAAGCACATCCATTTAATTTCCAAAGCTACAGGAAGACTATACCATTCAGACAGGTGCATGTGTGTATCTGTCCCCCCCCCTCTCTTTTTATTTTACAATTTGGAAGAGCTTTCACGGCTTCCCTAGCTGCTGTTTTGACTGTGACTCCTTTCCATATTTGCTGTGCCAAACGGCATATTTATTTATTTATTTATTTATTTATTTGTTTGTTTGTTTGTTTGTTTGTTTGTTTGTTTATGTGGCTTGGTCTTAAAAAGGTTGGGGAACATTGGTTTAGTGGTTATAACGCTGCACTGAGTTTAGTCCTGAGGCCAGTCTGGGGTCGTGGCACAGCCCTTGCCAGACCGAGTGTGTGTAAGGTCCGTGTTACCCCTTGAGAACAGAAAATAGCAGGCGGATACATAGCTATTGATTCAGGAGCCCCACAGTGTTTGTTAACAAGGAGGCATCGGTGATTTCCGAGGTTCAACATTTGTGTTTGTCACTGGGCAGAGAAGTGTGGCTGCCATGTTAGTCCACTCCAATGCAGGGGCATAAAAGTCAAGAAACAAAAATTACATACGGAGATACCTTTGGTCAGATTAATAGCCCGATAGTAACACAGTGGATAACGGCAGGAAAAAATCATTTGGCACTTCCATTCTGCCCCCGTTGCTAAGGCTGCATCCCAGCTGCCAGCAGCAGAGTGTGACCCCCTGAATGAATTTCTCCTTATCCAAAATAATTTTTTTTTTTATTGTCTTCCTCCTTCATACTCTTGCATCTTGAGTAGAAGAACATACAAGATCCAAACTTTTTTCCCGTCTTCACGTACCTTTCCCATGCCTATCCCCACTGGGCTCTGAAAATAATCTGAAATAGCCAGCAGCATCCAGCCCCTGAGTCCCCTGCACTCTCTGCCAGATAGACTCGTCCTCGTGAGCGCCTGTGTTTCCACTAGGACTTCTAGTTATTACTGTACTTGCAGCCTGCCGGACAGACCCAGCTGTTAGTTGATTCTACTGCTGTAGCCTGCCAGACAAAGCCCAGTTTTATGGTTGTGTGGTTTTCCACTAGAACTTTGTTTGACATTAACCACTTTACCATTCGTTCTGGCAGCTCCAACACTCATTGCTGGATCGGACAAGGAAGGCATGATAAAAACGTAGATGTGCTGCCACTTGGGGCTTTCGTTTCTCTTCGTTTAAGTTCGCTTTTCCAAACGATGCTCCAGGTGGCTTACAAATTTTATTTGAACTAAGACCTTTCTGTTCCTTCCACTTTTACAACCAAGCTCTCTTAAACTCCAGATCTACGACTGATTTCAGTATTCTGGTCCATTGGAGGCTGGAGACCCACAGCTTTGCCGCAGACATGATAGGCTCAGGGCCCCTGGAGATTGGAAGGATGGCAGCTGCTGGAGGGAAAGCTCCCAATAGCTCAATGATGGCACCTAAGTAGTCCAGTAGTCAACGCACAATAAAGCTCTGGAATTTGTTGCCAGAGGATGTGGTTAGTGCAGTTAGTGTAGCTGGGTTAAAAAAAGGTTTGGATAAGTTCTTGGAGGAGAAGTCCATTAATGACTATTAATCAATTATACTTAGGGAATAGCCACTGCTATTAATTGCATCAGTAGCACGGGATCTTCTTAGTGTTGGGTAATTGCCAGGTTCTTGTGGCCTGGTTTGGCCTCTGTTGGAAACAGGATGCTGGGCTTGATGGACCCTTGGTCTCACCCAGCATGGAAATTTCTTATATTCTTATGAAGCTGCTTTCCCATTACTGGGCCAGCAAGGAGAGCCAAGGTCTTTGTGACAATCAAACCAGGGATGGAATGGGGAGGTAGAAAAACGTCATGTGAGGCGCGTTGTGCCTTTTTATATTCTGCCTTTCCCGACTGGTCAGCCAGTTCAAAGCGGATTATTTTCAGGTTCTCTAGGTATTTTCCCATCCCCAGAGGGGCGAACAATCTAAGTTTGTGCTTGAGGCAACAGAGGGTGAAGTGACTTGCCCAAGGTCACAAGAAACATCAGAGCGATTTGAAGCCTGGATTCCCTGGTTCACAGCCCACTGCTCTACCCACTAAGTTGCTACCCCACTCCTTTGTGGTAAACCCAGCCGTTTGTAGTATTTCTGACATCATAAGTTTAGTTTAGTTTATTGTCATTTATATACCGTTACATCAGACGTACCTTCACAACGGTTTACAAAGTTAAAACAGATTCAGAAATACAATGTTTGTTAAAACAGTAACAGCTAAGACTACAAAAGGTAAAAGAAAGATAAAATCAGATAAAATTAAGTTTGGGCAAAATCTCATAGAGAACAAATAAATAAGACTAAAGGAGGAATAAATGTTTTAGCTCATTGACCTTTATTACTGTGTGATTGACCCTTAAATTACCTTTGCTTGTGGAGCTGATAATGTGCATGAAAACCTCTGAAGCTTTGATTTCACTCCTCTTATAACCCGCTTGGCAATGTCTGCTGTCTGGGCAAGAGCCAGTGCTGGTTGGGAGGTGGACATGGTAGGGAGGTAGTTTGCTTTTTGACCTTTCAGAACGCTCTTGGCAGGCTCACTGGGGCAGTAATTTTCAGTGCACAGCAGTTGGCATGATTGAAGCAGCATATCGGGTTCAGCTCAGTGAAGCTGAGGAGAAGAATGAAAGGGGTCAGTAGGTGATGATGGAGGGCCAGCCTAGTGTCTTGGTGGCAGTGCAGGATTCCAGCGAGCAGGGCCTAGCTCGGATTTTTGGTCTGTGGGGTCGGAGTTATAACTAAGAGAGCGCTTATAGTCTCCGGGAGTGAATTACTGGTGACGCACTAACTGCAGCAATTGTTCAAGTGTAGAACGGCAGGGGAACAAGCCCGTGTTTAAGGGTAGGCAATTTTGGCAACTGCCTCCAGTGGCAACCTGGCCTGCCGTACGGTGCCGCTTGTCCTACAGATTAGTGGCAGCAACAGCAACTCCAAAATAAAAATTCAGCGCACGGCCTCCTGCAGCCATCATGTGCTGACGGACCTTGCTGTGACCCCGCCCTCTTGCATGAGTGGAAAGGAACAAGTAAAAGTTAATCAGTTGTTTACTCTTTCAGAAACTACAAAGACCAGGGGGGACACACAATGAATTTACTGGGTAATACATTTAAAACTAATAAGAGAAGAGATCTTTTTACTCAGCGCATAATTAAGCTCCGGAATTCATTGCAAGAGGATGTGGTGAAAGCTGCGTATAAAAAAAAAAAAAGGTTTGGACAAGTTCCTGGAAGAAAAGTCCATAACAATTATTAAGAGAGAGTTGCAGAAATGCACTGCTTATTCTTGAGATAAGCAACTTGAAATCTATCTACCCTTTGAGATCCTGCCAGGTATTTGTGACCTGACTTGGCCACTGTTGGAAACAGGATACTGGGCTTGATGGACCCTTGGTCAGACTTAGTATGGCATATCTTATGTTCTTATGATCGTGAGTTTCCATGGTAACAGGAGGTCCTCCCCCAGCATACTTCCAATTTTGAGACTTGGGTGGAAGGGGAGGAGAATCAACACCCCTCCCCCCTCAGCACCCTCTGATCATTTCTTGGAGAGAGGGTGTCCTTCGTTGCTTGACTCCCTCACCCCTGTTGTCTGTGGGCACCTATAATTTAAATCTGGCCCCGCAGTGGAAAAACTAGAAGCAATGAATCCTTTCAGCCACCAGAGGTTGCAGCAGTTGGGGGGAATGGGGGCGGGGATCTTTGAGGTTGCAGGGCAGCTTTAGCACTTGTGTTCAAACTTTGGGGATGCGGTCCTCTTCTATTGATGTCAAATGCATAGACATGAGATCTGTCAAGCCAGCTGCTTGCGCAGCTTTATCTGCCTTTATTTGTTTGACACATCACATTAAAGAGCAGCTGCCTTTTTTGCCCATGGGTAAAAGCACCCATCGTTCTGAGGTACGAGGCCCATCAGCCACCCACTTCTCCCCCCTCCATCACGTGACCACTGGCTGATACGAATGGGCACTGTGTGAGGCTCTGTTGATGGGTAGAAGGTAACAGTGAAAGAAGACAAGATAATGTAGAGTGGGTGATTCAAGTGATGCATTACCCCAGATTTTTTGTACAGACTCTTCTGCAAAGTGAGCTGGCAGTACGTTACAGGGATGGTGTATGAAAGTCTGCTATTTCAAAAGATTCCATGGATAAAGGCTAGTGGTTTAGCAAATAAGGCAAATTAGTAATTCATTTTGTGTGTGTTTGGAAGAAAATGTGATTTTTTTTTTTTTTGCTTTCTCTTCTTGCCCTTCCTTTCAGATTCTTCAGCGCATGGTCATGCTGGCTCTGGAATCTGCATACACTTTGGAGAAACAGCTGATGGACCCCTTAGGAAGCCATGATGTAAAGGTAATTAACACTGGAGCCAGAAAGTGGTCAGACACACTGAATGAGGAGGCTTGGAGGGGGGTGCTGGGAGTGTAGCCTGACATGTGCGCAGACCTCGTACTTTCTAATTCTGCAATTCTCTTAATGATTTGTCCTTCAGCTCATTCCTCCCCTGTCACATGGAATATACATGCGACTTGAGCAGTGGGTTCTTATTGTTTTGCATATACTTGCTGCATATGAAACATACGCACCAGTTCAAGAAAAGATCTAAAACCTTGTTCCCCCGTTAAATTGTGAATATGTGCTCACCACAACCTTTTGCTCTTAAACACATCTTCTCCTCAGCCAATTAAATGCAACCATCTTGTCACTATATTTGGCAATATACTATGATTGTAAATACTCTGTCTCCACTTCCTTTTATCTTTAAAATGTTTGCATCTCTATACATGGATATATATCTTGAATTGGCAAGACTTGGACTTCTATCTTGAATTTGGCAATATACCTTGACTGTAAATACCTTGTCTTCACTTCCCTTTTCTGTAAAACATTTGCATCCCTATACATGGATATATATCCCGAATTGTTAGTTCTAAGTTATTTAAATTCCAGTTTCTTGTTTACTGTAAAGCCTGTTTGCTACATTCTGTTCTATGTAAACCAATGTGATGTTCCCAACGAATGTCGGTCTATAAAAATGCTTAAATAAATAAAAATAAAACGATTGGTCGTTAGCAGGCCCATCTCCGTCAAAAGTGCTGGCATCCCTCTGGGAGGTCCCATACATCTCTTCCAGTCCCTAGGATTCCTAGCAGGCTTTGCCAAGTCTAAACTGGTTTTGTCTCATACTATTCAGTTCATAGAGGCTTGGATAGACTTGCTTCAGGAAAAAGCATTTCTCCATGTTGAAAGAGCTGCACTGCTGTCATGTCTAGTAAGGTCTCTTCTTTAACAGGACTGAACATCGGCAAAGTTGGTCCTGGTCATTCTCTGACACGTGGCTGCTGTGGTGCATGTTTGAGTGGAGGAGTAACCTAGTGGTTAGAGCAGCTGGCTACGAACCAGGGGAAATCAGGGTTCAAATTCCACTGCTTCACCTTCTGACCTTGGGCAAGACACTTTATCTTCTGTTGCCTCAGGTACAAACTTAGATTGTGAGCCCTCTGGGCACAGGGAAATACTCACAGTATCTGAATGTAATCTGCTTTGCAGTCCTGTAAAGCGGAATATAAATCAAAGAAATAATATGAATAAGGTGGATTGTGAGGCTGTCAATAGGTTCCCGAAACCAATGGGATCAGATCGATCATTATCCCACCAAATCTCTGTTACATCTGGAATGAGAGCATTCCTTTAATGGTGGAAAACTCCAGAAGTTCTAGAGATGGGTCTCTCTCTGCATATCCTACTGCATCAAATGACTATCTATTGATACTTTCATCCAGGGGTGGAGGGTGCACACTAGTGTCACATGGACAAAAGGATTATAGTCCCTTGTGTCTTGGAGAGGAATCTGCAAATAAACTATCTGGAATTAGTAGTCATCCACTACGCTCTAAGGTGTTGTCCCCCTTTCTTTCAGGGAAAGAGAATTCTAATCACATGGACAACCTTATGGAGAGAGGTGAAATAATGGGATACATTCTTTAGAGTTTGTGTGTCTGAGATAATAAGCAAGCCAGAGGAAGTTAATTCTAGTGTCTCTTTTCTTCCCACCTACCCCCTAGTTCATCCCTTGATTTATAGGCAAGACACTTTCTTATTAAAAATCAATCAGGTTCTTATCTTAATCATAGTATTGCATCAGCCCTTATTGAGAGTTAAATCATTCCCTTGTAGGTCACTATCAGATTAATTAGTGAATATACCTATACATTTAAAGGACTCTAATTCCAACTCCCATAGCAACCTAAAATTAACTAGGAACTCAACAAGAGGGGGGCTTTCGAGTCTTTTGCATTGTGTCACATGTATATTTTACCCGCTGGTGAGAGGTTGTATGTGTGCACTCAGTGCAAAAAGCTCCTGTCTCTCAGAGAATGAGTCTGATCTCTGGAGGCTAGAGTGACAGACCTGGAGGAGCTGAGGCAAACAGAGAGGTACATTGATGAGGCCTTCAGGGGCATAGTAGCCAAGTTCTAAATCCAGCATGGCAGCCCCTGTGCTGCTTTGTATCAGAAAAGTCTCCCAGTTCTTATATTCTTAACCAAGAGGCCATGTTGTATATAAACAAGCAGAGAGGTATGGGTTCTTACACCCTCTTCCAGGAAGACCTCCAAATCTGGTCATAGGCAGGACATCACAGTGCCCTTCTCCAAATGACCTATCTTCTGGGAATCCCAACTACATTGACAGACTGCCTCAGCAGTGTGTTACAACTGCACGAGTGGTGTTTTGGATTGAAGGGTCATGGATGACTTGTTCAGTAACTGGAGAAAGGTGATGACTGATCTGTTGACTTCCGAAGACAACTAAAAGGTTGAGAAACTTTGTATGCAGCTACAGATTCATGCCCAAAGCTTTTGGGCTCCATATTGGAGAGTGAGTCTACTCTTGTGTCTACCTATAGATTCCTCTAATCGCCAGGACTGTTAAGAAGGATAATCTTCAACTCCGGCCTGACTACAGCAAGTGTGGTATCCATGTCTCATCCATTCAATCTCTAGTACCATTGGAAATACAGACACTCGTCAAACAGAGTAATGACAGACTCTGTCTTCTGAACCTACACTGATCCTTATGATGTGGATGTTAAATGTCCAGTAGTATCTTCTTTACTCCTTCCCAAGGAAGTGAAGGATGTACTGATTTCCACCAGAAAACTTTCAACCAGAAGAAACTACAGTTTCAAATGGAATAGTTTTTCTTTTTGATGTGGGACCAGGCAACCTAATCTCATCTCCTGCAGCCTGAGGGACTTGCTTCAGTATCTGTTCTTCTTCTCATCCTCAGGCCTTAGCACTTCTTCAGTCAAATTTTATCTCTGTGCCATTGCAGCATATCTCCAGTAGGTGGAGGGGACTCTGATGCCAAAGGGTGGTGAGAGATCAACGTTTATTAAAGGTCTGTGGCATTCCAAACCTATGCTCATTTAAACCTCGGTTACAGGGCCGGATTAAGGTCAACTGATGCCCTAAGGCTCAGCCCAACAATGGTGTCCCCTTGGCCCTTCCATTGCTTAACTGACAAGACATAACATCTCAAGTGCTGAAGGCAAAATAAGAGGTTAAACATTCAATTTTCTTCCAGGCCATACTCCACAACTATATTCAATATAAACTTTTTAAAATTTTAGTTATTTAACACTAAATAGCAGTAAGCAATATAAACAAATTATTTGCTTATAACTAGGGTGCAATAGAAAAAATGCAAAACCTCAACACTGGTGCCACCCCCCCCCCCCCCCCCTTCCCTGGTACCTTGCTTAATGGTTAATCCAGGGCTACTCTAGTGCCTTGGGAGCTCAGTATAGTCCTAGCTTAATTTTATGGAGCACTCTTTTGAACCTTTTGAGTTGGTGGATTTGAGGTTTTTCACCTGGCAAGGGTTATTTCTTGTTGCAGTTAATTCTGCACAAAAGGTAAGCAGATTGCAGACTCTGGTTTCATTTTCACCATATCTTCCATTTTTTTCTTTCATAATGGTTCATAATGGTTTAATTTCATAATGGTTCATAATGGTTTAATTGTTCAATCTGTTTGATGTAATTTTCTGTTCCTTGTTCTGTGTAAACCGAAGTGGTATGCACTAGTGCATGAACTCCGGTATATAAAAGCCTTTAAATAAATAAATAAAATGGGATGATTCTGTGAACTCACCTCAAGCTCCTTCCAAAAGTGGTATCTGCGTTCCACATCAATCAGGCTATTGTGCTACCAGCATTCTTTCCAAAACCACATACACACAAAGGAGAATGGGCACTTCGTTGTTTGGTCTATAAAAGACCCTTGCATGTTACCTAAGAAGAGGATTCAACCTCACAGCCAAGCTTCTCAAATGTTTGTGTCTTTTGATCCCAATAGATTGGGAAGGGCAGTTGCGAAATAATCTGTTAAATTGGCTAGCGGATTGTATATTGCACTGTTGCACACTGGTTGCTTTACAGATTAGACTTTGTCAAGGCTCATCAAATAGGAACCATGGCAAATCCAGTGGCTTATCTCAGGGCCACTTCCTGAAGAGACAGTAACCTTGGGCATGCAGTTCTGTGTATCTTGCTCGCCAAGTAGTCCACTCTCCAGTTGATGGATCTGGGTTGTCTTAAGTAATCACTTAAACCTTCGGCTTGGAACGCCCCACACATCATGGTTCATTCATGACTGCTTGTTGATGGAGAAAGCAAGTTTACTTACCTGTAAACGGAGTTCTCCCTAGACAGCAGGATGAATCAGCCATTCTTAATACTTGTGCACCTCCCTAGAGAGTCGACTAGTTTACAATAGCTTAAGCTGTACAAGAGAATGAGGGTCTCAGGAACTACATGGGAACTCCCACACATGCTCAGTGAAGTCTTTACTTTACCACTAACATCGGGTACCCTGAGAGACAATCCCGGGCTGAAAAAACCCTAATAAAAATGAAAAATCGCTATGAAACTGACAACGGAGGGAGTCCTCAGAGAGAATGAGACCCGCCCACAATGACATCATCACGCTAACGGCAGAGCCGGTAAACGACGCCGTTCCATCGGGTGTCGCGTGCCGGGCATCGCGCACCAAAGGGGCGCGACAAAGGGGCTCTCCCCTTTGTGCTCCCCTTCGTGCTAACCTTCGTGCTTCTTGTAAAATACGTTTAGTTATGTTTGTTATTTAATTAACCTTTATTAAGCTGTCTAAAATTTTGCTTTTATATTTTTTCAGTTCTAGATGTTCAATGTATTAGACTAAGGAATTATATTTCCTACTTGTTCAGCTTTCACTGTAAACCGGCCTGATTTGCATTTTATGCAAGAAGGTCGGTATATAAAAATAAAAAATAAATAAATAAATAAATATACTCCATATAAAGAAAATATACATACAAATCAGATAGTTTATATTGTAAATTATGTATAAGGAAACCTGGAGATCCAAGGATTACAAGAACAATTTCTTACAATGAAAAAGAAACTAAAAAGGGGGCTTATTTCAATCCTTTTAGAAGCCCTGAACTAGTTAGGTAGAACTATCCTCAACTCTACGATTATCTAGAAAGTAATGTAGCAGTGATGGCTCAAAAAAAAATGTATCTGTTATCGAATTTAATCATACATTTGCATGGGTACCTGATATTAATCTGCGCCCCCATTTGTCTGGCCTCTTGACACATTCCCAAAAACATTTTTCTCTGTATCTGCGTAACTCTAGTAATGTCAGGGTAGATCCAGACTTTCTGTCCATAATAGAGTTTATCCCTATTACGAAAGAGAAGTCTTAATACTTACTCCCTGTCAGCTGGAAAGATGAATGATACCAGTAATGTTCCTCGAAATTCCACTTGTTCCTCAGTTGATGTTTCTAGAAATGCTGTAAGTCAAAACTGAGTCATTCCTTTTCTAAGAATTTGAAGAAGAATAAATCTTTGAGACTGGTGAAACAGCTTCTTGCGGAAATTGCAAAATGTCCATAAGAGATTTTTTTTAATTGCTCTCTCAGAGGTACTAGTTTAATACTAGGAAAGTTTAACACTCTAAGATTCAGATATTTCATAGTGTTTTCCATGTTTTCAATTATTTTTTTTTAAGTAACTACTTCTGATTGAATCAATTTTGTTTGCGCTTCTTGTAAAGAAGTAGCTTGGACAGACAAATCTTTAATTTTGGTATCATGGGAAATCCAGCTTAGGCTCCATTGCCTGAATCATTTCCTGCGAATTATTTATAGCCACTGTAAGCGATGAATCAATTTTTCCAGTGTAATAAGAGCGCCTCACACAGCTTTCAAAGTAATTTCATTTGTTTCAGTAATTCTCGGTAAGTTGAGGTTAGTGCTTACCCCGCTATCTCGGCAAACTTCTAGAATCCTCCTGGATTCATGTGTCAAGTCCTCTCCATTCTCTTGCTTGCTTAAGACTCCGCTCGTAACCGGTAGGGGCCTGTAAGGCCTGTTCTTTCAAAACGACTCTCCCACTACCAGAACGGCTCTCCAAATCTATAGCAGCCTGTGTTGTTAAATCCACAGTTAAATGCCCAGAGGTTGCCTCCACCGACAGATTCACTCCGGCTGTGTATTGCCGTGTGTCTCGATCCTGACCTCGGGCGTTACTGTGGAATGGTGGGGGAGGAGTTTCAGGTGCCCCGGGGCTCAGCGAAGTTTGAACGTCCATGAGTGTCAGGATATGTTCTCTACCTGAATCCTCTGTGGACCTCTCCCCCAGGGCAGAAGCATTAGTCGGCACAAAGAACCCCTCGATAGTAGGCTGGGAGGGAGTAGAAGGGGCTGTCGCAGAGGATTCCAGCCGAATCTTCCCCTTCCTCTTCTTATGTGGCATGTTTTTTTCAGAGAAAAAATCAGGACTTGAGGAGCTCACACGAACACCGACCTCCCATTACGACGCCATCTTGGATCTCTTATTCGTAACGTTTTTAAAATAAATAGTACTGAGAAAGAAACATTATTAAACTATGATTAAACAAAAGGCCTGTTTGAGCCTCAAGTCTGAACTTTTGAGAGGTGGATCTCCACTCCTTGGCATTTCTTCAACAGATGCTTTCCAAGAAATCAATAAAAATGTCTGTGGCTTGTGCCATATCCTTCCCCCTGACTGTGTATGGCAGGGTTATTTTGATGCTGGGTGGTGGTTGATTCTTGTCGGCAAAACTGTTCTGATGACCCCGCACAGCCCGTCCGGGTTTTCAGGATATCCACAAAGAATATGCATGAGATAAATGTGCATACATTGGGTCTTAAGTGCATGTGAATGTACCCCATACATATCCTGAAAACCTGCCTGGGCATGGGGTCACAGGGATAGGCTCGGGAAGCCCTGGTGTAGATCTCTGCTTGGGAAACATTTGGTACAGAGCCCTGTCAGATGCTGTCATGTTATTGCATGTGGGTAGAGACTTGTTTCCAAGAGGGTAAGTGTGTGTGTTTGTTGTCCATGTTCACTTGGCTGCTGTTGAGGGTCTGGGGATGCTGGAGAATGTGGGAGTCAGTTTCTAGAAGGCTTTTAGGAAAGGTACTGTTTTGGTGGTCATGTGCTTGGTGCTGCTTGTCTAATTGATGTGATGCAAGGGAGAGTGGTAAATGCTTTAGTACAGAATTTATCCAAAGCAATTACAAAAACAGCTTTGCTTTCAAGATAAATCCTTCTCCCCCCTCTCCACCTTCTTGAATTCATTGGAATCCATGCACTCTCCTATGTTCTCACCTTGCCAAGTCATTAGTGTGCTTAAGGCAGCAATGCTAACAAAAATAAATAAACCAAGATAATACCGTTAAAGAAACAGTCGTTGTATAGTTACTTAAGTCTTAGATTGAAAGGAGAGCAAAGGTCCATCAAGTTTGAGCTTGTAATTGCCTAACAGCTCTGTGTACATGTAATCCTCTTTCATTCTGATTTGATTTTCATTACCGTGGAGGCACTGGTTTAAGACTTAGGGAAACTCCTTCTTTGTTGAACTTCTCATCCAAATTTTGGCGCTGTTATGCACTTGGTGCATGGGTACTGCACCAGTTAAGAGAGAAAATGCTCTCCCCCCCCCCCTTCCCTGCACCCCCCATCTACTACCACTTCCTGAAGCACCCAGAGTTCTTTGGAGGTCTTCCATCTAAGCAATATCCAAGGCCTACCCTGTTTACCTTCTGAGCCTTTCCTAAATTTATCAAAAACGTCAGGGGTGTCTGATCTCATTTTTGTCTTTGAGCAGGTGTAGCGGGAGTGTGAGATTCCCTAAATCTGTCTCACCGTCTTCTTGAACAGGATCTCCAAATCTGGACCTCGAGGGCTTCAGTCCAATCTGGTTTTCAGGCTTTCCCATAATGAATATGCAGGAGATATATTTGCATGCACTCTCTGCATTGTATGCAGGTATACCACCTGCATATTCACTGTTGAAATCCTGAAAACCAGACTGGTTTGAACCCCTCGAGGGCTGGATTTGGGGACCTTCTGCTCAAGAAGATGGGGAGACTATGTTTAGGGAATCTCACACTGCCATTACAATTGGCCAGGAACAAATAGAGTAGATGAGGCCTACTTGATGTTCTTTGTGCGGGCTAAATTCAGTAATGGCGAAGAAGTGAAGTAGTGTGGGCCTTGGATCTTACTTGCATGGCTTCCCTTGCTCTGGAAGGATTACGGATCAACTTCACAAATGAAGGGGGAGGGGGGGGTCCTATGCATGAATAGGAAGGAGGAGGCAAAGTTTTGGGTATTAGTAATAGGAGTTGTAGGGATAGGGTGGCTTAGTTAGGAAGGGGTTGACTAGATAGAGATACTGAGGTTTATATTCACAAGGGTTTGTTCGGCTTAACATTTTGCAGCCAGATCCTGAGATATAAACTTCCTGCCTCCCTCACCAGAGAAAGTTTGCCTAAGTTAAGTCCATTATCTTCCCAAAATTTAATAAAATAAAAGGAAGAAGGACGGGGCCTTCTGGAAGCCTGCTAAAATTAATCTGGCTAGTGCCACTATTCAACACTAGCCTGATAACTTTAGCTGGGCAAGTCTGTGGTGTTGTTGTTGTTTTTTTTTTTGTTTGGTTTTTTTTTAAACAAAGTGATGTCTAGAAGTTACCTGTTAACATTACCCAGGTGACTTTCAGTTGGTATCTTCAGTGGCAGACTCATCCGTCTAAGTGCCGTTTATCCAGGTAAAGGTGCCCATGTGACTTTCCCACTTATTGGTCCGCTGAATGTCGGCCTCATTTTATAGATGAGGAGGAGTAGCAGGTGAGGGGGGGGGGGGAGTGGATATGGCTGGGGAAGGGTGAGAATAAGGGTAGGCATGTTTGTGTAGTAGTGGGGAGAAGTATGAGAGGTTAAAGGGCTAGATGGCCCTTGATGTTAGGGAATGCTATTTGCGTCTTTTTTTTGTTTTTGTTTTGTTTTTTTTTTAATGTGTGTTTTGGGATTTTGATGTATATGTTCAGGGGTGGGGCATGCTCTGTGGGATTTGTTTGTCTCTTTTTCTGCTATGTTAATGGTTTTCATCTATTGTTTTCACTGCTTTGATTAGATTTCGGTCTATAAACGTGGATTACACATATAATAGATGAAATGTCTCTTGGTCTCCGCCACCTCTGCAGCTGAGGAATATTGGTGTTTTGTGTGTTGTAAATACGTATTTAAGGTTAAGAGGGACTAAAAGGAGAGCAGGCTCCTTTTCTTATCTTGAATCTGGAAATGCTCGGACATCATCCTGGGCCTTCTGAAAATGTGCTAGAGCTCTTCTGATGCCTAATTTCTGGAGGCCCGGTCTTCCTTGAGATGCAGATCCTTCCTTCTGGGTGCTTCCTCAGCTGTTTTCTTTTATACTTTAAGCCCTGCTGTGGTCCTCTAGACTAAGATCCAGTCATTTGTTTTATGGAGATGGCTGCTGATCCAGGGGTTTATTCCCATCACGTTCTTGAAATGGGGATGCAATTTTTCCCCATGAAGAGATACCGGCTATTGTTCCATAATTTTTTATATTTCCTTCCTTTCTTTGGATTTCCATAAACTGTTTCCCAAACTTGGGTAGTATGGGAATGGGATGAACTCAATGGCTTGATGCCTTATTTCCTTCAACCCTACTCACCACTTTAATTGTACACACAGCACTGAAAAGCCACCAGAAGCTAACGAACGACTAGATGCCATTAGCAACGGTAACATGGAATAGACTTAGTTTTTGGGTACTTGCCAGGTTCTTATGGCCTGGATTGGCCACTGTTGGAAACAGGATGCTGGGCTTGATGGACTCTTGGTCTGACCCAGTATGGCATGTTCTTATGTTTTTATAGATATCTAGAAATGCTTACGTTGGCCTGATGGCTCACAAAATGGTGTTTCATGCTGCCATTTGGGGAGATCCGACTGTGGGAGTCATCTTGTGGTTCTTGGTCTGCAGCTGGGAAGTCAGACTGAGCCATTGACTTGGGAGAAAGAAATGAGGTGGGGGGAGGCTAGAGTGACAGACCTGGAGGAGCTGAGGCAAACAGAGAGGTACATTGATGAGGCCTTCAGGGGCATAGTAGCCAAGTTCTAAATCCAGTCTGGCAGCCCCTATGCTGCTTTGTATCAGAAAAGTCTCCCAGTTCTTATATTCTTAACCAAGAGGCCATGTTGTACATAAACAAGCAGAGAGAGGTATGGGTTCTTACACCCTCTTCCAGGAAGACCTCCAAATCTGGTCATAGGCAGGACATCACAGTGCCCTTCTCCAAATGACCTATCTTCTGGGAATCCCAACTACATTGACAGACTGCCTCAGCAGTGTGTTACAACTGCACAAGTGATGTTTTGGATTGAAGGGTCATGGATGACTTGTTCAGTAACTGGAGAAAGCTGGGAAGTCGGACTGAGCTATTGACTTGGGAGAAAGTGAGGTGGGGGGAGGAAAGGGGCTAAGTTAGTGATGGGTAGGGGCTCTTTATCCCTCCTCTTTCGGATCCCGTGCTGCTTCTCGGTTGAGCGTTTAGCACTGGAACAGAGACAGACCGTTGAGGTCTGTGTTGGTGCCCCTGACTCTCTGTTCACAAGTTCTGTGCCCATGGCCAACTTAGCTGGCCAGGGTGAGCAAGCTATGGCGTGTGGAGGCCCTGCTGCATGGAGCAGAATTACTGGAGGAACACTACGTTCATGGCATGACACTTTATTTTTTTCTGGACTGTGGTTGCTGCATTGTGTCTCGAATGCTATTATAGACCACATAGACAAATACCCTAAATTCTGTGATGCTGAGCTAATATTTCATGTTCTGCATTTTATCTGCCAGACTGTAGGTAACTGTTCTTTGTTAAGTTTTATTATTTTTCTGTTGTATTTGAAACATGCTTCCCCCTTCTTGAGTGTAGAAGGCACGCGTTTATGTAATGGAGAAACCTACGTAAAAAGATTTTATCATGAAACCATTGTACAGGCCTCAGAGAAAGATCTCAGGTTTTCAGCCTTGCCTTCCTGCGCCTTATAGCTGGTGGGACAGCTTCTCGTTCGCACGCCGTTCAGATTGTCCGAGTACTTATCCTGGGTGAAAGGCAGCCTGCGATCCCAGGTTCCTGTGCACAGGCCAGCCATTTGCTTGTCAGCATAATAGCTGCCAGTTTCTCGTAAAGAGTAGCACCTTAAATTATTGCAAAATTTAGCTTTGTGGTTAGAGCGTTGTTGAGAACCAGAAAGCCAGGGTTCAGATCTCGCGCTGACGCTTCTTGTGACCTTGAGTAAATCATGACCCTGTCTGCTGCCTCAGGTACAAAGTTAGATTGTAACCCTTCCTAATGTACCAGCACATAACTCACCTTGAGCTCAGGTTTGGAAAAGCAAGTCATCAACTGTAAAATCCAGATACAAGCTCTCAACGAGCAAGTTTACAGGTCCACAGTCTCTGCGCTCCTCAGCCTTTTACAAAGCCTCAAAACATCCAATCAGTACTCAACTGTCAGTCATGCTCTTTAGTTACTGTAGTTACACGATGTAAGGTTCCATGTTAGGAGCTACCACCCAGGAAAAAGATCTAGGCATCATAGTGGATAATACATTAAAATCGTCAGCTCAGTGTGCTGCAGCAGTCAAAAAAGCAAACAGAATGTTAGGAATTATTAGGAAGGGAATGGTTAATAAAACGGAAAATGTCATAATGCCTCTATAATCGCTCCATGGTGAGACCGCACCTTGAATACTGTATACAATTCTGGTCGCCGCATCTCAAAAAAGATATGGTTGCGATGGAGAAGGTACAGAGAAGAGCAACCAAAATGATAAAGGGGATGGAACAGCTCCCCTATGAGGAAAGGCTGAAGAGGTTAGGGCTGTTCAGCTTGGAGAAGAGACGGCTGAGGGGGGATATGATAGAGGTCTATAAGATCATGAGAGGTCTTGAACGAGTAGATGTGACTCGGTTATTTACACTTTCAGTTAATAGGACTGGGGGCATTCCATGAAGTTAGCAAGTAGCACATTTAAGACTAATCGGAGAAAATTCTTTTTCACTCAGTGCACAATTAAGCTCTGGAATTTGTTGCCAGAGGATGTGATTAGTGCAGTTAGTGTAGCTGGGTTTAAAAAAGGTTTGGATAAGTTCTTGGAGGAGAAGTCCATTAACTGCTATTAATCAAGTTTACTTAGGGAATAGCCACTGCTATTAATTGCATCAGTAGCACAGGATCTTCTTAGTGTTTGAGTTATTGCCAGGTTCTTGTGGCCTAGTTTGGCCTCTGTTGGAAACAGGATGCTGGGCTTGATGGACCCTTGGTCTGACCCAGCATGGCAATTTCTTATGTTCTTACTAATAGGATGGTTTTACTAATGCTCCTTTAATTCTTGGGGACCTTATAACCTTTCCAGTTAGACTCCTGTGAGAAAGTTGGAGAGCTTTTTTTTTTTTTATAATGCTGCAGGGGGGCTCAGGTGTTTAATCCTGTACTTGTCTAGTTCGGCAGTTCAGGGCGTTGGGTACCATCACCCTTTCACAGTATCTGGCAAACAGCTGGTTAACTGTCTAGGATTGCCTCACAGGAGTGTTGTGCCAAGCTCATGTCCCTTCCCCCCCCCAAACTTAGATTACAGGAGCATGAAATTCCTGTGCTGCACAAAAGCTTGAGTAGCATTCATGGGCTCTGTGCTTTATTAATCTACAGTGACTTCTGATTTAAATCACTGCTACTGATTTTAAAAAAAACAAAAAAAAACACAACATACAGCGAGTCTAGACAGATTACTAATGACTGTCCAAAATGTATAACCAGTTAGTCATCAGCAGTGGGCCCACATGTGTCACTAGAGATAATACACATGGTCTGATTTATTTGAATTTCTTCTGCATCAATGTACAGTTTCATTCTGGCTACAAAGTTTACAAGCAAAAAATAAAATGAAACACAGCCAGAGTTGATCCACAAATGCTTTTAGGATTTTGACATCATCTTCCTTTGAAATGATGATTGGTGCCAATGTTCCCACGTGTCAAACGTGCTACTTCAGCTGTTTCTCTGAATACTGCTACCATGCTTTCAGCCAAAAGCATGTACATTTTTCTAAGCAAAAGGTGTTTTGGTGTATCCTGTTTTTTGGTTTTTTTCAGAGACCTTGTTGTTAAGAATTTTGTGTCTTTTTACAAAAAGTAATGGAAAGCAAGTAAAGTTGCATTTTATAAAGGGGATGTGCAAAAGAAACATGAAGTGGTTACACATTTAGTTATTTAGACAGAGAAATAATTAGTTGTGTTACTTATTGTGAAAGAGGCTGATTCAATCTGTGTGTGTCTATTTTGACTTTGGTCGCCATATAGGAATAAATTGGCCAGACTGATTTTAAAGCATTCTCCGTGATCTCAGGTTTGTGTTGTATGTTCTTGTCTTTAATCCAGGCATCCAGATCCTTCTCCAAATTTGAGGCCACAGCAGTGAGAATTTTCACACAATTTAATTGATCTTCAAACTTTATTACTAAATTAAATGGAAGCTTGATCTTGGTTTGACTCACCAAATCTATGCTTATAATAAATCAACCAAGCTATAAGAAATTGCCATGCTGGGTCAGACCAAGGCTCCATCAAGCCCAGCACCCTGTTTCCAACAGAGGCCAAACCAGGCTACAAGAACCTGGCAATTACCCAAACACCAAGAAGATCCCATGCTACTGATGCAATTAATAGCAGTGGCTATTCCCCAAGTAAACTTGATTAATAGCCTTTAATGGACTTCTCCTCCAAGAACTTATCCAAACCTTTTTTGAACCCAGCTACACTAACGGCACTAACCACATCCACTGGCAACAAATTCCAGAGCTTTATTGTGCGTTGAGTGAAAAAGAATTTTCTCACAGGACAAGCAGGATGGTAGTCCTCACAAATGGGTGACATCGAGGATGGAGCCCTGTACGGAAAACTTTTCTGTCAAAGTTTCAACAAGCTTTGACTGACACTGGCACACTGGGTGCACTGAGCATGCCCAGCCTGCAATTATCCCTGTGAGCCACAGGTGTCTCCCTCAGTCTTCTTTTTTCCGCTCTGCAGTCAGCATAGCGGTTGGAGCTCTGTGAGGATTTTTTAACTAATTACCTCATGGAAACACTTAACTTTTCACTTCAAAAAACACTTTTCCCTGCACAGGTCTCCCTCCGCGTACGTTTTTACGACGCTCGGTGAGTACTAATTCTTATTTTTCGGTCGGTTCCTGTCACTATCTTAAGGCTGTTAACTGACTGAAGCCTTCCCTTCCCCCATTTTTCAGTTAGCTTTAAACAGCTTGCGAGTATCTCTGTGACACTCTGCTTGCTTATGCTAGTGGGGTAGGGATTTTTTCCTTAACTTTAGGACTTCTGTAGCTTCAAGTCCTTCGTTCCCTGGTACCCTCACGCAGTCGATACCCTATCGCCACACCGGGACCCTCCTAAATCGCCCTGGGCTTTTATATGTCATCAGCGCCCCTCCCCCCACGGTGCCCTGATGCCTTTATCCATATTTTTTGCTTTTCAGTGCTACCAGGCTTTTTCCTCCTACGCACTGTTTTTTTCCTTGGGCTTCCTCGGTGCCGTCCCTACCCGGATGCATGCCATTGACGCACACGCTGTTAGTCACTGCCATGCATACTCGGGTCGCCGCCACCGCTGCCCGAGACACTTTTTAACGATCCCAGGGTCACTTCATCGATGCCACCCCCCCTTTTGGGGATGCCATCGATGCCCCATCCTCCCCACCGATGTCCAGCCCTTTTCCATCGGTGGGCATCGGTGCCACATCGATTCGTCGGTGGGCATCGATGCCGGATGGTCCCCATCGGTGGACATCGGTGCCGGATGGTCCCCATCGGTGGACATCGGTGCCGGATGGCTTGTCCGTCGATGGCATTGGTGCCGGATGGCCGTCCGTCGATGGCATCGGTGCCGGGTCCTTTTGCATCGATGGACACCGATGCCCAGGTGTTTCATCCATGGGCATCTATGTTAGAATGCATCCATCGAGGGCAGTCGATGCCAGGCTGCTCCCATCGGTGAAATTCGATGCCCAGGTGGGTCCCATCGGTGGGTATCCATGCCGGCTCGATTCCGTGGATGGGCGTTGATGCCAATGCCAGCCTTATGGCTGGCATCGATGCCCATGCCGATTCCAGGACTGGCGTTGATGCCAGGATGGAATTCATCGACTGGGAGATCCATGCCATCGATTCCATACGTGTCCATATCGATGCCACCGACACACGTGTCTGGGGCACCGATGCCATGTACACTTGGAAATCTGAGTCTGTCCAATCGATACCGTCAACGTCTGTGGCCCTATAGTTGATGCCCGTGGCCATGCCACAAACGGCATAAATGCCCGCCTCCATGCATTGATGCCCTCGACACCTCCGTTTTCCTTCGGTGTCCTTGACGCCCTATTGATTCGACTTCGACTCAGTCGATGCCGGTATCTTTTTCAATAACGGCAATGTTTTTCGATTATTCGATTCCACATCATTTCAAAGATACCTATGCCACTGCTGTCAGTGCCCGTCACTGTCATCATTCTCCTGGCCAGTCATCGACGATTTTTCATACCCATTTTGATGATATCCTCGAAGCCCCTTAGGTTGCCTTCAATATCGTCAATACCGACATAGCACCGCCACATAATACCCTCGCCTCCTCACATTGCTCCACGCTTTGGGTTCTTTTTTAAGCCCCGTATTAGCTTAAGACACTCCATTGTGTCAGGAGCAGAGCAGGCGTGCTGACAGTTCGTCATCGATCGCCTTCCAGGACGATGAGGGCTTCCATCTCGGCGCTGGGGAAAGACCGGGCCGAGCACCGTGGCACCCATCATCGCCGACATCGTGATCGTCCGCCGCTGACGCCATCCAGCACATCGGTGCCATCCTTCTCCAGGCTGGACAACGCTCGGGCAGAGCGACATCACCACTGCCATCAGCACTGTTCCTACAGTTTTGGCAGTCCTTGGTGATCCAGAACTTCCGGATCCAGGTCCGACAGCTTCTGCATTGGCGTCACGACACATCGAGCCGCTGTGACGAGGGAAGGGAACATGAGTTCCGTTAGGGCTCCTCTGTTCCTGGCGTGCCCCACCGTCAAGTGGTGTGGGACTATGGCCATCTGTTACACTTAGCAGTCTAAACGCCACTCACGCCTGGCCTGTCTCCTCTGTACCTGTGCCACCATACCGGGTTTCAGAGCGAGATGGACGTTTACGTCCCCGGCCTTACCCTCGAGGACTCCGGAGACCGTCGGGGTCAACAATCTTCACCGGCTCGTCTTGCGGCGATCCACGTCGGATGGTAAGTACCCGCTTCGGCGGCATTCCCATAGAGTGTGTTCTCCCATTCGGACCGTGGTTCGAAAAGTTCTGGGTCATGTGCCTTTTAGAACTGTATTAGTGTCACATATCACTATGTTAGCTATGTTAGCCACAATATCAGGAGAACCCCTCTATCTTCTTGGGATTGCAGCAGGGCTTCTTCTCTTGTCAGTAACAAGTCCCTGTGCCGACCAATGCTCTGACTCTTGGTTCCCTCCCAACCAAGGTCCAGCTGCATTGGCTGATCTGCTAAACATGAGATTCAGCAACTATTGCCCCATGTACAAGTCCACCTTGAGGCCTGGCCACAGGTCTCAGTGTCTCCTTGTACAGCATACAGAAATGCGGGTACCACTTACCGCTCACACACCTGCAGGAGCCTACATGATATCCTCCATTGGGACACCTCCTGGTCTCCCATCTGGTCAGATATCAGAGCGGCCACCCCACCTTGTACCAAAGTCCCGGTACACTCCCCCAGGCGCTACGAAGTGCAGAGGGGAGAAGGGAGGGGGGTTGGGGAGTTTTAATTGCACTATTCTTTCTTTTAACAGAAAATAGTTACTCTCCGCACATCCTGGACCTAAGAAAATCCAACTTTCTTTAGACGTCACAGGTACAATGGTATCTTTGGTTACCATCACTCCATACTGCAGTAAGTACATTATTTTAATGTTTCTATGTGCTTTATGGTGAGTCAACATTACAACCCCAAGCTCTGCCGCCGGCACCAGCTTCGGTAAGTGAACTGTCTCTTGCATCACTGTTGGTGAATGCTGTTTTCTCTGCGGAGTGTAACATCATTCACTTTCCTTGCATAGACTACTGCTAACCACTTTCAGTACATGCAAGGAGCTCTCACTTTTTTCAGGACTCACTATACATTTACTAACTGGGATTACTGTCACTGCCATAAATCCCTTCTGTAACACTTCTGGACACCACAGTCTTAAGACCCTCTTGTCCAGCATGCGCACAGACATTCTGATACATTGTTATATATCCCTGCGCATATTTTCCATAACCTCAGCCTTTCAACTTTTCATGGTTGGGCTATGGGGTTTCTTCCCACTATGCATTTTTCTCATAATTCAAAACTGCTATGGGTTATATTCAGTGACATTCTATACTCAATGGACCTAAGTGGTTTCATTGCTTTCGTCCCTGATTCTTATCCCAGTTCGAACTAGGACCTAGTCTCCTTCGACTCATGCTCGCAATTCCTTAGGGTTATAAAGTTTCTCCTGAAAGCTGTCAACCCATTATGCATCTATTGCACTCCAGCATAGTTTCTCATAAACGTCCTGGACGTTGCACCCATGAGTTATGCCCTTATGCCTTCCAATACTGCTTTTGCAACAATTCTTTGTGCATACAGACAGACAGCATAGGGACAATGTGCTTTCCAACTCATAAGCACGCACAACCTCTTAGCTGCTCTGCTAGACAGCTGCGCAGCTCTACCCTTGGCCCTTGTTCACTTCATGCGTCCTTGGGCCACATATCTAAGAGATTTAATGAACGCTCTATCTGACCTTCTCCACGTAGGTTCTATCCTCTCGAATGGTCTCAATTACATGTGTACAGGGCAAATCTTTTAACGCTGAGTTTAACTAAACTTTCCTCTGCGTCTGCATCATTCCATACGATGCACAGGTTCTGCTCCCTACACATGTTTCCTATGCGTTCCCTTAGATGCCTTTTCTTCCATCAAAGGCCTCTTCAATATATCTCTTCTGCTGCCTCTCGTAGCCAGCATTCTTCTAATGTTGAACTGGGATGGGGTTCAGTATTCTTTTCCCCACTCCCTGACTGAGATCAGTATGCTTCCCATACTTCTCAATCCATCATATCAGTAACCTTTTATTCCCTCACCAGTCAGTCCCAAATCATAGACTTACTGATGTTCTTAGGTTCTGGTAGCGTCACAAAACCTTCTAAACATAAATCTTGCCGTTTAATATGGCAGGCTTTACCTCCTGACGCTAAAAAAAAAAAAAAAAGAGGTATTACCCCTTTTACTTTTCCACCATTTTTTCTTACTCCCTCGGATTCTGTTCTCCAGACATCCTCCACATAGATACACCTTTCTCTTAGGAGGTGTATCGTTTTGGGAGTTGGGTTCCCGTTTTCGGTAATCCTCTCTGAGTCGGCTTACCATGGATTATCCACTGATCAAGCCGCCTCTATTTCTCTAATCACGGAATGAACATATATATTCTCCTTATAAGTCTCATACATTCTACGTTTGAGCCTTTCCATTCCTCTCTTCCACAGTTTGGCAAGGGAACTTCTTTCCCTCTTAATGTCATTCCTGCCAGCAGGGTCCGTGAGTTATGCACTCTTTCCATACTCACCTGACTCCGTTCCTCTGCCACTGAGTAGTTCTACGCATTCAACTTTCTATCCTTTTCAGGTAGATGTTGTATCTCCTTTCCTCAGGAAATACTCTATTAATTTTTCCTAACCTCTCTCTCTCGCCCTAGGGAGAGACTGGGTTTTCCACATTCCTGGACAGTAATGCTGCGCTTACATTCTATCTACATTGCACTGCATTACATGTGAATTCCACTTGACTCTTTCCTTCATGCAAGGGTCAAGCTGCTACTTCCAGTGGCCACACAGACCTAATCCTTCTGATTAAGTGGTCTATATTTCCTTTCCTACCAACAAGCAGACATTTCACTACAACACTGTGGGTATCCACATACTGTTGTGTCCGTCTTAGCCTTAACAGCTTCCCTTTGGTTACTGCTGCTTGTACTTTTTTATCAGGTTGCAGCCTGGAGTCCTCTCCATACCTTCGCAGCCTATTATTGCTTACATTTGACTAGCCGGCATGCTCCATGTTTGGCCAGTCCGCCTACTCTTACTTTTTTCAATTCACTACCCAACATCCTTCCACGAACCCATTATGGTGTTGCGGATGCCCTCCGTTCCCATTTCCACCTCAGTCGTTACGCCTTTGCGCATCTGCGGTGTATCTGGTGCATTCCCGGGCATCCTCAGCTCGGTACTCACCCATTTGTGAGGACTACCATCCTGCTTGTCCTGTGAGAAAGCAAATGTTGCTTACCTGATGTAACAGGTGTTCTCACAGGACAGCAGGATGTTAGTCCTCACGAAACCCGCCCGCCACCCCGCGGAGTTGGGTCTGTATACTTTTATTTTAGTTTCGCTTGCGCTTTTAGCTATAAGACGAGACTGAGGGAGACACCTGTGGCTCACAGGGATAATTGCAGGCTGGGCATGCTCAGTGCACCCAGTGTGCCAGTGTCAGTCAAAGCTTGTTGAAACTTTGACAGAAAAGTTTTCCGTACAGGGCTCCATCCTCGATGTCACCCATTTGTGAGGACTAACATCCTGCTGTCCTGTGAGAACACCTGTTACATCAGGTAAGCAACATTTGCTTTCTCTGATTAGTCTTAAATGTGCCACTTGCTAACTTCATTGAATGCCCCTAGTCCTTCTATTATCCGAAAGTGTAAATAACCGATTCACATTTACTTGTTCAAGACCTCTCCTGATCTTAAAGATCTCTAACATATCCCACCTCAGCCATCTCTTCTCCAAGCTGAACAGCCTTTCCTCATAGGGGAGCTGATCCATCCCCGTTATCATTTTGGTTGCCCTTCTCTGTACCTTCTCCATCGCAACTATATCTTTTTGAGATGCGGCGACCAGAATTGTACACAATATTCAAGATGCGGTCTCACCATGTAGCGATACAGAGGCATTATGACATTTTCCGTTTTATTAACCATTCCCTTAATAATAATTCCTAACATTCTGTTTGCTTTTTTGACTGCTGCAGCACACTGAGCCGACGATTTTAAAGTATTTATTTTATTTATTTAGAACTTTTCTATACCGACTTTCCAGTAACAGAATTACTGATCAATTCGGTTTACATTTTGAACAATAACAGTGACAAGTAAATGTCTTACAAAGAACAGGTATAAATAACTTGGAAATAAATATATGGGGTTAATAACAAGAGATATAATATACATTGCCTAAGTAGGCAGAGTTTTGGACTGCCAAGGAGTTGAAGTTGAATTGCATAATTCTTTAGAGAATTCTTTGTGGTATTCTTAGGTTATTCTTAGGGTATTCATAAATATATGGGGTTAATAACAAGAGATATAATATACATTGCCTGAGAAGGCAGAGTTTTGGACTGCCAAGGAGTTGAAGTTGAATTGCATAATTCTTTAGAGAATTCTTTGTGGTGTTCTTAGGGTATTCATAGAGGGTTCAAAGAATTTTTAGGGTTGTACTTGTCTGGTACTTGTCTGGTTCTTGTGTAGTTCTCTTGTAGGTTATTGAAAATAACTGAGGATCTTGTTCTTGTGTAGTTCTCTTGTAGGTTATTGTCTGGTTCTTGTGTAGTTCTTTTGTAGGTTATTGAAAATAACTGAGGATCTTAAATAGTTCTCTTTATAAATAGTTCTCTTTATAATTCGATTGGAAATGACCTAAAGGGGACCTTGGCATCCACTATGATGCCTAGATTGTTTTCCTGGGTGGTAGCTCCTAATATGGAACCTAACATCGTGTAACTACAGTAAGGGTTATTTTTCCCTATGTCCACATTAAATTTCATCTGCCATTTGGATGCCCAATCTTCCAGTCTGCAAGGTCCTCCTGTAATGTATCAAAATCCGCTTGTGATTTAACTACTCTGAATAATTTTGTATAGTCCGCAAATTTGATAACCTCACTCATCGTATTCCTTTCCAGATCATTTATATATATATACCGGTCCAAGTACAGATCCCTGAGGCCCTCCACTGTTTACCCTTTTCCACTGAGAAAATTGTCCATTTAATCCTACTCTCTGTTTCCTGTCTTTTAGCCAGTTTGTAATCCACGAAAGGACATCGCCACCAATCCCATGACTTTACTTTTCCTAGAAGCCTCTCATGAGGGACTTTGTCAAACGCCTTCTGAAAATCAAAATACACTGCATCTACAGGTTCACCTTTATCTATCTATATTTATTTATTTATTTAAGGTTTTTTTATACCGGCATTCAAGAACTCGTTCTCATCATGTCGGTTTACAGAAAAACAGGGGTGCAAAAAATAGGACCAAAAAACATAAATAAACGTGATGAAGAAATGCAGTTACAAATAACAAGGGTAAATGAACTGGGATTGTAAGAAAATAAAGTGAGATAGAGGAGATTAATTATATACAAGTGTACATTATAAATATGGAGTCCACTATATACAGCTTCTAAGCAGAGAGATTATTGATGGTGCCTCACAAATCTGCTTCAAAAAAGAGAAGCAGATTTGTGAGGCAAGACTTGCCCTGGGTAAAGCCATGCTGACTTTGTTCCATTAAACCATGTCTTTTATATGTTCTGTGATTTTGATGTTTAGAACACTTTCCACTGTTTCCCGGCACTGAAGTCAGGCTCACTGGTCTTTAGTTTCCCGGATTGCCCCTGGAGCCCTTTTTAAATATTGGGGTTACATTAGCTATCCTCCAGTCTTCAGGATTGATGGATGATTTTAATGATAGGTTACAAATTTTTACTAATAGGTCTGAAATTTCATTTTGAGTTCCTTTAGTACCCTAGGATGCATACCATCCGGTCCAGTACCAAACAGCCTCAATTTTCAAAAGACGAAGCGTGTGGGTGTGTGAGGGAGAGACCCCCTTTTCAACAGTATCTCTCCCAATCCTGTCTTCAGTCTCTGTCAGTTCCATCCTGTTCCCAGCAGACCCTCTCAATCCCCTCACCAGTCTCTTTTTTTAATCCTCCAAACCTATTCCCACCTTTCTCTCTCTCTCTCTCTCTCAATCTCATCTTTCATCTAATTCACTATCACACTCTGCAAAAGCACCCCAAAGTTAATCAAACTTCAGTCTGGCCACCAAACCAGCTGGAGTAGAATCTGCAAGAGGCCGCAGCAGTTCTGGGAAGCCCGAAACATCAATAGTCCTGTTAGCAGGATGGTACACTCCCACCCGCGAAAGCCCTTGAACCCGGGAACCATCAGCTAAGGTGGGGCTTTTGCTGTCCGTATCTCCGGAGGTTTGGAAAGAATGCAACAGTGACTCCTGGAGGCTTAGTTGTCTGTGCTTTGGTGTCTGCTGAATCTCACCAATGGACGTGAATCCTTTGGAGGAAGAGGAGCCCAGCATCCCTATGACTGATCCCGATGGCCAGCTTGTAATCCCAACAAACCTCAGCTATGAAGGGAGGGGAGAATAGATGATTGTATATCGGCCCCCCCAGCATAGCTTTGAACATGTAATTTCTCTTTGCTATCCTCAAAAATTTCAAATATATAAGTAGCAGAGCGGTTGGGAGAGAAGCCAATCATATCTGATCAGTTTGACACCATTTTGGATCCCCCAGTCAGCCTGGAATGGTTAATCCAAAGCTTGCTTTGGATGCTGGACACTTGGCATGCAAGGAATCTAGAGCTCTGACAGATGGTTTGTGGCTTTAAGTGTGAGGAGGCCAAAGGCTGACCCTTTCAGCACTGCATCCCTCAAAGAGTCTCACGGTTCCCAGAAACAGTGAAAGATCTCTTCCAGGTCACTGCAGAGCAGAGATGAGTGAGAATGGCAGCCCTTGCTGACCCAGCTCTGCTCTTATCTGATACAGACTTGACCAGCCTGGCAGTATAGTGTGGAGTTAATCATCTCTACTGAAAGCACAAAGCAGGAACCTGCTTTAATCTGTCAGGGGATTTCCATCTTTCACTGAGACTAAGAGCAATTGTTGACAGATGCGCACTGTTCATGTCTTCTGCTGATTATCACACAATGTAATCAGGTCAGATTTTGTTTTATTTCCAGTAATAAGTTATAGTTTCAATCTCTCTATTTTCCTGGCAAAAATAAAGAATTAATTTCTACTGGAGCTTCTTCCAAACATACTGATTGCATAACAGGGCTTATATTCCTTGTACAAACAGGTTGCTCGATGAGTTAAAAATAATTCCACTATTACTTATGCGCTTGATGTTTTTTGCTCAGTCTGCTTTTAGTTTTCCTGGCTTTTAATTTGTAGTGGCCTCTTTTATTAAAGAAAGGGTTGACATCAGCTGAAATGTTTTTTGACCGACCGTATAACGTTCATGATTAAGGGGAATGCCATGCCAAAAAAGTTTATAAATCAAAGACAATTCAAATGCCTCAGAGGCATAAATGGGGTAAAGTTTTCAAAGACTTAACCCATGTTATGCAGATAAAGACACGTTAACCTGTACAAGTCGGCCGTTTGCAGGTAAATGGGTTTCCCATGCACAAACTTGCTGGCAGAGAGAAGGGGCTTTCCGGGGATGTGTACAAGATGTATAAGCATATTTCCAAGTTTTCAAGCAGTCTGTGCATAGACTGTTTGCCACTAACTCTCTACACCTCTTGTTTTCCTTTGCCTAAATGTGAGTACAGTCGTTTACCTGAATGACAAACTTGGTGTCCAGACTCCATGCATGTAGCTTACCTTTTTATGTTTGTCTGTGATGTGGTTGAAACATTCCCAGGTTGTGCCATCAATGTTCAGTTCATCAGATTCTGTTCCGTGGCAGGCTTTCAGTCGAGAGATGACCTCGCGATGCTTGGGAAACGGACATTCTTCAGTGGAACGGAAGTCCCAAAGCCAAGAGGTCAAGATATGAGACTCAGAGGAGGGGTAGACTTGAGAGTAAGATGAGTAAACATGTCTTCGTGGAATTATCTCCTAGGGGAAGGTGATGGAGGGCCCCCCAGGAATTCATGAGATCATAGGATAGGCATAGAGGATCCTTATTTGCAAAGAGGTGAAGGGAAAGCTAGATACCAACTGCAGTTTATTGCATTGCAGCAGAAAGTAAACTGAGCAGACGAAATGGCCTAGCATAGAATTTGATACCATTGTAACATCTCAATTAAATAAACATGCCATATAAATCATCACGATGGCAGAGTACACCAAAAGTACATAGGGCAGGGAAGAATGCACCAGAGAGGTACCTAAGGCACATTGAGGAGGTACTAAAGCATTGCAAGGTAGAACAAAATAGAGAAGGCAATTATGAGGCAGAGCAGTTGAGGAAAGCATATAATTGCTGTCAAATTCTGTGTTTCTTTGTTCAGTCAAGTGAAAGTTGTCCATCTCTCCTGCCACCTTCATGAGTATGGTTTCCAAGAAACTTGTTTTTTTTTTGTTGTTGAAAAGGGCTCCTTACCTTATATTGACTGGGAAGTAGAGGGTGTCATGACGTCCTTAGGCTCCGTGGTTGCTGTTGGCATAAGAACATAAGAAGTGCCATGCTGGGTCAGATCAAGGTTGGTCGAGCCCAGCATCCTGTCTGATAGTGGTCAGTCAGGTTCACAAGCATCCAGCAGATCCCCAGTGGTTGATCTGTTACTTGTGTATCACGCTCAGGTATTTATTTAAAAACATTTATTACCTGCCCTTGCTACATTCAGAGCGGGGTACAGTATAAATATGCACAATCAGATGAACAGGAGAGGACAGGGCAGTACATAATTCTTCAGGAAGGGGGGCACAACATGTAAGCACCAATGTAGTTCATTCTATCGAGGTAGGGGCTATTATGTTTACTGTTTTTGCACATGCTCTGCCTTGCATAATCCTAGTTGACCGTTGTGATTGTTCCTGCTTCTTTCTCTGCTTTCTTGGTTTAACGTACCCCGTCCCCTCTCCCTGTTTATTGTAATTTTCCATGCTGTTATTTTTCTGTAAACAGATATGATGTCCCTACGAATATCGGTATAGAAGACTCTTTAAATAAATAAATAAGAGTGGGCAGTAGTTGGTTAAGTAGCACTCTTTGAGGAGGAACATGTTGAGGGAAGTCCATTTTTTAGGTCTGGGAATGCTTTTTTGAGGAGGAAAGATATTTAGGGCTTTTTTGAAGAATCTTCTTTCTCAGAGACATCTTACTTTCTTGTGTAGGCTGTTCCATATAAGAGTGGTCCTGCGGAGAAGAAGGCATGTTCTCTGGTTTTTCAAGGTGTGTGAGTTTAGGAGATCTTGGCAAGCTTGTATTGTAAACGGTAAGAGATTGGGAGCCAGTATAGAGATTTCAGTACAGGAGAGAGATGATTGTGAATGGGAGTGCTAAGGAGTCTTACTGCTGAGTTTTGTGTGATCTGCAGAGGACAGGTCACGTATAGTGGTAGACCTGTTAGGAGGGAGTTGCAGGAATCTATGCTGGAGAATAGTAGAGATTGAAGGACAGACCTGAAGTCAGAGTGTTCAAGAAGGGGCTTAAGGTGACAGAGTAACTGTAGTTTATAGACAGAGAAGTTGGCAATAGTTCTTGTATGATTGTTCATGGAGAGAGAGAGGGGTCAATTGTGACTCTCAGATTTCATATACATTGGGAGATGATGGAGTGGGAATCAAAGGAGAAAATTTTAGGTGTCTCATTGACAGGATTGTGTGATAAAATATTGACTTCTGTTTTAGAGATGTTGAGGACTAATTTATTGCTGTATAGCCATTTTTGGATGAATGTAAGACAGTGTGTAAGGAAAGATTCTGTAAGATCCCATGTTTCCTTCAGTGGATAAAAGGATTGAATCTTATCAGCATAGATTTTATAGTGACCTCCCAGGTCCGTAAGGGTGTGGCATAATGGAGTTAGGTAGAGGTTAAATAATGCAGCAGAGAGAGCTCAGAGGCATCATGGAGGAAGTAAAGGAGTCAGTTTGGACTTGTTGGGTCCTGTTGAGGTATGAAGCGAACCAGCCCGGCACAGAGCCGGTTATACCAATAGAGCTTAATCTTGAAAGTAGGATGCAATGATTGAAGGTGTCAAAAGCAACGGAGATGTCAATTAAACATAGCAGGAACGCTGAGCCTTGATCAAAGCCCCATCTCACTGTCAAAGCTGGAGAGCAGCAGTGATTCGGTGTTGTGGTGCTTCCTGAACATGATCTGTTATTGGTTGAGGATATTATTAGAGTCAAAGTTGCAGAGTTGGTGAAGAACTGCTGTTTCTAGTCCTTTGGCCATGAAAGATAGAGAGGAAATCGGTCGGTAATTGAGATGATGGGTAGGATCATCTGATTGTTTTTTAATTATGGGTTGGATTGAAGCTTGTTTTAGTAGTTCAGGGACGACGCCATGATGTAGAGATGAATTAATGAACTTAGTAATAAACAGATCAATGTCCAGTTTGAACAGTTTAAGTAGAGTAGTATGGCACGGGTTAAGGGAAGTAGACGATGGTTTCAGGTTATTGATAATTTTAGCGGTGTCAGATTCTGTGATGTGGTTGAAACATTCCCAGCTTGGGCCATCAATGTTCAGTTCATCAGATTATTCATTATGAGAATCATTAAAGGTGCTGATTACAGTTGCTGTCTTATTGGTAACGTGAGAGGCGAATGTCTTCGCGATGTTCATCTCTGGGAGTGTGGTTAGAGCAGTGAATTAAGAATTATGAAAATCAGGGTTCGAATCCTGCTTTGCCCACTGATGCTTCTTGTGACCTTGGTCAAATCACCTCACTCTCAGGAACAAACATAGGGATATATTTACTAAGCTGCAATAAGGGTATAGTGCATGAAAAACATTTATTATGCTGTATTTTTCCCAAAAATCTCAACCTGTTGTAATGAGCTTTGCATGCATAACATTTTCAAATGCATGCAAAGCAGCTCATATAAAGCAATTTTCATGCAAATCCAATAACACAACTTTCAAAAAGGTGTCCATATTATTTGCTGAAAAGATACGGTAGCTATAACTCAGGAGTTATAGATACATTTATGAAGGGAACATTGGGATGTTAATGCAAGTCTTGATGCTTCTGCATGAAATTTTAAGGGACAACAATGGCCCAAAATAATCCCCCCCCCCCCCCCGGGGGGCTCTGAGTAGACCCCCTCCCATTTTTCCTACCCAAACTCCTCCTCTTTCAAACCCTAGGAGCCATCCTCCACCCCGCCCCCTCCCTTCCTTAGAAGAAGTCCCCTAATAGCCTCTGCCTCCACCCCTGTACCTCCCCCCACTACCATACCTTATGCAACATCTCTGGTAATCTAGTGGGAATCTCTGAGGTCTAGTGGGCCCAGAGCGCCCCCTAAGCTCGGTCGACACCATTTTTCATAATTGTGCAGGGTGGCCTTTACCCCATGAGGGTGAAAGATGACGTCAATGGGCCTGGAACCTAGGAGGTGCTCTGGGCCTCACTAGACCCCAGGGGTTGTTGTCTAAGGTATGGTGGAGGGGTGGGGTGGGCTACTAAACTACCAGGGACTTCTAAGGCAGGAGGGGTGGGGAGAGGATGGCTCCCACAGGGAGGAGGGGATTAGATCCTAGGGGAGGGTGGGGTAAGTTTTATTTGGGTAGGGCTAGGGCATCTCCACATGATTGTAAACATTGACTTTTTACAATTTGTATTACTTTTAAGATGCCTCTACAGTCAGTGGTGGGTGTGAGGGGATCTAGTTAGACCTCTTGGGGGGGGGGGTGTATTTTACACACACTGGTGGGATGGGGCTTGTTTTGGGCTGTTGCCAGCCCTTTTAAGACTATGGCAGCGCTGGGCAAAGGGAGGCTACCATTGCTCTTTTTTCAATTTTCCCAGTGATATTTTTTCTGAGTATTTTCACAAGAGAAAATATCGCAGGGAGCTATCGTGATATTTTTTTCATGGGAGGGGAAAAATACTCTGGAACATCCCCCTCCACTCACATAAGATTTGCCATACTGAATCAGACCAAAGGACCATCAAGCCCAGCATCTTGTTTCTAAAAATGGCCAATCCAAGTCACAATTACCTGACAGGATCCTAAAAGTCAATAGATTCCATGCTGATTATCCCAGGGATAAGCAGTGGATTTCCCCAAGCTCATATTAACAGTTTATGATAGGAAACGTTTTTAAACCCAGCTGCACTAACAGCTTTCACCACATTCTCCAGCAACAAATTTCAGGTTTAATTATGCGTTGAGTAAAAAAATGTTCTCTTATTTGTCTTAAACGTATCATCTAGCAACTTCATTGTGAAAGAGTCAACAACAGATTTGCGTTTATTCGTTCCACTGCACTCATTATTTTATAGACCTCTATCATATCTCTCACTTCAGCCATCTCTTCTCCAACCTGAAGAGTCCTAACCTCTTTAGCCTTTCCTCATAGGGGAATTGTTCCATCCATGTTATCATTTTGGTTGCCCTTCTCTGCATCTTTTCTAATTCTGCTGTCTCTTTTTGGCGACCCAGAACTGCTTAATACTCAAGATGCAGTCACACCATGGAGCGATATAGAGACATTATGATATTTTGTTTTAATCTCCCTTTCCTAATAATTCCTAACATTATATTTGCTTTTTTTGGCTACCGCCATATACTGAGCAGAGGATTTCAACATATCCAC
Organism: Rhinatrema bivittatum; assembly: GCF_901001135.1. Taxonomy (NCBI): domain Eukaryota; kingdom Metazoa; phylum Chordata; class Amphibia; order Gymnophiona; family Rhinatrematidae; genus Rhinatrema; species Rhinatrema bivittatum. The sequence goes on along the minus strand of NC_042615.1, from coordinate 807,078,123 downwards.
GATGTCACCTAGATCCTTTTCCTGGGTGCTGACTCCCAAAGTGGAACCTTGCATTGTGTAGCTATAATTTGGGTTGCTTTTCCCTATCTGTATCACTTTGCACTTGTCCACAATAAATTTCATCTGCCATTTGGATGCCCAGTCTTAGTCTTGCAAGGTCCTCTTGCAATTCCTCACAATTCTGTTGCAATTTAACAACTTTGAATAATTTTGTATCATCTGCAGATTTGATCACCTCACTCACAGTTTCCATTTCCTGGTCATTTATAAATATATTAAAAAGTAGTGATCCCAGTACAGATCCCTGGGGCAATCTACTATTCACTTTTCTCTATAGAGAAAATTGACCATTTAGCCCGACTCTCTGTTTTCTATCTTTTAACCAGTTCCCAATCCACATAGGACATTGCCTCTTATCCCATGACACTTTAATTTCCTCAAGTCTTTCATGAAGTACCGGTAGTTTGTCAAATGATTTCTGGAAATCCAGATAATATATCAACTGGCTCATCTTTATCCACATCTTGATTCACATCTTCAAAAAAAACAAGTAGCAGATTTGTGAGGTAAGACATTCCTTGGCTAAATCCATATTGGCTTTGTCCCATTAAATTAGGACTATCTGTTCTGTAAATGTGTTCTTTATAATAGTTTCTATCATTTTTACCACCACTGATGTCAGGTTCACCCTTGAAACCTTTTTTTTTAAAACTGCAATTATGTTGGCCACCCTCCACCATAGTTGATTTTAATGGTAGTTTAAGGATTATTAATAGTAAGTCCATAATTTAATGTTTCAGTTCTCTCGCACTCTGGAGTGTGTACCATCTAGTCCGAGTGATTTGCTACTTTTGTCAGTTTTCCCTATTACATCTTCCATGTCCACTGAGATTTGTTTCTGTTCCCTTGAATCATCGCCTTTTAAATATAATTTCTGCTATGGGTATCTGCATTACATCTTCCTCGGTAAAGACCGAAGCAAAAAATTAATTTAGTTTCTTTGTTAATGCCTTGTCTTCCCTTAGTGCCCCTGATTTCTAACTGCTCAATAATAAAATGTGCTTTCCTTCATGGTGAATTGACCATCAGAGAGCGCTTTACTTAAGATGAGGTAACTTATGCTGCCATCTAAAACTTGAAGCTGTGCTACTCAAGGCAGTAAAAGGTTAATGAAAGAACATAAGAAATTGCTATGCTGGGTCAGACCAAGGGTCCATCAAGCCCAGCATCCTGTTTCCAACAGAGGCCAAACCAGGCCACAAGAACCTGGCAAGTACCCAAACACCAAGAAGATCCCATGCTACTGATGCCAGTAATAGCAGAGGCCATTCCCTAAGTAAACTTGATTAATAGCAATTAATGGACTTCTCCAAGAACTTACCCAAACCTTTTTTGAACCCAGCTACACTAACTGCACTAACCACATCCTCTGGCAACAAATTCTAGAGCTTAATTGTGTGAGTGAAAAAGAATTTTCTCCGTTTAGTCTTAAATGTGCCACATGCTAACTTCATGGAGTGTTCCCTAGTCCTTCTATTATCCGAAAGTGTAAATAACCGGTTCACATCTACTCGTTCAAGACCTCTCATGATTTTAAAGACTTCTAACATATCCCCCCTCCGCTGCCTCTTCTCCAAGCTGAATAGCCCTAACCTCTTCAGCCTTTCCTCATAGGGGAGCTGTTCCATCCCCTTTATTATTTTGTTTGCCCTTCTCTGTACCTTCTCCATCGCAACTATATCTTTTTTGAGATGTGGCGACCAGAATTGTACACAGTATTCAAAGTGCGGTCTCACCATGGAGCGATATAGATGCATTATGACATTTTCCATTTTATTCACCATTCCCTTCCTAATAATTCATAACATTCTGTTTGCTTTTTTGACTGCTGCAGCACACTGAGCCGACGATTTTAAAGTATTATCCACTATGAAGCTTATATCTTTTTCCTGGGTGGTAGCTCCTTATATGGAACCTAACATCGTGTAACTATAGCATGGGTTATTTTTCCCTATATGCAACACCTTGCATTTGTCCACGTTAAATTTCATCTGTCATTTGGATGCTCCAGTCTCGCAAGGTCCTCCTGTAATGTATCACAATCTGCTTGTGATTTAACTACTCTGAATAATTTTGTATCATCCGCAAATTTGATAACCTCACATGTCTTATTCCTTTCCAGATCATTTATAAATATATTGAAAAGCAATATATTGGAGTAAATTAATTAGGGTCAGAATATTAATTTCCAAAACATCAGTTCTGCATGCTCATGAAATGAAGTGACTGTCCCAGGCCTTCAGGTCCACCTGAATTATCGCGATCACGAGACAATCTTAGACAAAAATGGTTGACTGTGTAAAACCCTGGGACAACTTAAAATGAGACCTGCATCTGGGGACGACTGAGTCTGGACCAAAACTTTAGACTTTTGATAGTAAACTTAGTACCACAAAGCCTTGTCACAGTCTGTCAGACTAGGGGGCGGAAAGGCTGAGATTGTTGACACACGAGGATGTTGTGTATTTAAAAACAAAACCAAACTTTTTATGAGACAATCTGTTAAACTGAAAACCTGTTATTGAGGAGACTGCACCTTTTTTTGTGCTAAAATCTCTTCTGCTAAGTTTAAAAAAAAAAACAAAAGGCAGGGGAAGGGAGTGCAAGAGGGCATCTCCATCCCGTACCATTCAGTCCGGAGAGAAAGCCATCTGTCAGGACTTTAGCCTGTGGCTTAGCGTGAAGGTCTTTAAACCAAGCAACAGATTTAGCAGGAGATCGGAATTTGTCTCGCGTGGTGAACAAAAAAGGCCACAGGAGCCTTTGGAAGTCTGTGTCGTCCTGCAAAGACGTAACCAAACCTGAAATTCTTTCTTTTTTATGTAAATGTAAAGAATTGAAGCGATGTCTGTTGTCTCGAAGTGGAAGACGTCCCTTTGAAGAGCCCGGTTTCAGCTGGAGTGACTGAGCACAGTTGTTTCCAACCCCTGCAGTACCTTAGCCAGCAGCTTGATGCCTGCATTACAAAGGGACGATATGAATTAGAATCTGGATTCTCACCACTCTAGCTTTAGGATTACGGTAACGGTTGATTCCAGTAAACTAGGGCAATAGGGATTTTCCTGATGGTAGCTGGATGAAACGAGGTTGAATGGTGCTCAGCTGCAAACTTTTTTTTATTTTTTATTTTTTTTTTTAAATAGAACTTCGTCAGGTCCCCCGGCTCTGATTTGGGGGGCGGGAGCTGCCAGGAACTCCAGCAGTATGACTCGGTACAGCAAGTCACTTCAACTTACGTTGCCTCGGGCCCAAACTTAAGATGGTGAGCCCCCTGGGGACAGGGAAAATACCTCCAGTACCTGAGTGTAATCGACTTTGAAGTGTCACGAACGGTGGAATATAAAACAGCAAAAACAACAAAAAAAACGAAATGATCTTCAGTCACATCGGGGAGCTTGGTTTTGCAAAAGTAAGCCACTATCTCATCACTAGAACATCGTCCCCTGTCTGCCAGAGCCTAATCGCCAGCATGGAAATCTCTGCGTTTTTCTCCTGGCAAAGGTTTTATGGATAGGGCGCCATGGCTTGATCCTTGTTTGCTTAGACCTGGACAATCTGTAATTCCTGCACTTTCTCTCTCCTTCCCCAGAGCCCTTTTCCTTATGTCATGGCTCCCGGGCACTGATTAGTTGTTAGTTGTTTCCAAGGACACTTTCCTTTGCCTCTCTAATAGCTAATGATTTTTCCCAAAGCACAGCTCTTGAGTGTTTCTTATAAAAGAGTAGGCAATGAATCATCAGGGCAATGCGTCAGAAAAAGAAATCCTCCATAGTACCTGAAACCGTACCACAAAACCCTCTGCCCTTCATCGTGGAAGGGTTGAAAGAACTGCCCAGAGCCTAAGCGATGAGGCTGCTGGGTGGTGATCTGAAAGGTGTCAGGCCGATATATCTGCTGATCTCTCAAGATTCATTAAAATGGAAGAACAAGGTAAAAGGTCAGCAGAGTTGCAAGTGGTTATGCTTGTTAGGAGGGGTAGGGTGGGGAAAAGTGTGATCTCTCCTCTGCAGGTCCTTTTTCTCTCCAGCTCCTGAGTAAGCCCAGGACTTTGAATAAGAAGATGCCCTCTTGTCTGAGATTGGACCTGTTGTAACCCAGAGGCTTCACCCATAATCGGTAGGGGGGGGGGGGGGAGTCTGCAATTCATTTTGCCTGGTATCTGGGCCAGAAATGTTCACCATAGCAAACCTAATCACAGGTAGAGAGTACTGGGAGGGGTAACAGGGCACTCTGACCTTAGCATGAGTTTTAACCTGTGTTTTGGCATGCATTTTTCCACGATAACTTAAGAACATGCCTTATTGGGTCACACCAAGTTTCCATCAAGCCCAGCATCCTGTTTCCAACAGAGGCCAATCCATGCCACAAGAACCTGGCAAGTACCCAAAAACTAAGTCTATTCCATGCTACTGATGCTAGTAATAGCAGTGGCTAATTTCTCAGTCAACTTAATAGCAGGTAATGGACGTCTCCAAGAACTTATCCAATCCTTTTTTAAACACAGCTATACTAACTGCACTAACCACATCCTCTGGCAACAAATTCCAGAGTTTAATTGTGTGTTGCGTGAAGAAGAACTTTCTCCGATTTGTTTTAAATGTGCCACATGCTAACTTCATGGAGTGCCCCCTAGTCTTTCTATTATCCAAAAGAGTAAATAACCGATTCACATCTACCCGTTCTAGACCTCTCATGATTTTAAACACCTCTGTCATATCCCCCCTCAGCCATCTCTTCTCCAAGCTAAAAAGTCCCAACCTCTTTAGTCTTTCCTCATAGGGGAGCTGTTCCATTCCCCTTATCATTTTGGTCGCCCTTCTCTGTACCTTCTCCATCGCAATTATATCTTTTTTGAGATGCAGTGACCAGAATTGTACACAGTATTCAAGTTGCGTTCTCACCATGGAGCGATATAGATGCATTATGACATTTTCCGTTTTATTCACCATTCCCTTCCTAATAATTCCCAACATTCTGTTTGCTTTTTTTTGACTGCCGCAGCACACTGAACCGACGATTTCAACGTGTTATCCACTATGACGCCTAGATCTCTTTCTTTGGTGGTAGCATCTAATATGGAACCTAACATTGTGTAACTATAGCATGGGTTATTTTTCCCTATATGCATCACCTTGCACTTATCCATATTAAATTTCATCTGCCATTTCGATGCCCAATTTTCCAATCTCACAAGGTCTTCCTGCAATTTATCACAATCTGCTTGTGATTTAACTACTCTGAACAATTTTGTATCATCTGCAAATTTTATTATCTCACTCGTCGTATTTCTTTCCAGATCATTTATAAATATATTGAAAAGTAAGGGTCCCAATACAGATCCCTGAGGCACTCCACTGCCCACTCCCTTCCACTGAGAAAATTGCCCATTTAATCCTACTCTCTGTTTCCTGTCTTTTAGCCAGTTTGTAATCCACAAAACGATATCACCACCTATACCTTGACTTTTTACTTTTCCTAGAAGCCTCTCATGAGGAACTTTGTCAAACGCCTTCTGAAAATCCAAGTATACTACATCTACCGGTTCACCTTTATCCACATGTTTATTAACTCCTTCAAAAAAGTGAAGCAGATTTGTGAGGCAAGACTTGCCCTGGGTAAAGCCATGCTGACTTTGTTCCATTAAACCATGTCTTTCTATATGTTCTGTGATTTTGATGTTTAGAACACTTTCCACTATTTTTCCTGGCACTGAAGCCGGCTAACCGGTCTGTAGTTTTTCGAATCGCCCCTGGAGCCCTTTTTAAATATTGGGGTTACATTAGCTATCCTCCAGTCTTCAGGTACAATCGATGATTTTAATGATAGGTTACAAATTTTTACTAAAACGTCTGAAATTTCATTTTTGAGTTCCTTAAGTTTTAAGCAGTAATTAGAGAACAGAGATCAGACATCATTAACCTAAAGAAAAATCATCTCTACCCCCAACGTAGCTAGCCTCACTGAAGAATAACGCTCATCCCCTTGGGACACGCTGCATTCTGCTGGCACCCCAAATCTCTCAAGCACAATAAAATACGGTCGGAGAGCGGGTGCCACAGGCGTATCGAGCAAGACTGGGATGTAATCCATCTCTTTGCTTTCTTGCCTTTGATTACCGTTGACCATAGCCAGTAGTGCAGTTGTGTTCTCATGACCCATAAGGCATCCTGATTGACAAGAGTGCATTAGTTCAGCTTTCAATAGATGTTCCAGTAATTGTTAGCAAACTGTTCTCTCAGTTCATTTACTAAAAAAAAAAAAAAAAAAAAAAAAAAGGGCAGGATAGATACTAATCGTTAACATCCAGTACCTACGTTTTAAAAATAGGTCTTACAACTGCCTCTTTTAGTGCCTTCAGAAATTTTCCCTGTGCCAAGGTAAAATTAATAATGTATGTTATCCGGGATACTATTTCCAGCTCTGTTTTTTCCACACATTTTGACGATTTAGAAGTCAAGCAACTTGCATTTTAATACTGTAGATCCTGTACTTATCACAAAGCCTCCTTGAATTTTGATGTTATGTTTGCCTTCCCAACCTCCCCTGGGACTTTGCGCCGTGCATCCATTACTACTTGTGTGCCGATCACTAGATGGTGAACTCTTTCCTACCTAGAGCTCGAAAGCAGTTTACTTTTCACATGCATTGCAGCTTCTTAAATTGTCTCTGGGTGATTTATGGTGGTGTAGGAAACTGTGCCTGTTTGCATAAGGCTTTGGATGCCCAGTGTCTGTTTTCTAATCACGACTGACAATCTCTTTGCATTGAACAAACCACATGCTCTTCTGCCTGTGCCTGGATCTCCCACTTACGTCCTGTTATTCACAAGTGATTTAACAGCACAGCTACGTTAATGTGCCAGCAGGAACCTTCCATTCATATCACAGGCTCTTGAAGCTGTGTTTTTATGCATAACCTGTTATTTAGTGATCCATACCAGGACCTGACTGGTACTATTAGACTTTAGGAGAGGAGGGAAAGGGGATGAGTGTTGTCTTTGTGCTACAAAGAAAGTATGCCTGGCGCTATCCGTTTTTCTTTTTTCTTTTTTTCTCAATTCAAATTTTATTGAGAACAAGAAATACAAACAGGCAATAAGACCAATATTGTACAAATAGAAATTACCCTACTTCCAAATGTTCTCAAGCCTAAGTTAAGTCACATACAAACATCTATACCCCTCTCCTCCCATCTCCAGTCTCCCAAGCTACCCTGCCTACCCAAGACCCTAGAAAACCATAATCGTAATCAAAGATCAAAAAACATGAACATGAGAAAGAGAGAACACTCTTAAATAACTAGCAGATAAACACTCTCCTTGACTTCTGTGTGACTGCGTGGTCAATATACCAAGATCATTTTTGTTTTAAATTTTATAATACTGTAACACATCATGTACCACTCAAAACATCTGTGTGTTTTGCGCGTACGGCCCATCTCTGTTACAAGATAAGTATACAATCTTACGTATGCTATGACCAACTCTTCTCTCTCTGGGGCCGATGCAAAAATAAATAAATAAATAAATAAAATCACTCCGCGCCCGCTTTCCTAACGCGCCCCCCAGGCACCTCTCCTGGGGACGCGATGCAATATTTAAGTTAGGGCTCGCGCTGTCGAGGAGGTGCTAGGGGCGACTGTGTGCCCCTAGCGCCGCCTCGACAGCATGGGCCCGAGAGAGGTCCGTTGTCGGCGGCTGTCCACCGGTTAAGAAAACAGGTGCTGAATTTATCAGTGGCCGTTTTCCTAACCAGCGCACATGCACAGGTTAGGAAAACGGACGTTGATAAATTCAGCATCCATTCTCTGAGCCTGACTACCGGCACCCAAGAAGGAGTTTATAAATCAATATTAAAGTGTCGGGCAGTTAATATTAATGTATTCACTCCTTCACTTATTGCTGATTGGTCCCTTCACTGTCACGTGTCAGTGAAAAGGACCAATGGGCAATAAGTGAAGGAGTGAATAAATTAATATTAAGTGCCTGACACTTTAATATTGATTTATTCACTCCTTAAGGTGCAGGCAGTCAGGTTCAGAAAATGGACACTGAATTTATCAGCATCTGTTTTCCTAACCCATGGATGTGCCAGGAGCTCAGGAAACGGGACACTTGTCAACTGAGCGTCTGCTTCCTGCACCCGAAGCAGTTTTTTCTGCTTTTCTGTACTAGTTTTAGGAGTGCTCAGCAATTAACGCTTGCTCTGGGCAGGCATTAATTTTTGTTTGCTAAAATGTGCGTCCTAGACACACCACTCATTCAGATGCCTGGGTGGTGGATGCCTGGAATGCCCTTCTGGAGGAAGTGGTGAAGTCTAAAATTGTGAAAGATTTCAAAGGGGCATGGGATAAACACTGTGGATCCCTAAAAGGCTAGAGGATGGGAATAAATAACAAAGCTTAACCGGCATGGAGCGGCAGTTACTACCCTTAAGAGAAACATGGGGGTAACCTGCACGGAGCGACAGTGACTGCCTTGGGAAGCTTGCTGGGCAGACTAGATGGACCATTTTGGTATTTTCTGCTGTCATTACTATGTTACTATGCTATTAGATACGCCACGTATTGCATAAGGGGATTAGTTAGCGCCTATACAACCCGCGTCCAACTGCGGGTTATGCAGTGTGCTCGGCTGAGCGCACTGTATTGCATCGGCCCCTCTTAGCTTGTGCCATCGCCTCTCAAACTCTCTCACTTATCCCTTTCAGTGTGCTTCCCTTTACCCCATCTCACTTCTTCTTACTCTTACCTTCCATTATCATCCTCCATTTCTGGCTCCCCTCACTGACTCCCATTGTCTAACTCTTCTCATCCCCCCCCCTCATGGCTTTCATCACCTCCCTCTCTTTTGACTAACCTTTTTCATTCAGATGGTTCCATCCATTGTCTCTTGCCCAGTGTCCTCCTTCACTTTCGCCACCCTTTCCTTTTCTCTTCTTGGCTGACATCGCTATGCCCTCTTCTTTCTGTACCTCCCTTTCCTAACTGCCTTCACACCTGTGCTTCCTTTGACTTCTGCTGCCCTTTCTTCTTCAGTTCTTCCCCCTCTTCCTCCTGATCTGGTTCCACATTATTCTGCTTTCTTGCCTACTACCATATCCCACCTAATGGGGGCGCTAGTAAACACTGAATACCAACAGCCAGTAAGAGAAAAATCTTTAGTCTGACAATAAGACATCATATAAAAGGAGCAGCACTTATCAAGCAATGCAGAGTAAATCTTCAGCTCAGATCTTCTGAGCTGTCACACTCTCAGTTAAACGTCACCGCTTCTAACTTGCACGCTATTGAGCAAGTTTGTTTGCACAACATTTTCCTAATTGATTGGCATTATAATTTTTATTTCACATATGCTAATAAGACTGGATTCTTGTAAGCCGTATGATTTCTTATAAATTGAGCCCAGAAGGTAATTTAGTACTGACCTTTAACATACTTTTTAACATTTCAGCAGTGTTGGCTTTTCCTACAAGTTTGTTCAATGCAATCTTGTTGTGCTGTATTTATCTTTATTTCTTCACCACCACCAAACTAGTCTGGTTTCATAGAAAACCTCAAAATATCCTTACATACTGTGTCCATCCTCTGAGTTTTTCAGCAAATCTGGTTCCCAAAAGCCCTAGGCAGACTCCAGTAATATCTCTTGTAGCATGAAGGCTACATTTCTAGTGATACAAATGTTTTTCTGAACTGCATAGTGCCTTTTTGCATAATGCGCTGCATGTTAAGAAACATGGTGATATCAAATGCAGACCAGCTAATTCCTTAAATGTGGGTAAAATAAAAAAATAATGGTAAATGTGAACATAAAAACTTCTGCAATAAAAAAATAAATGTAGGAAAGCAAATGGGGATGACTTTACGATGTGCAGAGCAAAACTGAAGGAGATCGGCGGAACTCGCAGAGGTAATGTCAGATAAGCGCACCTTGTGTACAGCGAAGAACACTGCAGGCTATTAGAAACAAGGGGTATCAGACAGTCGGGAACACTTGTTTGAACAAACACTTCCCGGTTGTATCAATCCATCCCCAAAATAATTTTTATAATGTTTTTATCAAATTGTACTTAAAATGGTAGAGCTGCTTACAAGTTGGCCGATGCAGCATGCACTTCAGCGGGCGTTTTCTGCACGCAAAACATACTCCCAATGCAGCAAGGAGTTTTGCGTGCAGAAAATGAGTGCTCCTAATCAGGAGTACTGTTTAGCATCTTTGCATGGAAATCCTATGCAGATGAGGGCATTAAGCAGTACCTCCTCATGCAAAGAGACTGCATCGGGCCAGCTCACATCTTTTTAGCTCCGGAAATTTAAAACCCGGTCAGAGGTGGCGTTAAATTTCCATTGCTAGTGTGCAGGTACTTAAAACCCTTACCAGCCCCCAGAACCCGAGGGCTCAACCTACGGGGAAAGGGCTCAACCTACGGTGAAGCTTCCGACCATTCTCCTCCTAGCCTCGGTCCGCCAGCTGTCGGTGGGGACGTACAGGGCCTTCCCGGTAGGTTGAGCCAACCTCACCACAGCAACGAGGGTCCACGAATCTGACAAGTTTGCTAACAAAACATTGAAAAACAGACATACACAAAAGCATCGACCATGCTCTTTGCCAGTTCTTGAGGCAGGCTGCAGATACTGCCCAATCAAAACCCAAGTCCAGCAGGAACAGAAAAAAATGCTTCATTGAACAAGTATGTTTTGACAGTCTTCCTAAAGAACAACAAATCAGATTCTTGTCGTGATTGATACAGCCGGGTGGCGTTCGTTGAAACACAAGCGTTCTCGCCTTTCTGCTCCCTTTTGTTTCTAATAGCCTGCAGAGTTCTTTTCTTTACTGGGCTCCCGGGCTCTTATTTGACAAAAATCTTATAATTCTAACAGTGAATTCTGCTTGCTTGTATGGGCAGGTTACTCTTTTTTTTTCCTTTATTTCCAAAACAATATTGAGCCAGGACATACTATAGAACCATAGCTCAACTTGAGCAGATAGCAATACAGTAATTGTAGGTCAGGCTTAATCTATAAGAGAGGAGTTGTGGTTTCACTGGTCTGCTCTTGCAGTGGTAGGTGCTAGCTGTTTCGTTTTGCCTGAGAGGTGGATGCAGCAACATTGCCTTGTGATGTGACTCCCTTATACCGTGAGGAAGGAGTGGGATCCGAAATCTGTTTTTCATGGTCGCTCTTTAAAATTTGCTAAACTATGAACACAGAAAATCCTTTCTGAATTTAAAACTGTCCCAGATCATTTCAGAGACTCTGCAGAAATTCATCTGTATTTTTCCCAGATTATATAGTTAACAAGTCCAGACCATATACTTATCCAATAATACCCAAGCAATGGGCCAGATTTATGATTTTTTTTCCACCTGTTTTTAGGCCTCTAGCACAGATTTGACCAGCTCTGGTTTTCAGGAAATCCACATCTTGTAGCTGGTATCAACCCTAAGCTAGAGCGCCTGCATCCCATCTCATGAGCATTCATTCCCTGTTTGTTGCTATCTCGCATCGACAGCTGCCTGCTCTGCCCAAAGTACTTCAGGATCCTGGGGGAATATGTGAGTCACTTTCTAAAACATAAAAAAAATTCCCATACGTAGATGGTAACCTTACTATGTGGTGTTCTCTGGACCCACAGAAAATTCCCAGTAGTGTGCCATGAAACCCTCAAAACGTTTTTCTTTGAAAAGCATTTACCTTCTAATGGACTCCATTTCTCATACCGTGTATCTTTGCTGTTAATTGCTTTAAGTAATTTCAGCTTCCAAGATGGCAAATGAGTTACTTAGCTTTTAAGTGTGCTGCTTCACCCTGCCATAATGAAATGGAGGGAGAAAGCAGCAACGTGAATTTCGTGTGGTCTGCGGTGGCAGGTCCAGCTGGCATGAGCAACAGGATGCTAAAAGAACCTGTCCCAATATGACTATCCACCGACCCAGTGAGAATCCTTCAGAATCAGCTCTTAAAACTTCAATGCATTCTGGGTCAATATTCAAGTGGTTTGTCCGGCTAAGTTTGGGATGTAGCAGGTTTTAAATTCTCTGCTACTCTGCCCACTTCTGACTTATCCGGCTAATTTTTTTAGCCAGATAGGAGGAATTCTGGGGTGGAGTAATGTTAGCTGGATAACTTCTCGGGCTAACTTCAATATTCAAATTCTTCCGGATAACTTACGGTCATGCTTGAGAGCAGTCCTAAAATTAGTAGGACAGGTTTATCTGGCTCACTGGGACTTGATCTCGCTGTTTCCAGCAGGGCTCCTAATCGGCAGCTCTCTGCTGAATACCCGCGATACTTTATCTTGCTATCATTGGCCTGGATTGGCCACTGTTGGAAACAGGATGCTGGGCTTGATGGACCCTTGGTCTGACCCAGTATGGCATTTTCTTATGTTCTTATGGCACTTGCTGTCCTTCTGAGTATTGATCTCCTATTATGTGCAAATGCAGGGGAAACCTAAGCAGAAAAAACTTCTGCATCAATTTTCTTCTATAAAGCTTTATTGCTGATAACACCAAGATATGTGTTGGAGTTGAAGACAATTAATTATGCACCGGTATTCTGTATCAACATTTTCCTCACAAGTTCTGTGTTATAAGATGAAACCAACATTTACTTTTTTTTCAGGGGCTCCTGACTGTGCATTTCCTCCACTACACACCACTGCTTTTAATATAATTTGCATGTGGTTTTCATATGACTATTTTTGTGCTTGGCTGTTTTCTTTTAGTTAAATCTTGTAGATTCCTGGAGGGACACTGGACAATAGTCCATGAGATCAAGAGCCCAGGAAACTGTCTTTGGGAAAACTTCATGAAAATCTTTCTCAGGTCATGCAGTCATCTCCCCTAAATTAATAATGCTGGGGCCCTAAGAGAAAAAGGTATGGGGTGAGGAGGGAAGGGTGATTATAATGGATACATTTTTGGCTCTTGTGACAATATGTAGTGTTAGGCCCAAGCTGCACAGAAAAGCGTGATGATAAATATTTTGTTTCCCCAGTGGTTGGTGCCAACTAAACTAAACGCGTCTTTCACTTTTCAAGTTAAATCTAAATGTATGCACTTCCGTCTGCTTGCCCGCACGCATGCATTCTCAGTAACGTGAAGAGGTATATATATATATACACGTGTGTGTGTGTGTGTGTGTGTGTGTATATGTATAATACTGAAGAATCAGCAACGATTCACGTGACTCCCAATTGTAGCGAATATGAGTACTATGGTCAAAAATCAAACGCAATAATCACAAATGCCAATAGTGTATCAAAGTATAAGTAGAGACGCAGGATATTAATGACCTGTCATAATAGGCTTCATCTTATGCATGAATCCGCTAGATGAATAACCTTATGTTTAATCATCGGACTTTGACCGATGATTAAACATAAGGTTATTCATCTAGCGGATTCATGCATAAGATGAAGCCTATTATGACAGGTCATTAATATCCTGCGTCTCTACTTATACTTTGATACACTATCGGCATTTGTGATTATTGCGTTTAATACTGAAGAATAACAGAACATGCAATATGCGCGTGGTGGCGTTATTAAAGACGCCTTTAGTATGCGCGTGGTGGCGTTAAATTGCAAGAGCCTCCATTCCCAGTAGCTCTGCGCCCCCGCCGAGGGGGGTGCTGGATAATGCTGTGTGGACTAGAACTGGAAGCAAGGTTTTCCTGTGAGGGACTGCGCCACAGCAGCACTGCCTGCCTGCCTGCCTGCCTTTTCCATGGCTTTCCTTTTCAGATGGGAGGAGAATCTGGGCTTTGTTTTGTTTGTTTTTTAAAAATTTTTTATCCCTTTTTGCTGTAATTCTCAGGGGATACATTTTACATTTAAGTAATACCTATATTGGTAATTGAACAAGATTTTTTTTTTAATTCTCTGGCACTGGTGCGATTAGTCTCCCACAGACTGCTGTCTTCTCCTTTCCCAAGTGTGGAATTAATGTGTGCCTCCTCTGTGTCTGTGTGGCGTGAGGGGGTCTGCCGGATGAATACTCCGAGTAGGATTGTTTCTTATATGTGGGTTACCTGCATGGTTTCTGGAAGAGATGGGGTGGAATTAGGACGAAGCATGACCGTGTCTATGCAGGAAGGATCTGATGATCTGGAATGTGGCAGGGGCTGTTTCTTATGCAGGAAGCCTTAGGGAGATGCATTATTTTATGGCTGCCTGAGAACGTGTCTGAGAGCCCGTGTGGGTGAGGGAGGAGAAGTTGGCCTACAGGTTATAGCGATGGGTTGCAAACCAGGGAAACCATGGTTCAAATCCTCCTCCCATTGATAAAACTTTTATCTCCTTTTGCTTGAGGGTGTACCTACTTGTAAGCTCTTTGGACAGAGACTTATCATACCTGAAAAAAATGCTGTAAACTGCCTTGGGCTAAAATTAGAAGGGCAGTCTGGCTTGGCAGCCGCGTCAGCTAAGATTCCCAGGCTCGCCTTTCGATTCCCGAGCCGGAGTGGCAATACTACGAAGGAAGCGATAGCCATCGATCAGTGGTGACACCTACTGGTTGGGAGGAGGGTGTGCACGTACTGGGTTCCGGAGAGGATTCCGACCAAGGACCCTCACGGCAATGACTACGCTAGGGAAGATTATTTAAAAAAAAAAAAAAAGGAAGGGGGGACAGTTGCAAATGAAGGCTTATGACGCCATAGCTCAACAGAGACCAGTTAGGGTTGACTTCAAAGCCCAAAGAAGCAACACAAAAACTGCCAGGAAGAAATACATTATAATAAAAAAAAAAAAACCACGTTATGAGCAGATAATGGTCATAAATGGTGCTAATCCTTGATGTAAATACAGATTCATACAGTAATGTATATCCAAGTGTATTTTTATGTGCATATATATATACGTGTGTGTGTGTGTATACACACATACAGTGCTGACACTTGCAAAACATTTGCAAAGCAATGATGCCAACTTCCCCCATCTCGGGTCAACCTGAGCAGCCTTCTCTCCCCTCTTATCTGGCAAGTTCCTGCATCCGCTGTCTCTGATGGCCGGTCCAATGTGCGCCGTCGTCCTCTCTGTCCCAGCCGGTTCATTGCTCTGTGACCCTGCAGCCCTCCTCTCTCTCTCTCTCTCTCTCTCTGTCAGAGCTGCAATAGCATGCGACAGACAGACACCACGGACAGATGTAAGCGATTAGATTTTGTAGTATTTTACGTATCAGCCTTGTTGGGCTGCTCGTTGAACGCGATTCGGGGGCGCTAGGCCTTGCTTTTACAAAGGGAGCTTGATTAAAAGGGAGTTTCGCTGCCCCAGATGACTGATCCCGAGGGAGCAGACTGTGCCACAAATGCCTGTTTAATAAGTCCCGCAATTACAGATATCTAAAAAGGAATTTTTTTTTTTTTTTTTAAATAAATAAGAGCTGCTGCTTTGATTATTTGGTGGGGAGGAGGGTCTCTGTACTTTCCACACTTTCAGGCCGATTTAATAAGAAACGCGGGAGAACGGGCGCTCCATGTTCGGCGCCCGCTCTCCCAACGCGCGATCCTCTATTTAAATGAGGGGCCGCGCTAAAAAGGAGGAGCAAGGGACAATAGTGCGTCCCTAGCACCTCCTTATTAGTGGAAACCCAGGAGAGGTGGCTGTCAGTGGGTTAAAAAAAAAACAAAAAACAGACGCTCAAACAGCCCGCAGACAGACATAGGTTAGGAAAACGGATGCTGGTAAAATTGAGCGTCCGTTTACCTAACCTTCCAGCCGGCACTTTTTTAATTTTTATTTTTTTTTATTAACATGTTAGGTTCCTCTGACTTAATATCGCTAGGATATTAAGTCAGAGGGTGTACAGAAAAGCAGTATTTTAGGGCTGCTCAGAAATTAACGCCTTTCCTTGGGATGGGATTAATTTCTGAGCGTAAAATATGCGGATTGGCCACACGTTTTACTTTCAGTATCCCGGGTGAATAACTAATAGCCTCATCGATGTGCATTTGCATGTGATGAGCATTATTAGTTTCCGGGGGGCGTGGCCATGCGTTTTTGATGCGCTACACCCATTACAGAATAAGGGGTAGTGGATACGTCAAAAACACGCGTCGAAGGCATGTTAAACTTTACGGAATCAGTCTGTTTATTTAAAAAAAAAAACAAAAAAACTTTTTATATTAAATATGACTCAAAATCTCTGTCATTCCACTTTTTTTTTTTTTAAATCTTTCTCAACAGAAGAAATAACTTAACTCCTTTTTTTTTTTCTTTAAATATTTAGTTTTTTTCTTTTCTCGTTGGTACTTGCTGCTCCTTGTTTGTGTCTTCACGTCACTTGCTAATTGATCCCACCTAAAGATCTGTCACCTTGACCCCAGCCTGAGAGCAGAAGTATCTAGTGAGGCCTCAGACGATTCCTGGTTTGCCCAGACACGCGCTCTCCACCTCAGTTATTTCTTTTACTTCTACTTATCTGTGCATCTGTTTTACGGGTAAAAGAATTACAGATGAAACCGAAACTTTGGTAATTTCAGTATTTATCTGTAACAAGCCTATAATTGTATGGCAGCTTTAAAACTGCATGTTCTATGACTCCATGACCCGCGTGGGGGTGGGCGAGAGAGTGAAATACACGTATGGGGGGGTGGGGGCTGTAGCTGTAGGGAGTGGAGGACTGTGCTTGGGAGAGAAATCAATGGAGTGTCGGGCATGGGTGTAGGAGAGTGGATGAGTGAAGAGGGGTGCGGGTAGGAGAGTTGGAGGTGTGTTGTTGTGCGTGGGTTCCAGGGGAATCCCGCCAGCCTCGCTTCTCCAGCCGCGCCCTTCTCCAGGCTCCCTTTGGCTGCCGGAGCCTGGGGTACCCATGCCGGCTGTGTTTCTCCAGCCGCCGCCGGCTCCCCACCAGCGCTTATGGCTCAGTTTAGGCCATCTGCCCACCGCTTCCCCTGTTTGCAACCGTGCGTGTGGCGGACAGAGAGAGAAAGCGAAACTCTAAACTCCATTTTCTGGTGCGAAATGCACTAAGAACGCAAGCAATGGGGAGCCCCACAGGGAATAAGCAGGTGGGTTAGAAGTTAATAGGTGGAGGCAGTGCTGTGCCTTGCAGTGTGGAAGGTCCCCAGTGTGATCACCCAGTCAGGCCTTGCGCACCCTGGGTGGGCTAGGGGTGCGGTGGGAGACAGCATTCGTTGGCCTCGGCGGGGTGGAGGGGTTGGGGAGGGAGTTTTGGTCATTGGCAGGGGTGACATCTGGTGGTTGGATTTAGAGACCATGATCCGAGGATCTGGCAGGAACCCCAGTGCATGATTCCTGGCTGCAGTGACCAGATTAGGAGCAGTGAGAGGCTGAGTCTGTAAAAAACAAGTAGTGGGGGAATCCCTGAGTAGTTGTGAATGAAGGCTCCTGGTATCAGAATCTCAGCACTGGTTCCTATTGAAGCGAAAGAAAAAGGGAGAGGAAGAAGCTACCCGGGCAGAAAATGAAAAAGAAGTTACTAAGGCCGTAGACCTGATACCTCTTTCTCGACTCCCACACAACCATTTCCTGACAGAAACCATTCATCTTGTTGGTGGCTTAATTTCACAGGGTAACAGTTGTGCACTGGAAGATAACAGTTCACACCACCATCACCTAATCCGGCAGTTCTCAACCTGCTCTTGGGGACCTTCCAGGCCGGTCTGCCTTTCAGCGTTACCCACAGTGAGTGTGGCATGAGATTTTCATACACCGCATGCAAATGTCGCGCACAGATTGGCTGTGGATAACCCTGAAAACCAGACTGGTCCTGAGAACTAGGCTGGGAAGTCCTGAAGTAGTCCTGGGATCTAAGGCTTTACCTTTTGGGTCCCATTGGCTCTCCCCCAACTCGGTCCCAGTGTCCAGCAGAGTGAGCAGGGCGCGAGCCGCGGCCGGCTCGGAAGGTTGGCCGCTGCTGTTTTCCCGTTCTCTGTAAGCGTGTGTGTGTTTGATTTCCGTTGATCGCTTTGATTCTTGTTCACAAGTGTTGAGACTTGCTAAGCAAGATCGCATTTGCTCAGAGCCAGGAATAGTTTTGCCAATTTGTTCACACCTTTCCACCGTTCATTCCTTTTATCTTTCTTCTTGTTCTACATGTTGTTGGTTTTTTTGTCAAGCTGCCATGCTGCATTTTAATTAAGCTCCAATTCTCTGTGCTTGGTTTTCTGATGGATTTTTGCATCTTGCTGTCTGTTTTTTTTGGTTTGTTTTTTTTTTTGTGTCCTTCCACTTTTCTCATATTCTGTTGGATCGTTTGTAGGAGCTGTGTTGCAGCTGGTGACAGTTTTTGGGATTGTCATTCTGTTTGCTGGTCAAATTTTATTTATTTTCAGGTGGATGCAAGGGCACTAAGCAGTACTCCCATTTACAAACACGCATTTTCCGTGCACAGAACTCCTTGCTGCATTGGCAGTATGTTTATGCACAGAAAATGCCTGTTGAAGTGCATTGGCCTGCTAGTTAAATTTTGAGTTCTCACCCTAACCTTACAGCCCCAGAGCAAGTTAATCCCCTTTCCCAGAAAAACTATTAGTTTGCGGAGCTTCATGCGTGCACCTGAATGAGGTAGATCCATACAGAGCTGGGGTTTATCTCTTTTAAATGTTTCATCCAGCTGAATCCGACTCATTCAGACCTGTGCTTGAATCCTGCTCACTGGGGATCAGCTGGAAGGTGAGGATGAAACGAGCAGCTTGACCTTACCATTGCCTCAGGTGCTTCAGTCTGCTGTAACCATTTCCATGTATTTTGTGTAGGAAATGCTGTGGTATTGTTCACACCCGTTTCCTTTTCATCCATGCAGACCAATTCAGACAGGTAGTGTGCCCCAACCAGCAGATGGAGACAGAGACTAACAAACTTGCTGATGGACCCACCTTATATAAGCTCCCGTAATGACCTCAGCCTGGAAGTATTCCCCGTCTCCAGCAGATGGTAGACAAGCCTCCCATACTGGGAACCTGAGGCCTGGATAGATAAAAAGGAATTTTTTAGGGGCTGCTCTTAAGATGAAAGTTTCTAGTAGTCCCTACCTCCCTGTTTTGCTCAACCCTGGGTCTGGGTGATCCGAATTCAGGCAGCTCCTGAAGTGAAAGACGTGTTCTTCCTCCTTCTCTTGAGCAGAGCCAGAGCTAGAGGGCTTCCAGCTTTACTGGGGTGAGTCTGAGGTTGTGCCTCTTTCCCTTCTCTTCCTCTTCCTCTCCTCCCCTCCTCTATATTCTTGCCCTGCCATTAGCTCTCTTTCCTTTTAAAAGTCTTGAGGGGAAGTGCTTGTTTTTGTTCTCTGGTGCAGTAGAACTAAAAAAAAGAAAAAAAATGCAGAGGCAGTCTGGGGCATTCAAACTGAAGAGAGAGGGCCCGCAGACATTGCAGAGGCGCTGTGGGGTATTTTGGACAATAAGGGGCGGATTTTAAAAGGGTTACGTGCGCCGAGCCTAAGCCCCGGGACGTGCGTTATGTCCTGGGGCTTGAAAAAGTGGGCAGGGTGGGGTGGTCCGGGGGCGGGGCCGGAGCGACCCTTTGCTGCTGTGCCTGGGATCACGGGCCAGCCATCGGCCAGCGCATGTAACCTACGCCTGCCCGGAGGCAGGTTCAACTTAGCATATAACTGTAAGGGGGGGGTTTAGGTAGGGCTGAGGGGTGGATTAGGTAGGGCTGGGGAGTGGTTTAGGTAGGGGAAGGTGGGGGGGGCAGAAGGAAAGTTCCCTCCGAGGCCGCTACGATTTCGGAGAGGCCTCGGAGGGAATGGAGGAAGGCTGCGCGGCTCGATGCGTGCAAGGTGCACAAGTGTGCACCCTCTTGCGCGCGCCGACCCCGGATTTTATAACGTGCGCGCGGCTCCCCACTCATGTTATAAAATCGGGCGTGGGTTTGTGCGTGCACAAATCTACGCCCTCGTGTAGGTTTAAAAATCTGGCCCTAAGTGCTGAAATAATTTTTGTTACTGCAATGCCCTTTCAGCAGTGATAATTGGTCCCTCAGCGGAGCACGAGGGGAAGCCTGAAGAAAGTTCACACAGGGAGTGTAGAGAGGCTTCAGGGAGAGGATGGCACTACGGTGTTAGTGCTCTGGGGGTGTCTGCTTCAGCGGGACCGACTGAAACGTTCAGTCCCCTTGCTGAGAAGTTTTCTGCAGGAGGAGCACGAGGCATTGCAGGACTGCTGGGATCAGATAGGTAGCTGGGGGCCTCCCTCTCTTAAGTTGTGCAAACTTTCAGCTGCTCAGTTCCCTTTATGGTCCTAGGACCGGTTTCTTCTTCTGTGGAGGTCTCCTCTGTGGCCTGGGCCTCACTTTCTATGGATTATTTTTAAGTGTTTATGACAACTTCTTAGTTGGGACAGGGTTCAGTCCCTAAATCCACCCCCTGATTTTTATTCTGGCTTAGGTGTAACAGAAGAAAGCAAGAGATCCAGAAAAGCGAAAAATAGAGAGGAGGGAGATTTTTTTTTCCTCTAGTTCTGAGGGTTCCCTGGATGGGCTCAGAAATCCTAGGGGTGGTGGTGCTGAAGAGGACTTAGATGAGGGAGAGTTGCCTCCAAAAGAGGAGGATGGATCGGCTATGGTCCGCCTCTTCCATAAGGAGGAGCTGTCCTCTGTAATTATTCAGTCATTGCAGACTTTAAATGTTTCTGAGGATAAAAATGACGAAGCAGGTCCTTCCTCAGAGAATCCTATTATGACGAGCATAAGGAAGCCATCTAAATTCTTTCCTTTGCACAAAGCAGATCAGGATTTAATTGATTTGGAGTGGATTTCTCCAGAAGCAAATTTTAAGGGAGTCCATAGATGAACTGAGTTTGTATCCCTTGGTATCCCCACAGAGAAAAGTTTTTAGGTTCCCAAGAGTGGATGCTTTGGTGTGTTCATTCACCAAATGGAGGTGATGCAGCCTTAAAGGATGTATAAGATAGAAAGATAGAGTTGCTGTTAAAACAAGCCTTCAAAGCTGTGAGTATAGCACTTCAGATTGCTGCCTGTACTTGCATTGTGGCAAGATCAGGTATACGTCTCTCCCAACACGTTAGATCTTATGGAGTCCAATGGAGATGTTTTTGACAGCACTACTAACCTGGAGCTGGAAGTGGCTTATTTGGCTGATACCTCTCTTGGTCCATACTTTCGCGAGGTATAATAGTAGGCAGGAGACCTTTTTGGTAACAAAATTGGTCAACTCTTTTTTGAAAACCAATTTGAGTTTAAACGTTCTCTCTTGGTTGGAGAAGGTCTGGAAAAGATGACCAAGGCATGGGGGAGAGTCCAAGGTCCCAAGATTGCCAGAAGACAGACCTAGGGAACTCTCTTCATTCTGCACCAGTCCAGAATAGGTTTAGGGACATCAGAAGAAGTAGGCAAACTCATACCTATAGTGCTCAAAGATGATGTCCACGGTAGATTTCAGTCCTTTTGGTCATCAAAGAGAGATGGGTAAAGAAGGTTCCTCGGGAACAGTAGTCTCTTCCCATCGTTCACAATGAGTCTTGGAGGACCGAGTTTCTGATTCTGTACCTAGGCGGCCAAATCACTTCAGACCAGTGAGTCTTAAATATAATTGAAAATGCATATTCTCTGTAATTCTCAAGACCTGTTTCAGAAACTTTTATGGTTTCTCCTTATTCCTTATTCTCCTTATATCAGAAAAAGAGAGGCCAAGTAGGATGTTAGTCCTCACAAAACCTGCCTGCCACCCTACAGAGTTGGGTTTCTCCAGTTTTTTTTAATTTGATTTTTATTGTAATTTTATGTTAAGAGACTGAAGAGGGGGACCCTGCGTAGACGCATGGTATAGGGCATGCTGGGCATGCTCAGTATGCCTAGTCAAATTCTAGAAACTTTGACATGTTTTCCGTGCCAGGCTTCTTCAGTGTCACCTATGTGTGAGGGCTAACATCCTGCTGTCCTAGGAGAGCACCTGTTACAGGTAAGCAACTCTGCTTTCACCTTGTTAAGTTCAATTCTGTGTGAATTTGTTCTCGTTTTCCTATATTTCAGTTTATTTTCGTCAGTGCAAATGCTATACGAAGCACCCTGGTTTATTGGGTGAAGTCAGTTTTTTGGGTAAAGTTGATGTTAGTTTTTTCAGAAATTACTGCCGGGCTGAGGTCATCACAGGAATTTATAAGGCATGACTTAAACAAAGTTTTTAGTCTGCTGGTTGGGGTGCACTACCCACTTGCCTAGACTGGTCTGCTTGGATTCAAGGAAAGGAAATTATCAGGTAAGGGTAAACTTCACCATTTTACCTGTTTGTATTAACTGCTGTGTGGTGACTTGGACAAGCCTAGGGCATATGGTTGGAGAAAAAGGTGGTGTTTAAAGTCCAGTGGCATCTAGACTATGAGCAGCTCTCTGATCATGTTGGCAGCCGTGCAGGCCTAAGGAAGATCCCAGTTGGGCAAGGTGCCTAATGAAAAAGGAAAGATGCTGTCAGCTCGGTGACAGCAATGCGTGCTTCTATGCGGACAGGCTTGGATTCAGTTCCTAGGTTAGATTTTCCATTTCATGGGTCGGTCAGGGCTGGGGATGCTTCTAGGGCAGTATTAACCGTGGTGGGTGCAGTCGTACCCTTTGCATAACAGTGACATCCAGTGGCCGGACGTAAGCTCCTTGTTAGCAAAGTTCCAGGGACAACTGTAGTTTATGGCCAAGGACAGTCACCTCAGTGACTGATCTAAGTGATTTGTAGTGGGATAGAAAATAGGGGGCACACCCTAGTTAGCTGCGATTGAAGGTTCCTGGAGCGGTAGCTGGGGAGCCCAAAGGAGCCAGAGTTAAAATGCGACTGAATACTGTTCATTCAAATTGTAGCAGAACCAGTTTCTAATTTTACTTTTCGTGTAGCACAGAGCTCTGGTCGCCATATCTGTCGTGGAGAAAAGGGGGATCTTTCTAGACCTTGACACCTTTCACTGGACCAATCAAAAAAGATGGCATAGTTCATTGAACATTCATAAAAAGGATTACATAACATAACAGTAATGACAGCAGAAAAGGTCCAGATGGCCCATCCAGTCTGCCCAGCAAGCTGCTTATGGTCGTAACTGCCGGAATACCCCCATGTTTCTCTCAAGGGTAGTAACTGCCACTCTGTGCAGTTACCCCAAATCCTTATGATAAAGGTAGTAATATTTACAAACAGTCAAAACCAAGCAACTGTCAAACCCATAAATTACTGCTAGCAACATTTTTTTTACTGGGTGAGGAGTCGTCTTGATAATTGAGACAATGCTGCTTGATGTTCTTTGCTTTGTGACTTGGCAGTAGAAGCCATCCTGTGCTTCTTCCTTTATTTGTTTATTTAAGGCTTTTATATACCGACTTTCTTGATACAAATCAAATCAACTCGGTTTACATTGAACTAGGCAGTAACTATAACCAACCAAACAACAAGAGACAATTTGAAGGAGAATAAAGTTACATTATAACAAGGGTGCCTTAACTGGGAGTAGGAAAAAGAAAGGGGGAACGAAGATAAAGTGCAATATACAAGAGAATATGTGAGGGGCAAGGAGCCGTCCTCGTGGTAACTTGTAACATGATTTAGCGTATATTTCCTTACATAATTGCTGGAACGTTATTTATTTACATAATTGCTGGCATAATTCAAGTCAGGCTGTTGGACAAGAGGCGGGGAAGGCTCGGCAGAACAGCCATGTCTTTAGTTTCTTTTTAAAAGTTAGTAGACAAGTTTCTTGCCTGAGGTCCGGAGGCATAGTGTTCCAGATGGAGGGACCTGTGATAGAGAATGTCCAGTCTCTGATGTTTGAGTGGTGCACAACTTTGATAGAAGGAACATGTAAGGATCCCTTGTAGGCATCCCTTAAAGGTCTGGCCGTCGAGTGCAGTTTGAGAGGGTGTAGCAGATCAAGAGGGGTCTGATGGTGAATGTATTTGTGGATAATTGTGAGTGATTTATGGAGAATTCTGAAGTGTACTGGGAGCCAGTGAAGATCTTTTAGAATAGGAGAGATATGCGCTCTCCGATTGGTATTAGTCAAAATTCTCGCAGTTGCATTTTGGAGCAGCTAGAGGAGTTTTATAGTGGATGCCGGGAGACCTTGCAAAATGGAATTGCAGTAGTCGATTTTGGAAAACCGAATGGCTTGGAGGACAGATCTGAAATCATAATGGAATAGGAGCGGTTTTAGTTTTTTTTGAGTACTTGTAGCTTGTAGAAGCACTCCTTAGTGGTGATTTTTATAAATTGCTTTAGGTTCAAGTGGCTATCAATAATGACTCCAAGGTCTCTGGCGTGGGATATTTGTATGTTAGTTTGCAGTTGGTGTTGGAAGGGACTACCTTCTGGAGTGATTAGCAAAAGTTCAGTCTTGGAAGTGTTAAGCACCAGATTGAGGCTTGAGAGGTGGTGATTGATCGTTTGGAGGTGAGAGTTCCATAGCTTGAGTGTTGAGTCCAGTGAGTTGGATATTGGAATTAAAATTTGAACATCGTCAGCATAAATATAGAACTTAAGTTTTAGATTTGTGAGTAGATGACAGAGAGGGAGTATGTAAATGTTAAACAGGGTGGGCGATAAGGAAGAGCCCTGGGGGACTCCGAATGGGGCGTTAGTGTGAGAGGATTCCTTGTTCTTGATTTTAACCTTATAGCCTCTATTGTTAAGGAAGGAATCGAACCTTTTAAAAGCTGATCCTGTAATTCCTATATCTGATAGCCGGTTTAGTAGGGTGTTATGATTTACAGTATCGAAAGCTGCAGAGATGTCGAGGAGAGCTAAGAGGAAGGACTGTCTTTTATCAAAGCCTGTGTAAATATGATCAAGGAGTGAGATGAGGAGGGTTTCGGTATTGTGTTCTTTTCGGAAACCATATTGTGCCGGGTGAAGAATATTATGATCTTCAAGGTAATTTGTAAGTTGCTTATTTACGATTTTCTCCATGATCTTAGCTACAAACGGGAGATTTGATATGGAGTGATAGTTGTTGAGGTCGTCCGGGTCCAGATTCGGTTTTTTGAGTATGGGTTTGAGTGTGGCCAGTTTGAGAGCATCTGGGAATATTCCTTGTGAAAGGGAACAATTGATAATATCGGCTAGATATTTGGAGATATATTCTGGTATGAGAATCAGAGATTTGGAAGGTATTTGGTCTAGAGGGTGAGTCGAAGGTTTCATTCTTTTTATAAGGGTTTCCACCTCTAAAGTATGAGTGGGATCGAAGGAGTCCATGTTTGTGTCTGTGTTCAGTAGGTGGGGGGTATTCGGAGGCAGTGAGTTTGGGCTGGTTGGTAATTTAGCCAGGGTGTTGGAAATTTTATTCTGAAAGAATAAGGCGAGATCATTGGCTTTCGATTGGGCTGTCTCGTCTGGTATTGTAGGTGGAGCAGTTTTGGTGAGTTCTGATACATAAGAAAAAAGAGCCTTCGCGTCGAACATCAAATCGTGGATATGGTGCGCATAGAAATCTCTTTTTGTTCGAAGTGTTGCTGTTCTGTAATGGTGGAGAGAGGTTTTGTATGTGGTTAGTGAATGTGGATTTGGATTCTTCCTCAATTCTTTTTCTATCCGTCTTAAGTTTTGCTTCTGGGTACGAAGCTCATTTGTGAACCATGGCTGCTTGTATTTTTGAGAAGGATTTATGGTTTTTTTTGACAGTGAGCATAAGTTATTGGCTATCATTTCTGTGATGTTTTGCCAAGAGATAATAGCAGAGTTGGGGTTAGATAGGTCCAGGTTAGAAAGTTCTTTGATCAGCGAGTTGCCAAGGTCTTCTGTCTTTATGTCTTTATGTCTGCCTTTATGTCTTTGTATCAGTACCCCAGAAAGTTTGTGGGTTGTTGTCTGTCTGTTTCCCCGCTCCCCCCGGCCCCACCGACCAAAGCAGGGAGCAATGATGCAGTTGTATCAAAAGCATCAAAGGTATTGATTAAGGGTAGTAATCCCCATGATCTCTGTTAAGGGTAGTAACTGCCGCTCTGTGCATGCTACCTCGATGCACCCTCTTCTTCATTTCCATCTTTTAGCTTTTAGGGATCCACAGTGTTTATCCCATGCCCCTTTGAATTCGTTAACTGTTTTCTTCTTCACCGCCTCCTCCAGAAGGGCATTCCAGACTTCCACCACCCTCTTCGTGAAGAAATATTTCCTGATGTTAGTTGAGTCCGTCCCCCTTGGAGTTTCATTTCATGACCTCTGGTTCTGCTGTTTCCAGTGGAAAAGGTTCTACATTTGTGCATCATTAAAACCTTTTAGGTATCTGAAGGTCAGTATCTTATCTCCCCTGCACCTCCTCTCCTCCAGGGTATACTTATTCAGATCCTTCAGCCTCTCCTCTTAAGTCTTTCGATACAGACCTCTCACCATTTTGGTCACCCTTCTCTGGACAGCCTCCATCCTGTCTCTGTCCTTTTTGAGATACGGGCTCCAGTACTGAACGCAGTACTCCAGCTGACTGGAGCCACAGGCCCTGCAGTGAGGTTGTTGCTGTTCGAGCCCCTGATGTTAGTGCTGTTATGGTATCTCAAGTTTGCTGTAAATGTTCTGAGCCTGTTTGTGGTGTATCACAATTTGCCTAGTAGTTGAGGGAGTTTGCCTTGCGGTTAATGAGATCTAGAAATTAATTTAACATAATCAAAAATCATATGCAGTAGCTGAATAGAAGCCAGTAAGGCACAACATCATCATGGCTTAAAAGCACACATTCCCTGCTCAACCCCTACAGCTTAAGAAGGCAGAGATTCCTAATCAGTTACATAGAGCAGGGGCGAGTGCCTTTTTTGAGTAGTGGCCCCTCTTCCATCCATGCAGTTGGTTTCAGAGAAGGGTATCCTAGAATCCCAACCTGGTGTCCCTGCTAAAAGCAGGAAGAAAGTCATGTTTCAGACTATTCGCTCTCTCCCCATCCCACAGCATATAACTTCACAAAGAGACCAGTTGAAATAATTGAGTCATTTATTTATCTTATACCTTTATAATCATATATATTATATTCAATCATGTTAGAACCTTATAACCACGCTATTTATTTATTAGGTATTATTTATAACTGTCAGCAATATATACTAATTCGTTAATTTAATTAATATGTTCAATGTTTATGTTCAATGTCCAATGTTCAATGTTAATTAATATGTTCAATGTTCAATGTAAACCGCTAAATGAAGCGATAGTTCTTGTTTCTTGTAAACCGGGGTGATATGTATTTTATACAGGAACCTCCGGTATATAAACCCTATAAATAAATAAGTTCTCTTGCCAGCCAGTCATCTCTTGAATCAGTTGTCAAGCCACCAGGCAGCCTCGCTGCTAACCAGTGTCTCAGAGTGTCCATTTTGTTTCTCTTCAAGTTGCTGAGAGGACCAGACACCCAGACATGGACAGATGGAGACAGACATTCCCCAAAACACCCAGACAGAGAGAGAGAGCAGACACAGAGGCGGGCAGACACTCTGCATCCAAAGAGGCACAGACAGAAATAGTTACCTTACACCCAGACAGACGCAGACACCTCACACCCAGAGACACACACACACACACACACACCCCACAGCCAGTCAGAGAGAGAGAGAGAGACACACATTATCTCACCGCACCCAGACATGGGGAAAGGCACAGACACCACATCCAGAAAAAACACAGGCCCAACACACCACACCCAGAGAGAAACACAGGCAAGCAGACAGACCAGACCAGACAGATAGGCCACACACCACAACAAATAAGAGGGTGGAACATTTTTCAAAAAATTTATGTGCCAGCCAGTAGATGTGAAAAACGCCATCCCACCTTGCCCAACATATTTTGTATGTTTTTATCATTTTCACTAATTGTTCCTATTTTTTTTCCTTTATTTCTGTATTTTCCTTAATTTGGTCATCTTTTTATTTTGTCATGTTTTGTTTTGCTTAATTAACCTTTAAAAAAAACCCACTTTTTGCATTTTTCTACCTCCCAAACTCCCTTTCCCCATCTCATCCTTCTCGCTCCTGCACCTACTTCTGGCCTCTCTGCCCATTACTCTCCCCGGGTGGGCAGCGGCCGCGATCTTATCTCCCTCGGCAGGGACATGGCGAAAGCAGGAATGCCACCCAGGCAGGGGGCCTGAGGGTGCCAACTCTTCCTGGGTTGTGGAGTATCCACAGCAGCTCCTCCCACGACCGGGCCCACTACGGTGAAAGTGGCTCGTCTCCTGGGCTCCCTGTAGTTAAGCCGTGGCATGCTTATGACGGCATCCCCATGCCCCTTCCCTTCTGAGCTGGCAGTGCTTCTGCGGCGCCAAGCCTGGACACACAACCATGGTTTTTTTTTCTTCCTCGATCAGCCAGCTGGTGTGCCCACTTTGAGCTCCCTAGGTGTAGAGGAATAAGAGTCACTTCTAGTAGAGATTAAGGTTCACGTCCATAACACATTTTTGAACTAGGGTCAGATCTTGGTCAACTTAAGTTATAAATAATAAAATTATTTTTAAATAACTTCTCCCTCCCCCAAAAAAAACAAAAACATATTAACAGACACCCATCTCGTGATGTTGTGTACAGAGTGAGGATGCCGTTTTTTTTTTTTTTACTTGGCCTTGGTTGGCAAGCTGCCTGGCTACGGCTCTGTGTCAGGGTTTTTATTTATTTTTTGTTCCAGCCAGATGATTTCAGCAGAAGACGACTTGCCTCTAAGAGAGTGGAGCCAAATGTTTGGGTTAATGCCTTTTGTTGGCTTAATCGCACTATTTTTGGAAGCTTGACTGGCAGAATTGTATTTGTCCGGTAAAAGGTATTATCTGAAACTCGAGCCTTCTGTTTTCATGGCGTCCGTAAACACTGTAAAATCCAACCTGCGAGCCCGCGTATCCATGCAGAGCGCTAAGGTCAATGGAGGCTGCGGGGAGCGGGCACTCTCCCCGGCGTTCCGCGCCCTCCGATGAGATGACACTTCGGCCTGATGGAGAGCTTCGATTTTTTTTTTTTTTTTTTTCCGCACACACAGCCACGGGCGCTGCGTTGCATTTCAGGCTGTGGCTTAAAAATCTAGCAAAGACAATCCAAGATTAAATTCCCTTTCACTAGGCATGTGTGCCGTTGTGCTTATGCAAGTGCCGTGTCGTTATGGGATGGGTACTGTAAGATGTTTGCACTCAGTTGTACCGCTAATCTTCACAAGTGCAAGACGGAGGGACCTTTTTTATTTGTGCGAGGGAGATGTGCACCGTGGGGGGTGGAGATGGCATACAGCTGCATTGCCCGACACCGAGTAACTTTTTTTTTTCTTTTTTCCTCTTGTAAGCTGGTGTTTGTGCCCTGGGTGTGAGCATCAGCCCCGGGATAAGAGTGAAGTGACTGTAGAGAGCAGACAGGGGTGCTGACCTCTGAAAACCCGTGAAAGAAAGCTGGCCGAACAGGCCGTCTCCCACGGGGCTTTCAGTCCAGAGACTGCAGCCTGTCAGCGGGCAATATAAAGCTTGCTCTTCTGCTCCCCCTCCCCACCCCCTCCCCAGCATCTGGTTGGCATCCTTATTGAATCTGTGGTGTGCGATTAAACCATGGCATTAGAGGCGGTTGAACAAAAGCCGTCTCGCGATCGGACCGGCGCGCCGTCATTCATTCCCCCACCCCCACTCCCCATGTTGCGATGGCCAAGATGAGAGAGCGGGAATCTTTAAAAAAAATGTCAATAAAAGCAGACACGGAGAATCCTTCTCCCCCGGTGGGTTTGAGTTTCTGCCGATTTTGCTTGCTTCTTCTGGCACCTGCAGCGCTTGCTTGCTTACCTCTTCTCGTTCCTTCACCCCCGTGCCTCGGTGTCCCCCGAGCTGTGCAGGCCAAGCCTCGGCGCCGTCGTGTTTGTAGAGGCGAGGAGGCGGCGTGTGTTTCGTCGTTGAGGCTCGGAGCTGAAAGTCGGGAATCCCACTTCTCGGGCTTCCCCGCACCTCAGCTGGCCCAAGGGGCATTTTTCTCCTCTCTCATTAGCAGCTGTTGCTCTGAAACGTGTTCAGGGCGCAGAGACCCTGAGTAATGTTAACCTTGAGACGGAAGCGTTTTTTCTCGTTTTTTTTTAAGCTACGGTGGCAGAGCCTTATCAAGGTTAAAGTATTTACAAATTGAGGAGAGATTTCTGCCGTGCTCTGGGCCATCTAATTTAATAAAAATAAACAAAAAGATAAAATTCTCAGTGCCGGTGACTTTTCTCTTATTCGGATGGGTTTACAGTTCGTTCAGTCCCGGTCATTCAGAGCCTTACCAGAAGTTTCTCATGTAAAATAATTCTCTTGACGGTGGGAGTTAGGTGATAGGACTTTGTGTTTTGTTCTTGGGTTGTCTCGTGGAAGCTGATGAGTGCTGATAGATTTAGTTTTTCTCCGCCTGCTCTGTAATATGTGCTGAGATGAAAGGCTTAAGGGGTTTTTGGTTGGTTTTTGTTTTAGATCTTGTTTTTACGTTGAGTGTAGCTAACCATTACTGACAGTGGATGGTGACTCACGGGATTCTACTTTTTCCGCAGAATGCCCAGGCCTTGCTTCCTGTTTACATCAGTCTGTGAGTCCCCCACCTCCTCCCCAGCCTGAGAAAAGGACTGTCCCCCTCCTCAGAGGAGGTGGGAATTTTCTTGGTTTCGGCAGGCTGGGGGGGGGGAGGGTAGTGCACTGGGCCTCAAGATTCCCCTCCCCTCCTCTGGTTGTTAAATTTATCTGCACCCTAAACATGAACGAAATATTCTTGCAACGTTCAGGATCTAAGAATCATGTTAACTTTTTAATCCAAACTGGATAGCAGGATTTATAGGACTCTGAGAACCAGTGGCATGAAGGCGACGGGAGGTCGGTCTTGTAGATTGCCTCGGAGTCCAGAGATGCTTCCTATCAGAGGCTGTAGGATGTGAGAACAGAAAGCTATTTCACAACATATTAAAAGCAGTGGACGCTGTACCACACAGTAGGTCCCAATATAGGATTCAAAGAGCAAATATTGAAACATACCACTGCCTCTCTTCAGCACATAACCTAGTTCTCATCTCCAGTCCTCCCTTTCTTCTTCTTTCCAGTGTGTTTTTTTTTGTCTTTGTGATTTTTATTCTATTTTTATTACTCGCTGCCAGTCTTTAGCGAGAACTGAAGTGAGGTGCCAGGCTTGCATCCTTGTGCTATGGCTGCAAACCCTGCATGTCTAAAAATCCTCTCTCGTGGCATTGCCCCCCCGCGGCTCTTACTTTGGGTATTTCTCTGTGGCAGTCGCACGACTTACTGCTGGCAAGCTGCAGAGCACCACGGCCGGTTTGCGTAGGTCCATGGTGGTGTGGCAGAAGAGAACAAGGCAACCTTTCCAGACCTCCGAAACATGAGAAGCACCTGCTTGTGGGAAAAATGTCGTCATTTTGTTGTAGGCTGAAGGTTGAAAGAGGAAATAGAAAATTAAAGTGCTTCACCTGAGTAGGTTTCCACCACCCCCCGCCTGAAAAAGTTAAGGACAGACGGGTTTGGTAAAATTTCAGGAAGGAAGAGGAAACCATAGTTTCAAACCCGCCCCCCACCTGCAGGTACTGAGATGTTATCTCGGTTACTCATCTGAGATGAAGCCACAGATCAGGTCTAGCATCACAGAGGATCAGGCAGCTACTTGGCACATGGTAATAGAGGGCAATGATTGGTAGGGTTCCAGTCCTGAAAAGGCTCATGAATCCCCACTTTCCAAACACTGCAAGTGTTCCCCCCTCCCCCAGCATAAAGCAATATAGTCTACTTTACTTTTAGAGAGAGAGTTAGATGGGTGACCAAGGAACCAAAGATCCTCCCTCCTGTGCTTTTTTTTTCAGGGTACTCTCTCTCTCTTGGCTGATTTTGCACATGCCACGTTTGTTTTCTATCCATTTTCTTCCCATTCCAGTGGATGGAGGATTAGATGATCACAGCCCCATCATAGTTTATTTGATCTTTTCCAACAGAATGCTGCTGTTTTATCCATTGCCATCCACAGTACCTGGTCTTTCCTGGTGGTCTCACATTCAGAAATCAGCCAGACCTTCTGAGATTTAACAAGTTTAGATTTCCAAATGTACATAATTTTGTGTACACCGGACAGGGCAAATCAGAACACTTCGATTCAGACAAAGATTTTAAAATATAATTTATTCAGCTGTTTATAAGAAATTCCAAGACAAGTGTTCTGGGAGATGCACTATGCCCTCTATCTATACCAACTAGCATCTCAGTAAATCTCTGACCTGCCCTGACTTATATAATCAAAATACAACATTCTCGAAGCTTCCAGAATGAATGACGTAACTGGCCAAAGACTTCCTTACAAAAAATACCTTAGGCTATTGTCATGACAATCTATCATGTATAGGAAATGCTTGTGAGGTCATGCTCCATTCAATTGTAAAAATCATTCTATACTAATCTTTCCTGATCCCATCCTCCCCTGATACCAGTTCCTGTATCACTCTGGCTTTAATGCAAGTATTCTCTTCTTGTCTTCTGTTGTTCTTCTTTGTTTATTGTAAACAACTCGCAGTCTGGGTCTTGAATAGAGCTAGACTTGAATTCTGTAGGTTGGCACCAAGGGAATAGTCATCCTTCCACTTTATCCTGCCAGACCAGTCCAGACACTTGGCTTATGCTTTCAGCCAGCAGATGGAGACAGAAAACAACTGGTTTGCTGCCAGTATTCTCTGTCTCCAACATATCCCATGCTATATTTGGGACATGTATTAGGCCAGGTGAAACAGAACCTAGTGGATCGGGCTGTTCCTGAGTTGATTAGTCCAGAGACTTCCCCCTTCAGTTGAGCTGCTCCTGGGGTGATAGTCTGGACTTCCTCCCTCGATTGAGCTTAGCCTGTCGTCCTGGCTAGGGGAGGGGGTCTTTCCAGCAGATCTGTGAAACACTCCCGCCCCCACTTTCCTGGCTATTCTTTGGCTGTCTTCTCTTAAGTCACTGTCCCGGGGCCAAGATTTCATCCCTTCAAAAAAAAAAAAAGGGGTTTCCTTGCCTTTTTCCTAGATCTTTCTTCCCCGTTCTGCTTTCCTGTTTGAGTTGATTATTAAAGGTAAAAAAAAAGAGAATCTAGGGCTTCTTGTTCGGTTTGAAGGAGGAAGCTGTTCGTCCAGTGCAGGAATAAAGCAGGTTGGCATGTAAACGTTTCTTCTTTATGGACAGTCACCTTTCAGGGTAGAAGAAGAGAAGAATCATGCTGGGCTCTTTGGAGCGTGGGAAGCGAGCTTCCGTCTGTGCTGCGTATGCTATGCGGAGAGTCTTGGTGGTGGCAGAAGGCCTTTGCCGGCAGTGTGAAGGGAGACTGTGATCAGCAGCAAGGAGGGAGTGAGCAACCGATGGACATATAGTGTCTCTTCAGCGGATCTGCGTACTTGGAGCCGGCTGGTCAGTCACTTCCTGCTGGTGGGCAGGAGCAGAGGTCATTTT
Organism: Rhinatrema bivittatum; assembly: GCF_901001135.1. Classification (NCBI taxonomy): domain Eukaryota; kingdom Metazoa; phylum Chordata; class Amphibia; order Gymnophiona; family Rhinatrematidae; genus Rhinatrema; species Rhinatrema bivittatum. The sequence continues at coordinate 807,044,736 of NC_042615.1, read as the reverse complement.
AGAATCTCGGAGAGGAACCAGCAGGGAACTAGGGGCCTCCTTTCCGGCTTCCCGCAGACCTGGTTTGGACTTGAGCAGTGCTGCGATGGCCAGGGGGAGCTTTCGCTTCAGAGTCTGCCTCCTCATGGTCGGCGGTTTTGGCTGCATTTTTAGTGTCTGCATCAGGCATTTTTGTATGAAGCAGAGCTTTGTCCCTGGAGCCTCTTCCTCCTCAACTCTGTTCTCCAGCAAAGATACCTGCTCTGCCTTCAAAAAAGAGAATGAGAAAGCTGGTTGTGGATGCTTTGGACGATGAACCCTCTGATACTGGAGCTTCTTTGGAGGCTTTTAAAGATACAATGCCTGAGGGAAAGCAAGGAGGGATTTGGAAGAAGAGGAATATTCTCTTAGGCAGAAGAGTGACTCGCCAGTAGTGTACCTTTTTCATAAGGCGGAATTGGGCTGGTTTGATTTCTTAGGCCTTGTAGGTATTGCATATCTTGGAGGATAAGGAAGGAGAGAAAACCATTCCAGGTGAAGACCTAATCATGGAAGGTTTTGCAAAAACCTTCCAAGTCTTTTCCACTTCACAGGTCCATTAAAGAGTTGATTATTGGTGAATGAGAATGTCTGGAGGCTATTTTTAAGGGTGTCAAAGCGATGACTAAGCTGTACCCTCTGAATGCACAAAAGAAGGCGAGCCTGAGTGTTCCAAAGGTAAGTGTGCTCATCTGTGCAGCGAGCGGGAGCACCTTGATCCTGGTGGAGGGAGGTAGGTCCTTCAAAGATGCTCAGGGCAAAAGGATAGAATCTGTTCTCAAACACACTTCTGAGGCTTCTAGTTTTGCTCTCCAAGAGGCAGTTTGTAGTGGCATTGTGGCTGGAGCAGTGTTGCACTTCTCTCAGTGTATGCAGGCTTTGGAAGGTGCTGCTGCTATGGAGGACACAGCCCAGCTGGAACTGGGGGCAGCTTTCTTGGCAGATGCTTCATATAATTTGGTACAAGCCACTGCTCGCTGTATGAATTTGATCATAGCAGCAAGGTGCTTGCTTTGGCTGCATAATTGGTATGCAAACTCAATTTCCAAGACTCAGTTGGTTAAATTTCCTTTTAAAGGGAAACTGCTTTTTGGTGATGACTTAAGAGTAGTTCATTAAAGCCTTGGGAGAGTCTAAGGCTACTGGTTTGCTGGAAGATAGACCCAGAGGTGCTGCTTGGTTCTTGTTATCCAAGAGTCGATTTTGGGATCAGAAGCATGGAATATCAGGGAGGACATCAGGTCAACAGTGCCTTAGACCTTATTGTCATTTGGCCTGGCCTTTGAGAGGGCTCGTTCAGTTAAGAGAAGTTATTCTCAGAGTGTGGTTGGCACTCTTTTACAGGCAAAAAAAATGTTTCCTTCCTTGGCATATGTGAGAGTCTCTAGACTTTTTGAAGTTTGGTGTGAGGAGAGAGGGGTCAGCCAAGGGGGCCTTGTTGCCTTCAATCTTGAATTTTCTTCAAGAGGGTTTAAATAAAGATTTAGTCCTAAACTATCTAAAGATACAGGTAGCGGTGATCACTTGCTATAGGAGATATCTGGAAGGTAGACCTTTTGTCTTCTCATCCAGATATGTCTAATGATCTAAGAGGGGTGAAACAGACCTCTAGTTCTTGTGTGGAACCTGAATGTGGTTTTGAGGTTTCTTACTAGTTAATATTTTGAACCATTGAGGAAATCTTTGGTCAGGCTGCTTATTCTCAAGATTGTGCTTTTGGTGGCAATCTGTTCTGCTAGACATTTCTCTGGGCTTCAGGCTGTCTTGTATGAGTCCTTTTTTGTAAATTTACAGCTGAAGCAGTTAATATTCATATAATGCCTTTGTTTCTTCCCAAAGTGAGGTTATCGTTTCATCTTAATCAGGTAGTGTGTTTGCCCTACTTCCAGAGAGACCTAGATAGCGACAATTATGGTCAGCTACATCATTTAGATGTGAAGAGTGTTTTGTTGAGGTACTTGAAGATGACCATTGATTTCAGAAAGTCTGAACATCTTTGTTCTCTTTCAAGATCAAAGAAGAGGGAAGACAGCTTCGATGACGTTTATTGCTCAGTGGATTAAGTAGGTAATAGGTGCGACTTATGTTCAGAGAGGTCTTCCTCTTCCAAAAAGTTTGAGAGCCCATTCCACCAGGACACAGGCTGAGTTACGTTTGGTGTCGCCTAAAGATATTTGCAAAGCAGCGATATCAAGTAAGATCTGATTTCACTTTCCTCTTCATCTAACCAGACTAGTTTAGAGGCATGGAAAGTATCCAAGCCATTCCTCAACTGGGCAGGACTCTGCTAGAACTCCCGAGTCAAAAGGCTGATTCCTCCCTGGCTTAGACATTGATGAAAATGTTTCAGAAAGGAATGCAATGACCACATCACTGCTTTGCAAATCCCTTACTCTGGATGCTTTTATTTTTTTACATTTTATTTAAAGCAAAATTGCCATAAAGACCACTGCTTTGGCAACAGTGCCTGGGCTGATGCTATGCCTGCAGGAGTGCCTGCATGTTCAAATTGCGTGTACAGTGCAGTACCGTGAGTGCCATTCTTACCAACGTGGCAATCTCTAGGACATCACAAAAGGTGTTTGGAGAACTTGAAGTCCTGCCTGATGCAGGGAAAGGAGGGGCTGAAGAGCTAAGTCTCTTTTCTTGCAATAACATTGGTTCAAGGGTTTTCTCTTCTAGTGATAACCAACCCAGCCTTCTGGGACCGCCTTGTTAGTTGGGGTTTCAAGATGATTAATATACATGAAATATATTTGCGTGCACTGCCTCATTGTATGCAAAGATATTGTAAGGGCTTACAGCAGTATCTTATGCATATTCATTGTGGGTATCCTGAAAACCAGACTGACCAGATGATTCCAGAGAGAGGCTAGAACAATGGGTCTTAATCCATTCTCAACACCGTTAACTTCTAGAGCAGAGATGCACAACCTTGGTCATCCGCAAACAGGTCTGTTTTGGGGATATCTGCAATGAATATTCAGTCATATTTACTTATACTTGGTCTAAGTAGCAACTGAACAGTAAAGATGGTGCACGAGATGATTTGATATGAATGAAAACACAGGTGTCAGGCACTTCACTGGAAGATGCTCTATGTACGCATGAAAATATAGCATCTTAAACAGTGCGGCAATCAGCCTTGATTCGGTTAAATCAATTGAATATTGCAAACATCACTCTCTTTGCAGCTGGTTTTCCGCCCACCTTTGGATCTCTATGATGTATTGATCCACCTGAATCCAAGGCAGATTCCGAGGCATCGGGAGGCCGTGGACACCCCAGTGAAATCCTTCAGCCGGGGAATGCTAAAGAGCAACGCGCGGGTGAAGACTTTCTATTTCCCTGTGGTGGATTATGACCCAGTCCAGTGTTACCTGCAGGAACTGAAAGTAAGAGCTTCTTATTTATGTATTTATTTTATTTATAGCTCAGGCCTTTTTCATTGGTAGCTCAAGGCGAGTTACATTCAGGTACTGGAAGTATTTCCCTGTCCCTAGAGAGCTCCCGGTCTTAAATTTGTACCTGAGGCATTGGAGGGTGAAGTGACTTGCCAGAGGTCACAAGGAGTGGCAGCGGGATTGAACCCTGCTCTAGCTGCTAGAGCCACTCACTTGGCTACTCCACTCCACTCCTGGGCACTTCTTCTAGCAGATGTGTATACAAGGAGTTTCTCCAAGAAAATTGGTCCATGGTTTGCCCGTTGTTTCCCAAACCTGTCCTGGAGGATCCCCAGCCTGTCAGGTTTTCAGGATATCCACAATGAATATGCAGGAGATAAAAATTACATTTTGAATGCTGAAAGGGGAGAAGCGGGGGTGAATGTAGTTGATTAATTCTTGGGGGAAAGGTGCATGAAGCGAATGCTCGAAGGAGAAGCGGTGCAAGAGGGGGTGAATACTTCTGAGGACAGTGACATGGAAAGAGGTGAATGTTGCAAGAGTTGGGGGGGGTGGGGGGGAACAACAACAGCTTATGCTGTGGAGAAGGTGGGGGTGAACATTGTTTCCCTTATTTATTTATTTGGAACTTTTCTATACTGACTTTCGTGATACAAATCAAATCGGTTTACAGGGAATAGAGGCATTAACAAACGATAACCATAACCAGAAGGAGCAAAAAAGTTACACTGAAACTGGGAGGTTGGAAAAGCAGCGGGGAAGGGGCTCAAAAAACTGAGTTTTTTGAGCCCCTCCCCATCTCCCTGAAGTCAGCAATGAAATTAGATAGTCTGGCATCTTATTTCTCTTCAAGGTCCACGCTGACACCTGTTCTGCAACATTTATGAGGGTGACTGAGGCTTGGGTGGGGAAAATAGAGAGAGAAAGAGAGGGCCCGGATAGGGTGTTGTAAAAGAGCCATGTGGAGGGGAATGGAGGTGGCATGAGAGAGTTGGGGATGGGGCACATGGGGTTCAAAAGAAAAGGGGAAAGGCAGTAGAGGGATGCAAGAAAGCCAGGAGGGGAGGATATATGTGCGAGAAAGTCAACGGTTGTGATTGGGGTAGGGTAGGGTGAAAAAACAGAAATAGCATCAGGGTGGAAAAGAAGTAGTGATGGTGTGTGTGTGTGTGTGTGTGTGTGTGTGTGTAAGCCAGAAGGGGCGAAGGGGGAGGGCGGCACCAGAGCCAAAAGGGATTTATTTATTTATTTTATTTAGAGTTTTTCTATACCGGCATTCGTGATTAGAAACCACATCATGCCGGTTTACATATAACAAGGGGGTGTGAACGAAAGAACAGAACATAAACAAGTGCAGAGAGATCTTAAAGTTACAATACAACAGGATCATATAACTGGGGAGAGAATTAGAGTAAGATAACCAAGCAGTTAGGATTAATTATTTACATTATATTGTGAAGTCTCTTATATTTATTTTATTTATTTATTTATTTAAGGTTTTTCTATACCGGCATTCATGATAAGATCATATCATGCCGGTTTACATATAACAGGGGGTGCAAAAACTGTTCTTTTAACAAGTGATTATATGATGTTGCTGTCCTTCAATTGGGATTATATGATGTTGCTGTCCTTCAATTGGGATCTGGGAAGGCTTGCTTAAATAGCAATAAATAGGGATAGGGAGAAGAATGGAAGCTAGAGGTGGGATGGGGTGAGAGAGCTAGGAATGGTGACTGGAGGGACATATAGAGGGGAGAGTAACTTGGAAAGGGGTGAATTTTGGGGGAGAGGAACTGCGTGTGAGAAAGCCAGAAGGGGTACTGGTGGAGGGTGTACGCGAGAGAGCCAGAGAGTGCGCTGGAGGGAGCAGGGGCAGGAGAGATCCTGGAGGTAGACAGAGAGCGAGGAAGGGGCACAGAGTAGCTCAAAAGGGTGGGGCTGGAGGTGTTAATGTTGGCGCCACTGAGCCCCTGTCATTGTTTTTGTGGGATTTGAGGTATGTTATGCTGAGGTTCATTGAAAGTGATGGGGACAAGAGAGAAACAGACACTGGGCAGATTATAGGGGGAGAAAAAAAGGTGCTGGTCAGGGACAGGGTGGGAGGATTAAAAAAGAGACTGATGGGGCGGATTGAGAGGGACTGCTGGGAACAGGATGGAACTGACAGAGACTGGAGACCGGGTGAGGGGATTGAGAGAGGGAGAGGTACTGTTGAAAAGGAGGCCTCCCTCACGCGCCCACACTCTTCATCTTTTGAAAATTGAGGCTGTTTGGTATTGGCCACCGCTGCCATATTCTGTACCTGGGTCAGCCCAGTGGCGATGCTTTCGAGCTGCCATGCAGAGCCCACTGACCTCCAGCAGAGTTCATTGGGAAGCTGTTGTGGGAGGCTGTGGCTCGGTGGCAGGGTTTGGAAACACTGATGGGAGTGGAAATGTCTGTTTTGGGTGGATGCCAAACCTAAGATATCGGAGAAAATAATATCCCGTATGTTGTCTCCATTTAAGCAGATAAGACGGAAGGATGGCCATCTCCATCCAGTCTGCTGGTTTTTCAGGATAACCAGACTTAATATTTATGAGATAACACTTGTGTACATTTGGTCTAACCAGGCTAATTTGCACATTTTGGTTGCCTTGAAAATCCAGACCCACTTGTGGCTCTTGAGGCCTAGAGAAGTCCATCACAGATTATATTATTAAATTCTAGTATTCTGCACCCTCCACATTTAAACGTTGTTGACGTTTTGATTTAGCAAAGTTGAAGAATCTGTTCAACCTCTAATTGTAAACCAGATATACATTTGATCTACAAGGAAAACAAAAATGTGAGAGAGAGAGAATCTGCTTTTTAGAGTGGAAAACAGCGTTTTCAGTTGAGGAGACATCTTTAAGGCATCAACAGTCAGCAATCGGGGCAGTAGACGTAGGATGTTCTCTAGTTCAGCAGAGTTCATCAGACCTTGTGGAGGTGGTACATGCTAGCCCAGTGGGTCATCACCTTTCTCACATCCTTGGCATTAAACTAGATGTTTTTCTGGAATTGCACACAAGCAGTGGGAGACTTTGTTTCCTTTCAATCAGGTCTCCTCAGGAAGTCCGCAAACAACATGGAGATTATTCATACAATCTGGGTAGTGGTTACTGCCTAAAGGAATTATTGATGGGTATCCCCTGAGGACAGGCATCTGTGATGTTCTGAAAAAAGGGACCTTTCTATATCTGAAAGTGGGTCTAGAGGTGGCTGCTCTAGATTGAGGATGGGAGAGGGAAGAGGTCCATGCATGCCTACGCTTGAAAGCTCTTAGTCCTTTCTTGCATTGAAACCCACAGAAGCCAGGGAATTGTTAAGAAAATGACATCCAAAAACTGGCAGCATTTATGGTTCTCCTTCCTGAAGAAGATTTATCCTCCAGAGCTGATAAGAAAGGTTGAGGTAAAAATCCCACATCCCATCCAAAATGTGGCTTGAGCGCATTCCCCTCCACAGACTGTTTCCAAAATCACCAAGCCTGAGTTAGAGCAACCTAAAGTGGAGAGAGAACACACCGTGCCTGGGCCAGCATTTCCTGCGATTTTGCTGTCTTAATATTAAAGAAGAGATGGATATTTTTGTGTGTTTGTGTTTTGTTTTTTTTTGAAGGACTTGAACCTCAACGTTTTGTTCATGTCTTGTGTCACAGGCGGCTTTTGGGGACCTCGCCTTGTTTTGCTACGATGCCCACGGCGGGGAAGTGATTGGAGTCCTTTGGAAACCTTTATCCTTCGAGCCGCAGTCGTTCAAAGTAAGTTTATGGCCCTCTCCTCTTTTCCAGGTGACTTTTTTTTTTTTTTTCCCCCTGCTGCCAGGTTTCTCTTTCCGTGGTTCGCTCCTCGTCGGGATACAGAATAAAATACTTAAAAAGAAATAGCAACGAGCCATTCTGTCCCAGAGTCTGGCGCTGCATCGAGATTTGGGGCTAAGGTCTCTACAGGACCGTGGTGCTTGGGGCTCGTGTGTTCAAACCCACTCCGCTCTCGGGCTATGCAAGCAACCTTGTGAGCATTCAAGAGTGTGGAAAATACAGATATTCCTGTCCTTATTTAACAACAGTGTTAGAAAACCCTGTGTTCTTTTTACCCAACTTAGCAATTCCTTTCCTGTGCACAGAGTGACTGCTGTGCAATCATAGGTCCTGATCAAAGGGAACTGCCTTACAGAAAGCCTATTGTCCTTGCTCACTAAACCTTTACGGGGTTTTTATTGCCACTTGAACACTCATCATTCCTCCACCAAGCACACGCATCCTTCCAAAATGTGCAAGTTCTCCAACATTCAACCTGCACGTCTCGGGGATCGTGTGTCCCCCCCCCCCCGTCCCCCCCAAACCAGTCTCTGAATTCTTCTCTCTCAATCTCCTGTCTGAAATATGAAAATAGAGGCCACGCTAGTCGAGATAGACCATATTTAACATTATGGAGTATATTAAAACCTTTATTTCAATTAATGTAAAGCAAAACAAGCGGTTGAGGAAATGTGCTTTTCAGAGATGATGCTTGCATGCTTTGTATTCGGTCAGTGACTGCACCATGATATTAGGTATGGGTGGGCCGCATGTCTCTTGTCCTTCTCGTGTACTCTGTCATGATCAGGGTGGTGGGGGCCACCCCTCCGCTGTCCTCCTTGTAATTGCTTAATCTTACAGTTTCTACCTTGCCTAGAATGGGTTTACAATGGGGCAGGTAATACATTTACAGAAGAATAAGTGCTGTGCCATGAATCAGGTTGGTGGGAAGCACAACTCCCCTGTTCTTCCTGTATTCTGCACAAGCCCTTGCCCTTTCTGTGTTTTGCAACATAACCAGGTTGAGGCTGGGGGAGGGAATGCCTCTTCTGTCCTTTCTCTGTAGTGTGTCGTAGCCAGGATCGGGGTCATGCCGCCGCTGTGTACTCCACCATGATCAGATGTGTGGGGGCTTGCCTCCCCTGTCCTTCCTCCGTGCTGCACCATGACTGGGTGAGGGGGGGGGATCTCCGGATGTGGTGTGATCAGCAGAATTTACATGGGCGGATTTTAAAAGCCTTGCTCGCGTAAATCCGCCCGGATTTACGCGAGCAGGGCCTTGCGTGCCTATTTTCCATAGGCAGCCGGCGCGCACAGAGCCCCAGGACACGCGTAGGTCCCGGGGTTTTTGGAAGGGGGTGTGTCGGGGGCGTGACCCGATGACGCTACGTTTCGGGGGCGGGCGTGGTGTTTCGGGGGCGGGACCGGGGGCATGGCGCCAGCCCGGGGCATGGTCCAGGCCTCCGGACCAGCCCCCGGGTCGGAGGATGGCGCGCCAGCAGTCCGCTGGTGCGTGTAGATTTACGTCTGCTTCTCGCAGGCGTAAATCTATGGACAAAGGTAAGGGGGGTTTAGATAGGGCCGGGGGGGGGGGGGTTAAGTAGAGGAAGGGAGGGGAAGGTGAGGGGAGGGCGAAAGAGAGTTCCCTCCAATTTCGGAGCAGCCTCGGAGGGAACTGAGGCAGGCTGCGCGGCTCGGCGCGCACCGGCTGCCCAAAATCGGCAGCCTTGCGCGCGCCGATCCAGGATTTTAGAGGATACGCGCGGCTATGCGCGTGTCTTATAAAATCCAGCGTACTTTTGTTTGCGCCTGCTGCGCAAACAAAAGTATGCGATAGCGCTGTTTTTAAAAATCTACCCCACAGTGTGATTGGTGTACTTGGAAGAAGGCTGAATATGATGGACTAAAAAGACCAGCTGGCCAATCCAGTCTGCGCAGTTATTCTGGTGCACACTGCTAAGGATATATCCCAGCTGTCAGCCCCAGAAGCTTGACTGCATGTGGGGGATATTGCTAGTTACCAAAGTAGGATTTTGTCATCTTCCTGTTTTGATTCTCGCATCATTCCATGCAGTTGGGTAATCAGTTTTCAACACCTAATGCAGCACTCAACTGCTCCACCACCCCCATCTCGTCCAAAGCCAGCGAGGCCGCTATCTAAACATCCAGCTACCTAAGTCTCCTCGACCTTGCCAGACAGTATCCGGCCATCACCAACTTGTTGGCACAGACTTGGTTGGTTTCCGGGAAGTCATAGCTTGTTGGCACCAACTTGGCTACTCAGCCTTTCAACTCTCTGACAACTGTGTTACTAAGAAACTTTGTAGTTTCAGAAGCTCCCCTTCTGGTCTGCATTAGTTAAGGAGGATGTGTAATAAAGCTGCCTGCCTGGTATTTTTTTGGCTGTATAAATACATGTTCAGGATTTATTCCCATTAATAATCCTTAACACCATTGGAAGAGGAAGCATGTGCGTGCTGTACAGCCTGCCCCTCCTGTGCTTGCCTTGTAACCCACGGCCTGGGGAGGGCAGTAGCAATAGTGCAGAACAGCTTCTGCAGTTAAGCGTTCTGTCTTGCTGGAGAAGGCAGAGGATTCTATTTACGCTTGTATTAACCATCTGGGTGAATTGGCGCCAGCTACCTGCAAGGACAACTTGCTGCAGGAGACAAAGCTTGATTGCTCTGGTTACTTGGGAGCTCAGGTGTACTGCTCCACCCTGAGACCTGACTTATTTATAAATATTTGATATGCCACCTTTACCAAACTGGTCTCCAAGCAGATTGCAGTCAGATTTATAATTAAATTCCTGTTGCTTCTGAATCTGAGTTTACAATAAGCATAAGAATTCCAGGAGACTTCAGAAGCCAAGCATGGTCAGGCCAGGTGCATGTACTGTAATCCACTTAGGGGCTCCTCGGGAAAAGCAGTGTGGAAATATGAAAAGAGAATAGAATATATTTCATGACAAAACAGCCTATGAGAAGAGGGTGGTAGAAGATGAAAGGGAGAGAGAATTCAAACATATGAAGGACATACAGAGGGTGGTGGCAAGGAAGGCAGGTGACCAGAGATCAATTTAAGGCCTGCAGTGGACAAAGGCAGCCAGGCAGATTGAGTGGCCCTTGCCCATTGAAAATGGACTGTGTTGATGGGACATCACTTAAAGATTACTGTCTGTTCTAGCCATGCTGATAGTAGCTTGGTGAGCGTGAGAGCGTCATTCTGTGATCCCATGCTGAGCCGGTGATCAGCACTCCTGCCGGCTGCTTCTGGAGATCCCATTTTCCACAAGAGGTGTGCAATGGACTTTAGGTTAGTAAAATAGCAGGTCATTTGTCTACCATCATAGTTAATCAGGAAAGATGAACAGATCAAAGCAAGAGAGACTGCCATAATTTGTACGGAAATGCCTCGGCAGAAGCCATTTGCTGACATTTGCATAAGTTTGGCGCTGCACCAGAGGCTAACATAATAAATGACAGCAGAAGACGACCAGTTGGCCCATCCAGTCTGCCCAGTTACCACAGAACCTTCACCACAAGCAGGAAAAGATATTTCTTGAGTACAGGTGCCTTGTTCATGCCAGGTCATAGCCCATCATTAAACAGAGGGGAAGGAGGGTTGCATTCTAGGATGGTGAAACCAAACCAAACCTCAGAGCTGTAAGTAGGCCTGTGGTGCATCAGTTCCGGACCCTTCCTCCACTTTGGGCTGGACCAGGTCCCAGTTGGGTTAGGAACAGAGGCGATAGTGGAGGAGACTCTGGACAAGATCTTATGGCAGTTTTTGGAAATTAGAATGTTACTTCTGATATCATGGCCAAACTCCAACCCAAGTTGCATAATCTGTTCTGACTAAATTACCCTTATTAAACAGGTAAAAAAAGAAAGTGTAGATCTTGAAGATAATTTTCTTACCTTGATGTACGGTGTACTATCGTTAATTAAAATGTACTTTAAAACAGGCTGACTAATTATGTGTTTGCGGTTTCTATAGACAACCAACGCGAAAGGGAGAATGATGGAGATTAGAAGTAACAGACCCATGATGGTTCCCAACGTGGAGGCGATCTTGGAGGACTTTGAAATTTTGGGGGAGGGCCTTGTGCGGTTGGTGGAGACTCGCACAGAGAAATGGAACATCTGATCTACCATCGGACCCACTAGGACCTAGCGCTGGTACCGTTTCTCCAAGTCATGACGTGCATTGCTGAAAATATCAAGAGACAGATTCCATGGAAAATGTGTAGACTTTACCATGACTTTAAAATGGCTTTTTCACTTGAGAAGGGAGGGGAAACATTTTTGTAAACATATCTGTTCTTTTTTTAATAAATTGTACGTACGTGGTGTATGAGACAGTAAATCTTTATTGTGGGATAAGTCATGTTGCATGCCGGGCATCAGTTTTTGGGATAGTTAGGGGAGAAGGGGGTGTGTGTATGGAGTCACTCATTTTTATGTTGCTCCTATAAAAATGTGACAGGTCACACAACCCCCCCCCCCCCCCCCCCCCCAAAAAAAAACCAAACCTGAACAAATATAAGCAGGAAATCCCAAAACATGCAATCTGAAAGCCTCATTTCAGCACAGTGACTTTTCACATTGCAGGAAAACGTTAATTAAAAAAAAAATTCTTGGCTCTTAGAGCATTCCTTCTAATTATTAAAAATGCATGTTCAATTCCTGGAAAAAGGAGATGGCCTTTTACAATGCAAGCTCATTTGAAACTATTTCTTGCCTTAATTATAGTTTAGCAAGGTTTTCAAAACAATTGTGAAATGCTGCTGTTCTTTGAAAGAGAGCGTTGGTCATTGCTTTTTTTTGAGCTCACGTGGGTGCCATGAGGTTAACCGCCCTGGCTAAACTGAGAAACTCTACTTTTAAAGCAGCGGTTCAGCTTAACCCATGTGAAAGTGTTTCACAGAAGAGTCCCTGAGATTGATGACTCACATGATATATCATTAATGATCGGACAGGTTCTCAAACATGGCAGGGTTTTTTTTTGTATAATTATTTTGCGACACATTGATTTTTCACCTCTTGCAGAGTGCTATCAATGTCTGCAGCTTGTCAGAAGAAGATAAAAGTAGATCTTAAAAAAGGTTTGGATAAGTTCCTAGAGGAGAAGTCTGTAAACTGCTATTAATCAATAAGAAATAGTAGCTTGGGATCTATTTAATGTTTGGGTACTTGCCAGGTACTTGTGACTTGGATTGCCCGCTGTTGGAAACAGGATGCTGGGCTTGATGGACCCTTGGGCTGACCCAGTATGGCATGCTCTTATGTTCTTATGGCAAATGTATGGGGCAAACACAGTTTTATATAAGGTAAATAAGTCAACTGCCAGTTGTTGATGGGATACATATGCTAGTAGGGTAGACGCACCATGTACAGAAGACGGGGGTCTGTGTGGAACTAGCAAAATTGCGAGTGGACAAAGCTCTATGAGGTTGAATGGGATGCATCCTAGGATATTAAGGGAGCTTAGCATCTGGCAAGTCCGCTGAAGTACATGCTCGATAGATCTTTGGAGACGGGAATGGTCCCAGGGGACAGGAGAAGGGTGGATGTGGTCTCTTTGTAAAAGTGGTAACATGGAAGAGGTTAGAAACTGTAAGCCAGTTAGTATTTCCTTGTTGGTAGGACAAATAATGGAGACTCTACTGAATTGGATAGTGAGGTATCTAGAATCCAATGGCTTGCAGGATCTGAGGCAGCATAGTTTTACCAGAGGAAGATTGTGTCATACAAATCTGATCAATTTCTTTGATTGGGTGACTAGAGTAGGAGTGGGCAAACTTTTTTTTTTTTTTTTTAACATAGGACCACTTTTGAGATCACTTGCATTGAGCGGTGAGGCAGGGGGCAGTTGTGGAGGTCCATGTTGGAGTTCCAGTTGCGGGGGAGTCCCTCTCCAGCATTACTTATATTCCCAGACTGCATAATAATAATAAATAGATTTGTAGCAGTTTTTTAAAATGTAACCTGAGCGCATAATAGAAAAAATAGTAATGCACTCTCCTCAGTCACACCCCAGGATCCCCCTCTCCCCAGCTAAACCCCAGGATCATCCTTCCTACCTCTGAGACTTTCAGGCTTCTGCCATGTGGCGGCAACTGGATTCCCTTTTACCGCTGTGCTGGCTGACTTTTCTTCTACCCATGCAGCCATACACATATAATGGTCATTTTTTTCCATCCGTGACAGCTAGCTCTCCCCTCCCTCTTCCGTCTGTGGCAAGGAGAGCAGAAGATCAAGGACATGTGTAGCTCCACGACAGTCCCTGTTCACATCATTATGAAAGGCCCACAATATTGGGCCTTTGACATGAGCAGGGATAGCCACGGATCCGCAGGATGGTGGAATGGCCATACTAGTTATTCTATTACCATATTTTTAAAGCTGAGCGGGACAGATTAAAATGTCCTTGGGGCTGGTTTTGGCCTGAGTTTGCCCAATCCCTTTAAATACCTGGGGGGGGTCTTGGGAAGACCAGGAACAAGCATTGCCCTTGTATGCATGATCCATCGTCAGGGCATCGCCTTCAGCCTTCCTAGAAAGCACAGAATGGATAGAACTAAAGGCTCAAAAATAATTTTTCCAAAACAGAAATTAAAAAAAACCCCCCAAAAACTACTTTTTTTGTTTGCAAAGGCAATTCAGGTGTGTGCAAACTCCCCTCTCCCACCCACTCCCACCTCCCTTTTAACGAAAAGTATTTGGCTGAGCCAAAAAATAAAGGCGCTGTTCTTAGAATCTGCAATTTTACCATGGCCTAGATTATATAGTTCATTGTAAACCGAATTGATTTGATTTGTATCAAGAAAGTCGGTATATAAAAGCCTTAATAAATAAATAAATAAATAAATATTGTACAGCCCTAATCACAGAGGGCAGTAAGATGGCCTGAGGGCACTTTTACTCATCTGTGCTCTGCAGGTTACCTTTATGCTGGGACATTATCCACTGCTGCAGGGGTGAGGAAGATCTGCTGTTGCTCCCCCCCCCCCCCCCCCCCCATAAAATGCAGGAAATGAATCCATGTGAAGATACCGTGGAAAATAAACTCGACAGTCTCTGCAAGTTTCTTAACCAGACATGCGAGCGTTTACCCTGAGCATTGAGTGCTGGGTCGATGCAACCATTTGTCCTCCATGAGGTCATTCTGAAGGTTTTCAGGGAAGATAAGGAACGAAATATCAGTGGGAGCCAGCACAGTGAGCCACCCTAATCTAATCATACACCGAAGCCCTGAGCCTTCACGCACATTAAATTCAGGCTCTCCCCGACTCCTTTCTCTCTACTCCTCTCCCATTCGATTTCTCATTTCTTGCCCTCCTGCTTTCCTCCTTTTTGTTGCTTAATTTCCCTCCCCACCTTCCTTTCTCTTCCTCCACCTCCTAGCCTCTCTTTCTTTCTCTTCCCGGCTGTTTCTCCCCTCTTGCCCCATCTGATTCTGGTATACCATTTCCTGGTGAAGTAATTTGCCTCGCTGCCCCCCCCCCCCCCCCCCACCTTGGTGCAGAGGGCCTGGATTTTCTGGCCATGGCGTTTCCTTCCTCTGCTCCAGCTGTAAGGGCAAGCCTCGTGGATTTCTAGACTATCTGAAGCACATGCAAATTGCAGTAAAGTCCTCCATTAACATTCACTAAAGTAAGTGTGCAAAGCATTGGAGGAGAGTGCTACAGTGAGGCAGGAACGCCTCCCTTCTGGACTGCTCAGCCCTTTGCCTCTGATGCATTCCAGACTACTTTCAGTAGAGCCTACAAAACAGTGATGATGTCTTATGCCAAAGGTGCTTGTCTCCTTTTTACTGCTTAATTTCTCTCCTCATCTTCCTTCCTCGTTCTTTGCCCACCATTCCTCAAGTCCTTGTTTCTCCTCTATAATTTATTTCTATAGCGATATTAGTTATGCATAGCACTGTGACAGACATGCATAACAGACGGTCTCTGCTCCATACAGTTTATAATCTAGTCAAGACGCACAAACATGACTTCTTTTTTTCTTCTGTCTCATTTTCTACCCCAGGGCTGGCTATAGGGTAGATAGCCCCTTGGGTGAAAAATATTCCCCCCACACCCACTGATAGCATGCACACACACCACTACCCCCGCCCCAGGCCCTCTCTTTGGTCACAGCAGAATGGGATCCGCTGTGGCCACCAAGCCTCTCATTGGTCATGGCGAGATGGGATATGCCGCAGCCACACCACCATGAGATGGGTGATGCTGGAGGTGCCCAGGGCACCCTCTTCCCCAGCTCAAGGTGCCCTGTGCAATCACCCAGTTTGCCCACCCCAAAATCCATCCCTGTTCTACCCCTTGATTCCTATAGCACCTTTCCCATTTAAATAAATTTTTTTTTATCGTTGTTAATCATGAACATGGATAAGCAATATTAACATAAAACAGAAGAGAAACAGCATAATACAATATAACATGTAACTCAGAATTCACAATACTTAGTGCTGAAGTCATAATGCATAGTTCCCCCCTCCCCCCCATCATGCTACGTTGATAGAATGAAGCCAGAGCATAACTATAATAGTCACAAGGCAAAATGTGAGAAGAAGGTTTCCAGTTGAGCGTTTATTGATGTGATTGGAAAGCTGAGAAAGTCAGTTGTCTCCAGGAGATGTAGGGATCCTAGATGAGATGAAATTTAGGTAGATGGTGATATTTCATCGCTGTCAACCGGTAAAGGGTACATACCCTATCCAGTCGTCCCAAGATTTCGGCTGATGGTGGTTGGACCCGCTTCCAAGAAGCAGCAATTTCCAGTTGGTAGAGGTACATACCATTTGTATAAAGTTTTGAGTAGAAGAGAGGATAAGGTATCGTCGGAGATATGGAGAAGGGCCTGTTCTTTAGTGAGATGAATGATACAATCAAGAATCTCAGACAGACTCTCAGAGACATATTGCCAGACTGATTGTATATAGATGCAGTCCCACCACATGTGAAGATAAGTGCCCATTTGATGGTACTGTCGCCAGCAAAGGGGATCATTAGTGGAACAAAAGTGGTGTAAGTGGTCGGTGTGAGATGCCAGCGGTATAAAACTTTGTACTTTGCTTCCATAATTCGTGCAGAAACTAAACCCTGGGACATGCGCATAAAGATGAGTGCCCATTCCTCTTCGGTGAATGTCTTGTCCAGATCACGTTCCCAAGCTGAAAGATGTGCCGGCTTGGTCGAAGGGCGAGATGTCAGTAGTTTATAAAGTTTCGATATCAGACCTCTGGAAAGTTTTGGGTTAATGCAGTATCCTTCAAATAATGATCGTTCAGACGATAATAGGCCCTTTGTCTAAATCTGGAGTAGAAAGTGATGAAAGTTTCATGTATGGTAGAAATTCGACATCGGAAAGTTGGTGGGTCTCTTGTAGTTGTGTAAATGAAGCAATGGAGCCTTGGGGAGTGGAGATGAGAAATATAGGTGATTCCCTGTGTCTTCCACGATTTATATGCAGTTCTGGGTAAGCCTGGAGTGAATGAGGTATTGTGGAATAGGGATGACTGTAAAAAGTAGGAGGTAGTGCTCACCAACTTGTGTTTCCATCCTTTCCAGACATTTAGTATGTGTCTTGTACACAGAGAGATGAGAGAGACCAGTCTCCAAGTCTCGCTGGGCTGCCACACTAGAGCGAAAATAGGCATATTGGATAACCATGCCTGTTCTAGCTGTACCCAGGGCTTGGTATTATTGATATGATGCCAATCAATAATAGGGCATAGTTGTGCAACAGCGTAATACCATAAAAGGTTAGGGAGGCCTAGACTGCCTTGGGTTTTAGGTTGGTAGAGGACCAGGCGAGCTACCCAAGGTGGTCTGCATTTCCACAGCTTTAAAGTTTCAGGACGAATAGGAATTGGTAGAGTTTGAAATAAATATAGTTAGCGAGGAAGAACATTCATCTTTAAGGTTGCCAAGCGACCCAACCAGGTTAAAGGCAGGGAGTTCCATCTGACGAGATCTTTGTCGATTTGCTGGGTAAGAGGTACATAGTTAAGCTGGAATAAATCAGATATATTGCGACCCAGGTTTATGCCCAAATATTTAAGCTTGGTAGAAGGCCATTTGAAGTTATGGGAGCGACGAAGTGTGAGTTCCATATCCGGGGGGTTCGAGACATTCAGAATTTTGGATTTGTCCCAATTGATTTTGAAACCTGAGACAGCACTAAAATTAGCGAGTTCTGTTTCTATCTCTCTGAGGAATAAAGAGGGACTACTAACCGTAAACAGGATATCATCTGCAAATAATGACATTTTGTATTGTTGGGAATTTAAGGAGAAGCCCATAATATTCGAGTTTTGTCGAATACGAGTGGCCAGGGGCTCAAGAAAAATAGCAAAAAGCAGGGGAGAGAGAGGGCAACCCTGTCTAGTGCCTCTCTGTACTATGAAAGGGTCAGAGTATTTGCCATTAATCTTTAAACAAGCTGAAGGAGAGCTATAAAGAGCCTGGATCCAATTGTGAAAAGAATCCCCGAATTCCATTTGAGTAAGTGTTTGGAAGAGAAATGGCCAGTGGACCATATCAAAAGCCTTTTTGGCATCAATAGCTAATAAAAGATGGTCCAATTGGTGTTTGGAGGAGCCCCAAAGGATATTTATAATCTTGCATACATTATCACTGGCCATATGCCTGGGAATGAAACCCGCTTGGTCGGGGTGAATAATTTGAGCTAAAACGGAGTTCAATGTATCAGCTAAAATTTTGGCTAATAATTTAAGATCTAAATTTATCAAAGATATAGGTTGGTATGAAGCACATAGAGCGGGGTCCCTACCCGGTTTAGCGATGCTAGTAATTCCTGCTTTATTGGAATCAGGCAGTAAAGTTCCTCCTTCTCGGAGGTGGTTAAAATGTTTTTGTAGATGGGGAACTAGGATTGGCCCATAGGTTTTATAGAATTTGGCAGTAAGGCCATCAGGTCCTGGGGCTTTCCCCACTTTAAGGTTGGATATAGCAGATAGGATTTCTGGAGTGGTTATTTCAGCATTAAGGACATCTTTCATTTCTGGGGAAAGATGGGGCAGTGGTATAGATTGAAGATAATTAGCAATGTCACTAGTCCGGATATGGGACTTGGCCGT
Organism: Rhinatrema bivittatum; assembly: GCF_901001135.1. Classification (NCBI taxonomy): domain Eukaryota; kingdom Metazoa; phylum Chordata; class Amphibia; order Gymnophiona; family Rhinatrematidae; genus Rhinatrema; species Rhinatrema bivittatum. The sequence goes on along the minus strand of NC_042615.1, from coordinate 807,026,379 downwards.
ATAAAGAGTTTGGTAGAATTGTAGGAATTGGGTCGTGATTTCCGCATTGGGTAGTTTCCAATTGTCCTTTGTCATTTTTGATTTTGAGAATATGGTTTTGGTAGGAGAGTTTTTTTCAATTGATGAGCAAGAATCTTCCCAGCTTTATTACCCCCCTCAAAATGGGCTTGGCGGATTATATTCATTATATGAGCTATATGATCAACCTTCAATCTGTGAAGGTCCTCCCGAGCCTTGGACAGTTGGGTCAGGATTTTTGCAGAGCCAGTGTGAACATGTTTGAGTCAACGTCGCGATCAGGGCTCGAAGGTGGGAATAGGCTGCTTCTTTTTGCTTTTTGAGATAAGAGGAGTGGGAAATGAAGTGTCCTCGAATAAAAGATTTGAAACAATCCCAGATAATTATTGGGGAGTCTGAGTTTTCATTATCAAGGAAGAAATTGCGAATAGTCTGTGAAGATGTTTGTATGTAAGATAAAGCATGTAAAATAGTCATTCAATCTCCAGAATCGGCATCCGTGTTCCCCTCCCTGGAGTTGGAGTGTCAATATTATCGGTGCGTCATCAGACCATGAAATTATGCCCACTTCGGGGCGACAATCAGAATGATAGAGGGATTTATCGATTAAGAAGTAGTCTATTCGGGAGTACGAATTATGTGCTTGGGAGTAGTAGGAATGAGAATGTGGATATTTTACTCGTCAAGGGTCCACTAGGCTATGTTCCTGCAGGAGCTCCTTAAGGGCTTGGGTATGAACCATGACTGTATGGGAGTGACCCTTGGAAGTGTCTAAAGACGGGGAAAGAGTCACATTGAAATCCCCTCCCAAAATTAGTTTTCCCGCAGCGTGTTGTACCAGGATGGGGTGGATCGCTTGGAAGAACGCAGCCTGTTCCCTGTTTGGAGCATAAAGATTAAGAAAAGTGTAGTCACAATCATGGATCTTAATACATAACAACAGATAGCGACCCTTAGGGTCTTTGATACAGGTTTTACATTCAAATACAAGATCTGAAGCGAATAAAATTCCAACCCCCGCATATTTAGCGGATTTGTTAGCCGCTGAGTAATATTGATGATTAAATTTAGAAGATTGCATTAAAGATTCATATCTACCAGTAAGGTGAGTCTCCTGCACAAAGACTGTCTGGAGAGGAAGTCGCCAATTCTCTGTAGAATAGGGAGCGCTTTTGTGGAGAGTTTAGCCCCTTAGCATTAATTGAGAGAAGTTTTAAGTTCACCATGTTTGTGGGTGATAACAAAGAGAATCTCTTGGTACGGGACACTCATCTCGTATATGTTGAATGACAGTACCAACAATGGTACGATCAGTCAGGGCATCCATTATCTAAGAACAAAGACATGAGAAAAAGGAAATGAAAAACACAGCATGATAAGCATTATGGAGACCAAGTAAATGCAATGACAACAGTGCTATATAGTATGTTGGCAGTGTGAGAAATCGAGCATCAGAAGTAGCATGAATCCCCTGAGGGATATAAGAACCCTCTAAAGTTTTATATAAGCCTGTAAAGACCTCCCAAAAGGCTTGTACCATCCCTTATGCAAGGGGGAAAACATGTCACACACAAGCGTGGCGAGGTGCCGCCGTCTGCCGTAGCATCTATAACTTTAAATTGTGATGGGAAAAATGAGAACTACACCCTCTATAATGAATAAGAGAGGATAATCATGGGTGTACTAATCAGGAAAGAAAGGGTAGCAATAACACCAGAGGGCCAGTAAGAACAAGTCAATGTCCTAAACTGGAAAAACAACATCAGTGTGGCCCAGAAGGTTAAGAGTCCTGAGAATCAGGGAATACCCCGACTGGCAGCAGAGCCTCCAGAATGGCGACGTAAACGACTGTTGCATTTGCCCACTCGTTGCCAGGCTGGATATGGAGCGCAGGCAGTGGCTTCTCCGGAGGTTTTGGACACCGCTTGAGAGCTAGTGAAACCACAGGTGGTTAAGTGTGGCAGTGCCTCGGCAGGGTAAATATATCTGTGAGTAGCGCCTTCCATAACAAAGGATAGCCCGAATGGGTGCAGCCAGCAATACTTTGTTTTTGCTGCGCAGGAAAGTAGTTATTTCCCTGAAAGATTGCCGATTTCCCCCCCCCCCCCCCCCCCCCCCCCCCCCCCCCCCATTTAAATAATTTGCCCTACTGCTCCTTGGTGCACCTGGCCTGGGTTTTTCTGGCAGTGGAGGAGAGTACTGTTCTGTAACTCAGTTCAGTATGACAGTGGAGCACTGTGTTGGCCTGCCCAAAATAACAGCGGATAAAAAAAAGTCAAGAGAAAGTAGTTGGGTAAAGATGACCCTTTTATAAGGCTTGACAAATAGTGGAAGATAGAAGATTGTTGGACTAGAGAAGAAGATTTGGGAAGCCCTGATCTAAACATTTGTTATCCTTACGTAGCTCTTGTGACCACATGGGACGTCCTAGAGAGAGTTTGGTTTGTTTACTCATGCCTTTCTACAGGGCAAAGCCTACACCCAATGTGTGTTGCAATAGGCCTAATACCATCTATGAATCACCAAATGCATTACATCATAAAAATACAGCCTACAAAATACATCAGTATATAAAACCCTATTACAATCTGACCCTCCCCCTACTCTCACCAGGGAACTGGAACAAAATGTGTAACAAAGCAAAAATGCTAACATTAAAATTATACTCTCTTCAGAAAGACACACATTTGCATAGATATAATAAATGCAAATCCTAAACTATCCCCATCCAATAACAAACAAGAAGATCCCACAAGTGAAGCAACATTAAACAACTTATCTGCTGAAAACTCTCGTTATCAGGCACTTCAAATTGCTCCTTAAGGAGTACTGCAAGAGATGATCCCCTTTTGGCTCTCTCCTTAGAATAATAGGACTTCCCAAACCTGTCCTGAGGACCCCACAGCCAGTCGGGTTTTCAGGATCTCCACAATGAATATGTATGAGATAAATTTGCATATACTGCAGCTCCATGGTATGCAAATTTATCTCATGTATATTCATTCTGAACATCCTGAAAACCCGACTAGCTATGGGGTCCCCAGGACAGATTTGGGAATCTCTGCCTTAGAAGGCAATCTGCCTCTGAGGGCAATGGCTCATTTTCAAGGTCAGGGGTAGTTAACTGCAGTCCTGGAGTGCCACTAACAAGTGGTTTTCAGGATATCCACAATGAATATGCATGAGATAGATTTGCATACAATGGAGGCAGTGCATGCAAATATATCTCATGCATGTTCATTGTGCATATCTTGGAAATCAGACCTCTTTGTGGCACTCCAGGACTGCAGTTGCCTACTCCTGTTCAAGCGCTTGTGCTGGGCTCTTTTCAGAAGGGGGGGATAGAGGCTTCACTTGGGGGTAGGACCAACTTGCCTGATGCTGTCCAGGTCTTAACAGGCAGTTCTAGAGGTACAAGAGGACTCCAAGGAGAGCAACCATAATGGCAGACACTGCTCTGCTTCTCTCACAGGGCAGCTCAGGTGTGAAACCCTCCTCCCCCTCTATTTGATAGTGATAGTGCCCAAGAAATGTTGTATGTTCAAGAGCAGGGGCAAGCAACTCCCATTCTCAAGTGCCACAGGCCAGTCAGGTTTTCAAGATGTCCACACGCAATATGGCTGCTTTTGTGGCTCCTGATGCTTGGCCTCATGGACATGTGCTTCCGCATACTTCCCTCAAGTGAAATGAAGACCAGGAGGAAGAATTCACCCACTGCAGTGTGTACATCGTAACTGGATGGCTACCCACCCTGCTACTCTGAGCACCGATTTGCTCCTCAGCTCCATCTCCATGCTGTTCTCAAACTCAACTCCCATTCAGCTGATTTGGGAACCCTGCATTGGACTCCTTCTGTTTCCTCTCTGCTCTTCATGCAGGCAAACTCTCCCCATAATGGGAAAACCCATGACTTTGTTAATCTCTTCAGATGCAAAGGCAACTCTCCAAGAAAACTTTCTTCAGAAACCACTACGCTGTTCGGTGCACGCTCACCAACACCCAACTCCACAAGGACAAGATAGCACTTCCTCTTTTTATGACATTTTCACTCCTCGTGCTTTCGACTCATTGATTGGATTAGCTACCAACACCCACATGGTGCTTCTCCCTGGTGATGTATTCAGCCACATTGGTCAAGAAGCTCCAGCACCGCTTTCTCCTTCCAAGCCTCCAATTTGTACAAACTCAAAAGGTCTTCACTCTCCTCTTAGTGCGAAAATCTTCAGCATTATACTCCAGTCGCTATCATGCCTACATTTACTTCTACAGGAGCTCAGCTTCCATGGTGCAAAAATTAATGTACAGACTCCAAATATCTACTAATTACCTCCAAAATACTACCTCTCTATTCACACTTCCTCCATGCCCCACACTGGGCACAATTTTTCTGTAACTCTTCCTTTACTGAGTACATAAAATGTGTAAAGTTTGGCCGGCTGCAGGATAGCTCCATGACTGGCCTCACTCACCCAGACACCACCAATGCTGCTTCCTCTGGATGACATCAGCCTGCTCTCCGACATGGCCCCAAAGGAGCGTACTTGCATGCTTGTATGTGCCAAGATGGGCCCTGCGGCAGGAAAGTATTGGTCGCGCTTCCTGATGAAATCGGGCCTCCTAAGCCATTCTAAATCTGCCAGAGACCTGGGACATTGCCTCTGCCACAGGTCCTCCTACCTTGAAGTGTGTGTTGCTCATTCTTTGCCTCTTCTTGCTTCTGATCCTTGCTACATCCCATTCCTGTTCCAGTCCCGAACTTTGCCTTGCCTGATCCAGCTCCTGCCCCTTCCTTTGCCTGTTCCTGCCTATCCAGCCTTGTCTAGCCTTGCCTTGCCTTGTCCTACTCCTGCCTTTGCCTTGTCTTCCCGTTCTGGACCGATATCTTGTGCTTTGACTTTGCCTGTACCTGATGCTGCTTGTTATCTGCCGGCTGTGACCACTGCCTGGAGCCTGACATCGCTTGATCTCCGCCTGTCCCAATTTCTGCCTGGATACCGACACTAATTGTGTTTTGCCTGCCCCAACTGTTGCCTGGAAACCAACATTGACTGCTGCTTGCCTTGACCTCTGGCCTGTCTTGAATTCCACCTATTCACTCATGGTACATCACCTAAGTCCTGCTGGCCCTCGAATCTAAGGGTTCAACCTGCGGAGGAGGGGATTGTAATGTATAGGTGAAGCCAGATTTTGTCCCAGAGCACATCCGCCAGCGGTCAATATGGGCCTAATGGGTTCACTTCCTTTTCTGCATCAATCACGTTACAGTCCAAGGGCTTACCCACATGACAAAATGATAGGAGGATTCCCTTGTGTAGAGAGGATCCTACTCCCATATTTATATAGTGGACTTACATTAATGGGTCATGCAGATGGCAAAGAGGTCCTGAATGGAGATAGCAGGAGTAGCTTCATCTATCAGGTCTGAAGAGGGAGAATCTCCAATATCCTCCCCTCCTTGAACACTGGCCCATTACTTAGTGCTAGCACTGTAAACATATTAATCAGAGTCACGCAGGTTTCAAACAGATTCAAATGCTGGTTCATAAAACCCGTCACTATTTACAGGAGTAGGATGCGGTAGGTAAATACATCTTGAATGCTCCTGAGTAGTGATCCCAATGGGGTCCTATATATGATTAAATTGTATTACTAAATATTGCTTTTAAAGAAACGAAACAATTTCTATTGCTAGTTCAATGTTACATGACAAATTTCTAAACATCACAATAGAGGGACTTTCTTTTGGATTGGATTAATTACGGGCTGAGGTGATGTAACAACTGGAAAAGATCATAGAAAATATAGGCAAATTCCAGAGCCTTTATTCCCAGAACCCCTCCCCTCCCCAAACTAAAGATAAGTATGAACATTTGGATACACAGCCTCACAGAAATATCTAGGCTCATTCAATTTTCCCAAATCTTATCCCAATAGCCACTGTTTGTTGCCTGCATTAGTAGCATGGGATTTATTTAATGTATGGGTACTTGCCAGATACGTGTGACTTGGATTGGCCACCATTGGAGACAGGATGCTGGGCTTGATGGACCTTTGGACTGACCCAGTATAGCATATCTTATGTTCTTATGTACATACTCTCTGGATTTCACTCAGAGATTCAGGGAATTTGCATCAATAGCTGGGTCTCCAGGAAAACAGTAGAAAGCTCTAGGCCTCTCTGTTTACAGCTCCAGCCACTCCCCTTTTCAGTAAGTCCGCAGGGAACAGTAGAGGAAGGGTGAATCTGGCGCAGACACTGCAGGCAGCGTGTGGGAAGGAACTGGAGAGGGGCTGCAACGCACACAGCTCAGTCTGCAGCCCTGATTCCAGGACGTGGGCCTCCCTCAGCTGAGGGTAGAGTTGAGGGTGCACAAGTCAGGCAGCAAAGAGAGAGGAAGGGGAAGAATACTGGGATCATTGCTGGTCGGGAGGAAGTGGCGGTGGTGGCAGATGGGTGGGAGAAAGGGAGCATGGATTAGCAGGACCTGGTGGTGGAAGATAGAACGTTGATATCATTAGTCCTCCTTTCCTCCACCCCCTCCCCAATCAACAGCAATCCCAGGGTGACCATAGCTCAAAAGTGCCCAGTATGCCCTTTAGACATTTGCCCTCTCTGCTCTGGTATCCAAAGCAACGCCACTGGAGCAGAAGCAAGATCAGCTCCTGTTCCTTGCAAACAGAGGCATTTCATGAGTCCCTATTACAAAAGGGATTCTTTTACCTGCATTTCCTATGGCAGTGGTTCCCATACCTGGTCCCTAGTCTGGGACCAGGGATTTTCAGTTATCTATTTCAGTTATCTAGTACAGCCACAATGAATATGCGTGAAATAGATTTGCATATAGAGGGTCCCAAATGTATGTAAACCTATCTCATGCATAGTCATTGCAAATATGCTGAAAATCCATCTCGTTAGGTAGGCCCCCAGAACAGGCTTGACAACCACTGGTTTAAGGAGAACCATTTCATTAAATGATCCTTTCAAATTAAAAATAAAAGCAGGTATTGCAAACCAGTTTTTGGGGGGACTAATTTTGCATTTTTTCCATGTTTATACAAGCAACTGAACAATGAACTTCAAGTGATTAAGATATAAAATGCATTTGGATCCTATAATCTTTTAATCCAATTACATCTGAGAGTTTACTACAGAGCAAATTAGCTGCTCTGCTAAGAAGATTATACATTGCTGGGTATATGTGATCATGTGATGATTATGTGTTAAATCTCATCCACACCCTTGCATGGGTATAGTTTCTGGAGTCCCCATACGAACCAGTAATGAGAGTCAGTTAGTGCCAACCAGCCTGCAATAGTAGGTAAGTCTAATTCCATAATGAATTTCAGTTCTAATTGCCCCTAATTACTGAAGATGCAAAACAAAATGGACTGTGTAAGTTAACTAAAGAAGATTAGTGCTACAAGTTTATGGGTCACTTCCCCTGACGCAGATGTATTATTAACATCGAAACGGGGACCATATCGGGATAATTATCAGGAAGACTTTCTGAGTTACTGGTTTTAGTTTCTTTAAGCAAGATGTTCAAGATAGGTGACTTGGGTACTTCATTTTGTTTGACCATTGACATTATAGTTTGCAGCTTTCTCAAAGACGAATGATTTTTAAGTGCACAAAAATTGAAGACAAATGATTTTTAAGTGCACAATATGGAATAGTAGCTTGGGATCTATTTAATGTTTGGGCACTTGCCAAGTACTTGTGACTTGTATTGGCCACTGTTGGAAACAGGATGCTGGGCTAGATGGACCCTTGGTCTGACCCAGTATGGCATGTCTTATGTTCTTAAGACAAATTATTTTTAAGTGCACAAAAATCAAAAAAGTAGTTTAAAAAATAAGTGGACTTTTTTGGACTGAAGATTAAAACTCTTGTGACCAGGGTGAATTACCAGAGTTAACAATGTGAATTTAAAACTATTATTCAGAGAGGATTGATATTTTGTATCAGCAGACACATACTTTCATTCACAATACAAAACAACCTATTTGCTTCATATCATAATAGCTTATTTTTTCTCATTTTAATGAAGCAGATTCATTAGAGCTAATGCGCCGTTGGTTTTTCTAGTCACTTTCTCTCAAGACCTAAGGTTTAAAGGTCCTTCATTGTAGCTCAATCATTTCTGCTAAAACAGACCCCGGATGCTTTGATGATGTCTTCACCAAGTTTTCTGTTTGGAATCAACTGTAACTGTCTGGCTGACTCCTTAATAGCACACAAATAACAGTTCTGGTGACTAAGTTTTATTTAATCTGAAACAATTTCAAAGTTCCTGTTAATACATGAAATTTATAAAATAGATAACTGAAAATGCCAAAAAAGATTATATTTGCAATGAGCCACAATTCCAAATGATTACACTTTCTGTACAGGCCCAATCCTTGAGTGAATGGGTAAAAGGCCCATCAAAGTCCTTCTGAGTTTTGTAGCCCCTTTCATAGATTGCCTTGGAAAAGATCTCAGAGCAACCACACAAGGAATTTCCAGGAGGGTTGCCCTGCAAGTCTGTAGTAGCAAAAATGCCTCAGAGGCCGATGGCACCTTACAGACCAACAGGTTTATTGAGGCATAAGCTTGTGAGGACAATGTGCCACCAAGCCTCTAAGCCACATAAGGTATACTGCGCAAACCTAAAAAATATATGCAGTATTTTATAAAAAGGTCAATCTTTATTGGAAAAAGGTTCTTCAGCTGTCCAACACCAAACGCCTGGGTCGGATTTTCAGAATACCAATAACGCTTAAGCATGAAAGAAATTTATATACTGTGGTTATAAATTCAGCACAAGAGTGACTATGCAAGGATTGCTAGCCATTGTAATTCATTTTTTGCCTCAACTTGGATACATCAAGGTTGCAGGTCTTGAGGTCCAAAGGGTTTCTGGTGTTCTCACCACCCACATCCCCTCTACTTCAATCTCCTCTTACTTCCTTTCTTTGAGAAAGGACTTCTTGTCCAGATGTAATGACACTTCTGAGCCTTGCTGTGTCTTCCTATTTCTTTCCCAACTTTTTCCCTTGGACGGTATTTCTGTACCTCTTCTGACCTGGGGTACCTATCCTCTCACTGCCTTTTGACCTCTCATTCCTTTGCTCCTGTGCAGGACCCAGATTCTGTCAGGGACATACATACCAGTATTGGAAAACTTTTGAACAGGATATCTGAAGGAGAAAAGAAGAACATGCCTTTATTTCTATTTGAAAGATTGGAGATAAGTAATGTAAATCCCTTTCTTTCATGTATTCCAAGAAATAGGCATGGGAACAGCTTCAGTTGCTGCAGGAGTTAAGGAAAAACTGGCCTAGCTGCAGATCGAGGAGTCTTCTATGTGCCACAGCAAAGCTGTAAGGCCTAAGGGGCTCATATACACAATCCTTCAAAAATGTCCACAACTGGAAGCAGTTCCAATATTGATTCGATCTCTAAACCTAAATTTCTATGTCTACGCAGATCATGTGTGTAATTTAGGTAAATGTAGTCATTTCTGAAAACAGAACACTTAAGTACAGTTCAAGGGGAGTTTAATTAGTAATTCCATAGCACATTCTTCAGATAATTATTTTTAGTTGGTCTGATCTTTAATAGCCAAGGCAACATGATTCTTTATAGAATACACACTTAAAAGATACAAAAACTCAATTTATAAACTAAAAAAGGATTTTGAAAAAATCTATATAACTGTATCTAGTAGTGACTATAAAAAAAGTGTAAAATTTACCCTAAAAAATTAAAATAAATAGTAGGCCTATTAGCAATCATAGTTAAAGAGATTAAGATCATATGTTAGGATAATTACTAGTCATCAGTTGGAGAAATTACTGATTTGTACCAGGAAGGGGAGGGATAGCAAGTGATTTAGGTAATTTTATGTTATCTGCATATAACACAAAGTTCTTGGGAGCTTGATTGGTAGCATCATAGTTGATATTTAGGTTAATAATTTCTAGTTGCTCTGGTTTATTCTTATACCCTAAGCAACAAATGTCTACAAAGGGAGCCATACAAAACTACACACCTCATAGATTTACAAATATGTATTGTAATCTGAAAGAATAAAATAAGACTTTTCATACTTCCAAGCAACAAGTAAATAAGCAAACTTGACTACAAGCACGAATTCAGTGTGTAGAGAGAGATTCCACTGGCTAGCTAATTTCATCTGCATGACAGTTTAGGAAAAGGCAGGGACTTTAGCAGATCTTTCTCATTTCTTTTAACAGGTACTATAAACTCTCATCAGCTAAAGGATGGCTGGGAAACATTGTATTGCCAAAACTGTTGCTTCTGTTACCACTTCTATTGCTCTCCTGATCCACAGTGAGGAACGGATTGAGTGTGAAAGATCGACTCCCTCAGGAACAAGTGGTAGAATGCAGATAAGAGGTAACAAGACTGAGAAGCATTCAGGAGAATGAAGACTACATAGACAAAATGCTTATCAGGGTGTAAGAAATGGAAAACTCAAGCAGAGGGGAAGGTGAACATGGACCACAAAATGAAAGCTGGATCCAGATTCTTACGGCCACCCACCCTACATCCTGACTCCGATTTCCTTTGAGATGAAGAACTAGCATGCAGCCCTGGAAGTAGAGGAGGAGAAACATCCTAGAACGAGGAGGAACTGAACCCAAAATTGCGGGTTCAACAACTACTGCACCAGGGAGGCAGAATGTGGTAGTAGTAGCTAGTGACTCAATTCGGAGGGGCATGAAGTCATCCATTTCCCAACCAGACATGTTCCAGGAAGTGTGCTGTCTTCTGGATGCCAAAATCCAGGACATTATGGAGACATTGCCCCAATTCCTCAGGCCTACAGACTTCTATTCAACCAATGCTGCTTATCCATGTTGGCATGAATAATGCTGCTAGGTACCACACAGATCATATCAAAAGTGATTTCATGGCTCTGGAAGAGAGGGTAGAGTAGATGGATGCACAGGTGAATTTCTCCTCAATCCTTCCACTCAAGGATAAAGGCCCAGGCAGGGAAGCTCACATTCTGGAGATGAATGAATGGTTGTGTAGATGGTGTCAACAAAGGTGTTTCTGCTTCCTGAAACATGATATGCTATTTCAAGGGCCACCTGGTGAAGAAGGGGGCACAATGTCTTCTATCACAAACTGACAAACCTATTGAGGAGGCTTATACTAGGATCATTGAGGATAGGTGAAAAAAAAATACCCATAAGGTAATTAAAAAACAAAACAAAAAAAAACTCCAAACATTAAATACATGTATAGAAATGGGAAAAAAGGTCAACATCAGGAAAACTATGTACACTAATACTCATAGTATGGGAAATAGTCCCAGATGTACAAGCAGTCACAGAAGAAGCTGACTTGGATGTAAAGGCTATCACAGATAGGTGGTACATGGAAATCCATGACTGGGATATAGTTATATTGCAATACAGTCTATTTAGGAAGGGAGGAGGAGTGGAACTATATATAAAAATAAGAGTTAAGTAATGGAATTTCAGAGCTTATGTGTTAAGGAGGAGGCACTATGAGTTATTTGGAAAGAGGGAATGGAGCATCTAAATATAGATAGATAGATATGAAAAATCAGGTAATATGTGGTAATGTAAGGTGCTCAACAAATAAACCCAAATACACTCTGGAAGAGTGGGAAAAAGCATGAATATGAATGGATGTTGCAACAATTAAAAAAGTACATCTTTATTAATAATTGTACAAAATAAATAAAATACAAGAACACCTTGATCTTCCTAAATGTGATACATCAAACAACCAGACACAATTATTTATGTATGAGTGAAAGTATGACGAAGAAATAAAATATGAGATATGAATATCTGCCTATTGCAAAACTATGTAGACATTGTGAGTCTAAGTACCAACACAGTCGTAATATATCATGGTTAGCTCAAAATTGTGTCAATGAGCATTTGCAAGAGTCCACCTAAATCTGAATGTGAGCATAAATCACAATATCGTTACAGTATAGGTAGATGCATCACCATGTAGTTATAATGCGATACACTTAAACACCACATGCAGACCTCATAGGTGTTGACTATGTTTGAGAGCAATAGCGAGATGCAAATACAAACTGGAAGAATCACTGATACAAAATCAAATTACAAGACAAAGTCTAAATATGGTGATAGATATAGGCAAGGATACATTTATTTAGTAACCAGTTTGGAAATGTCAGATGAGCGTGGCGTTCCTCCTAAGTATGATGTCAAAGCTTGTCTGTGGCTGGTGAGGGAAGAGCTCAGCCCAAAGGGGCAGGCTGTGCTACGGCTGGCGGAGGGGCTTGGCCTGGGGGAGCTGGCTCTGTTGGGGCTGGGGGAGTGCATGTTATGTTGAGGCTGCTGGGGGGTGAGGGCAGGCTATACTAGGGCTGGGGCTGGAGGGGTGGATCAGGCTATGCTGGGGCTGGAGGGCAATAAATAGGGAGCCTCTAGGGAATTTCCATGGGTGGCTGGGCTGGGGCTGATTGGGGGGGGGGGGGGGGGAAGCAGTCTGTTCTGCTCTTGGGGCTGTGGGGGAGGGCAGGCTGTGATGTTGCTGAATAGGTTGTACTGGGGTTCAGAGTGGGAAGGTAGGCAGTGCTCGGGCTAAAGGGGAGGGCAATTCACAGGGGCCTCCAGGGAATTTCCATGGCTGTCAGCTAATTTACTTATACTGGTGTAATATACAGACCTCTGTCATAGACAGAAGAAATGGATAGAGATTAATGGAGGATATTCACAAAAATGCTATGAAAGGGAAGGGGATTTCAGTCTGCCAGATGTTGATTGGAACATCCCAGCTGCAGTATCTTCTAGAAGGAGGAATACTCTAGATTCTCTGCAGCGAGAGCTGTTCCATCAACTGGAACTAGAACCCACATTGGGGGGTGGGGGGCGAGACTGGACCTGGTGCTTACCAATGAAGACAGTGTTTCTGATGTTGATCTGGGATCCAGTGATCATTGGATGGTGTCGTCCAGTTAATTCAGGTACTAGAATTTAGGAAAACTAACTTTGTTAAAATGGGGCGTATCTCAAGAAATTGTTAGCTAGATGGTAAAATCGAGGGGAAGTAGAAGAGCAGTAGAGACAACTAAAAGAAGATATAAGGCAACAAACCTTTTTGTTAGAAAAATAAAGGGAAGAGGAAAAAGAGGCTGCTATGGTTTTCTAAAGAAGTAGCTGATAAGGTAGGAGACGAAAGGTTAGCTTTCATAAACTACAAGAAAGCACAGAAAGATGAAGGCAGGCGCCAACAATATCTGGAAAAACTAAGAGAAGCTGGGAAAATAGGAATGCAAAGATTCAAATGGAAGAAAAAGCAGCACATACTGTAAAACAGGGAACAAGACCTTTTTTTTTTTAGATATGTTAGTTACAGGAGGAAGTGCAAAATGGCATTTTGAGACTTGGAGGTAAAGGGGAGGAATATGTAGAGGCTGATGAGGAAAAAGCAAAATTGCTTAACAAATATTTCTGTTTGACGTTTATCGTGGAATGGCCAGGAGCAGGACTACATATAATGAACACAAAATTGAAAGTGAGGTAAACCTCAATAGGTTTTCAGAAAAGTGTGATTGTGAGAAGCTAACTAAACTTAAAGTAGATAAGGTGACGGGGCTGGATGGGATACATCTTAGAGTATTAAGGAAGCTTAAAGAAGTTCTGGCAGCAACGTTGGCTGATCTTTTCAATGCTTCTTTACAGTCAGGTATAGTTCCAGAGGACTGGAGATGGGCTGATGAAGTAAGGAGTGCAGTTAGTATACCTGGGTTCAAAGGGAGTTTGGATGGGTTCTTGGAGAAGTCCATTAACTGCTATTAATGAAGTTGACTTGGGGAATGGCCACTGCTATTAATTGCATCAGTAGCATGGGATCTTCTTAGTGTTTGGATAATTGCTGGGTTCTTGTGGCCTGGTTTGGCTTCTGTTGGAAACAGGATGTTGGGCTTGATGGACCCTTGGTCTGACCCAGCATGGCAATTTCTTATGTTCTTATGTTCTCAGACCAGTTAGTCTGACCTCTGTGATAAGCAAATTAATGAAATCGCTGCTAAAAGAGAGGATAGTGCTGTTTCTGGAAACCAATAGATTACAAGATCAGAGACAGCATGGTTTTTACCAGAGGTAGATCTTGTCAGGCAATTCTGATTAATTTCTTAATTTCTCTGATTGAGTGACCAGGGCATTGGATCATGGGGGAGTGCTAGATGTAAGGCCTTTGACACAGTTCTGCATAGGCGACTTATAAATAAATTGAGTGCCCTTGGTATGGGACCTAGAGTTACTGACTGTATTTGAAACTGGCTGAGTGGGAGGTGACAAAGGGTAATGGTAAATGTAGTTCACTCCAAGGAAAGGGGCATCACTAGTGGTGTGCTGCAGGGTTCAGTCCTTGGACCAGTTCTTTTCAACATTTTCATAGGCAACATTGTGGAAGAATTGTTGGGAAAGGTTTGTCTTTTTGCTGATAATACCAAAATATGCAAAAGGGGTATACAGCCAGGAAGGTGTGGAAAATATGAGGAAGGATCTAGCAAAGCTTGAAGAATGGTCTTGCAGATAAGATTTAATGCTAAAATAGGCAGAGTTAGTATTTAGGGTGCAAAAGTCCAAGGGAGAGGTACAGTACTGGGGATGAAATTCTAAGCGTGAAAGAAGAGCAAGATTTGGGGGTGATTATATTGGATGATCTTAAGGTGGTAAAACAAATGGATAAAGTGATGGCAAAAGCCAGAGAGATGCTGGGCTGCATAGGAAGAGAAATGATCAGCAGAAAAAGGGAGGTGATATTGCCCCTGCATGGGACCCTAGTGAGACCTCATTGGAAATACTGTGTACAGTTCTGGAGACCGCACCTTCATAGGATATAAACAGGATGGAGTCGGTCCAGAGGGAGGCTGCTAAAATGGTCAGTAGAGACAGACTTCAAGATCTAAACATGTATATCCTAGAGAAAAGACAAGATAGGGGAGATATGATAGAGACATTTAAATACCTCCAATGTTTCCGCACAGGAGGCAGGCCTCTTTCAATTGAAAGGAGGCTCTAGAACAAGGGGATCATGGGATGAGAGTGAAAGCAAGTAGACTCAAGGGTAATCTAAGGAAATATTTTTTTTACAGAGAGGTAGTAGTTGCATGGAACAGCCTACCCATGGAGGTGGCGAAGACTAGAATGGTATCTGAATTCAAGAAAGCATGGGATAAACATAGAGGAACTCTGAGAGAGTGCTGGGGTTTATAAAACTATTAAACTATTGTAAAATTAAATTAAACTATTGTAAAGCTTGTTGCTATGTTACATTACAATGTGAACCGGGGTGATGTTTTTAACGTGCCCCGGTATATAAAAAATCTTTAAATAAAATAAATAAAGCTGAATTAGTTGGATGGATGGGCAGACTAGATAGGTCGCCATGTTTCTGTTTCTAGTCTCACAGAACCAAACCTACAAACAGCTGTGAAGGAACTATCTGCATCCCTTACAGCCATCCATGATTTGTCTACAAACAACGGGCTCCGCCTAAATTTAAGCAAGAAAGAATTCCTAAGAGAACAAAAACTGAAAGGCCAAGTTCGTTACATTTTGGGAACCACAAACTCCCCTTGAAATCACAAGTTTGAAATCCTGGGGTCCTGCTGGACTCTCAATTATTCATACTACCTTATATTCAAACAGCCTTCAAAAATTGTGTAAATCCCCCTTGACTGCGTACCTAGCGGGGTTTCCTGGGTCCAGGACCAACATGGGGAGAGCTCCACCATGACTGACTCCGTCAGCCCTCATGTTCTTGGCACCTGGTGCCTCTACCTGGGGAAGAAAGTGTTCGTGGGTGGGATTTCCCTCCTTTCACCCCAGGAAAACAAATGGGACTTTGAGCAAGGCTGGCAGTAAGTACAAATATATAGAAGTTTATTAGATTATATAAGTATATCCATTTCTACATGACTATGTACATGGCTAAAAGGATGTCAAACAGCACACCTATCTACTCATGGTTAATAGTCTTAGGACACACAACTATATACATTTCTACAAGGTAGCAAGAACATTTAATATTTGTCAATTTGGATTGTTGGCCTCCACAGTATACTACCATATAGAATAGTAAGGACTTCTTGCATTCCTGCTTAATCAAGTATTATTATTATCCTCCCCCTTTAATCCCAAGTCTCACCCATGTGAAAAAGATGCAACTGTGCTGGTGGGCAGTATTGGCCTGCGGAGTCTGTTGTATCTAAACTGCTGCCATTTCCTTGGTGCTGCTTCCACTCTGCTGAAAGGTCCGTGCCAATGCTGGGGACCCAACTCCACCTCCCGGTCTGTCATTGGGGTCCACACCCTCCTAAGAGACCCGACTCTGTCTCCTGGAATGCTGCTGGGGTTCATGCCCTCCTGGAAAACCCAACTGTGCCTCTGGACCTGCTGCTGGGGTCCCCTTCCTCCTGGAGGACAGTTCAATCTGCCACTGGGGTCCCCTTGCTCAATGGGGACTCAGGATCACTTCCTGATCTGCTGCTGGGTTGCCCTTCCTCCTGGGGGACTACTGCCAGGTTCTTGTGGCCTGGTTTGGCCACTGTTGGAAACAGGATGCTGGGCTTGATGGACCCTTGGTCTGATCCAGCAAGGCAATTTCTTATGTTCTTATGTTCTTATGATCTGCTGCTGGTGTCCACACCCTCCTGGAGGCCTACTTGATTGTCTGCTGGGAGCCCTTAATTAAGGGGGATCCAAGATCACCTCCCAATCTGCCACTGGGGTCCATATACTCCTGGGAGACTGCTCCACCTCCAGATCTGCCACTGTCCTTCAGTTCTTCTCCCTTTGTAGGAGGATTTTCCCTGGCTAGGGTTCACAGCTCTGCTAAGCTGTTACACAGCCAAAAGGCCAAGACCCAGGCAAGACCATGAAAGAGAATGTGTGCACACTCTTCCATCCTGCCTGGCCTTTTTTTTCCTGTTGTCTGAGAACTGGGTACCCAAGGATATGACTCTGCTTGTTACTCTGTTTTTCAGTACATTTCTCTCATAAATCCCTTTCTCATTCAGAATTCTCCAATGTAGGACTTTTCCAGTCATAGTTCTGTAATTTAGGATTTTGCTATTCTGTGCACTAGTTTTCCCAGCACTGAAGTCAGGTTCACCGGTCTATAGTTTCCTGGATCTCCTTTGGAGCCCTTTTTAAATATTGGGGTTATACTGGCCCCCCTCCAGTCTTCAGGTACAATGGATGATTTTAATGATAGGTTACACATTTTTAATAATAGGTCTGAAATTTCATTTTTTAGTTCTTTCAGATCCCTGGGGTGTATACCATCTGGTCCAGGCGATTTACAACTGTACATCTTTCAGGTTCACCATAATTTGGTTCAATTCATCTGAATCATCGCCCTTGGAAACTGTCTCTGGAAATGGGTATCTCCCCAACATCCTCTTCAGTAAACACCAAAGTAAAGAATTTGTTTAATCTTTCCGCAATGGCCTTATATTCCCTTAGTGCCTCTTTAATCTCCTTCCTGAAAACAGAGCATTGCTAATGCTCGTATGGTCCAGTATATGGAAAGTATCTAAAAACCTGCTTCCCTATCAGGTTTATTATTAATCAGAGAGGAGGATAACTGTCCCAAGTTACCTCTCACATCCACATCCACATATGCTAGCTAGAGAGCACCGCAGGCATGGACATAGAAGCCACTTGCAATCAGAGCACACAGTTATGATGATGGGGTCTAGTATCCACAGTCAGGCAACTGCCTACGTAAGTCGTGTGTTAAAGACATTTTTGCTCACTTCCAGGTCAAAAATGACATCTGGATGTGGCTATGCTAAAATTCCTTTCCGCTGTTCAAGTCCAAGTGAAGAAAAAAGCACTTCCTGTCCTCTGCTGCCCTTCCTGGTCCATTACTCTTTAATCAAGTAATCAAGATAGATCTCTTTGGCATCATTATCCATAGATGTATTGTATTTTAGATCTGGAAAAGGGTGAGATTTACTTGACTGAATATCACCGCAGTAAAAAAAACAAAAAAAACCAAACAGAAAGTACTAATGCTCAAGGTCTGCATTCTAATCTCTACCGAGAACCTTGGCACTGGAATTCAAACCCACACAGTCAGAAGCTCCAGGAAACCTCTGCTCCCTCTCCTCTCCACCGGAGTGCTCTTTGCGTAACTTGCTGGCATTCACCAGCCACTTAACAACACAGCTACTGTGCATTATGCCAGTGGGCAAGCTTCAAATAGCTATCACTTTTCCAACCAACAAATAACCTCGTTCCAGACAATAGGACCTGGCACTTTTCACGTTCTGGTGTGGATTAATCCTTTAAACAATTGTTTAACTCGCTTCTTTGAACAACAGAGCCCCTCTTGATCTCTGTAGTCACTCCAACCTTTTAGATTAAATCCAACCAGGTGCGTACACTCAGTGGAAGCCAAAGTTCAGTGGCAATGCAATGTATGTTGATTTCCTGCTTCTCATATGCATAATCTTTGCAAGCTATACTGACATAACACTGTGCAATTGATGCACTAGTATGGGGCCTATTTACTAACCCGCAGTAAAATATTAAGTGTACCGAGATTGATTGCATCCCATCATGGGTGCGGGGAATGCTTGCTCCTGGATACGGCAATGTATGTTCCACATTAGTTCAGCATTGAAGTGGCATTACAATTGTACTGAAGAATCAGCGAAGTGACACTTCATTACCTTAAACCCTACACTAACACTGAATTAGGAAATGAATTAACACTGCATTAGCTTATACATATGTATGTAATTTCAATCTACAGTACATTCTGCTTTTCCAGTGTAATATCCTACTCAAAGGAGCTAACAACAAATAACATTCAATGCTTTCAATCTAATATGCATGCAGTAGTAATATGAGCAAGCCAAAAAATTACAAAACCAAATCAGCTAAAACAAACAAAAAATAATTCATCCATAGCCAATACTTATAACTAAGTGTAAATGACAATAACTCCAGCCTGGCTCAACCTCCTCCATGGGATTCATTTATCATCCTAACACCCTTAACCCTAGGGACCAGAGCCATAAAGGGGCGAACCTCTTGTTCTTGCCCCTTCGGTAGTGACCTGCTCCTGGAGATGGGTCATTTCTTCCCCCTGCCCTGTAGCTGGAAGCTGGGCCTGGATCAGGAAACTGACCAGGAGCTCCTTTTGCAGCAGCCGATGGAACCTGAAGCCGTTTTGCTGGGCCAGCCCTTTGCCCTGCATTAGCACCGAACTAAACTAAAATAAGGAATACTACATTAGCAGAGCACTAAAGTAACACTAATACTGCATTATTTTAGCATTGCAGGAACACTGGATTAGTTTAGCACAGTGCTTCTCATCCCAGTCCTGGGGGTACACCCAGCCAGTCAGGTTTTCAGGATATCCACAATGAATATACATGAGATGAATTATTCATGCCCTACCTCCAGAGCATGTTCATTTTATCTCATGCATATTCATTGTGGATATCCTGGAAACCTCACTGGCTAGGTGTGCTCCATGACTGGGTTGAGAAGACTTAGTTTAGAGTTGAAGTAACTGTTTCAGCATGGAAATAACTACTACATTATCTTAACACTAGAGTAACACTGCATTAGCATAATCACAAAAAGAAAACAGTGTTAATACTGAATTAACACTACACTTGTTTAGCTTAACACTGAAATAAGAACATAAGAAATTGCCATGCTGGGTCAGACCAAGGGTCCATCAAGCCCAGCATCCTGTTTCCAACAGAGGCCAATCCAGGCCACAAGAACCTGGCAATTACCCAAACACTAAGAAGATCCCATGCTACTGATGCAATTAATAGCAGTGGCTATTCCCTAAGTATAATTGATTAATAGCCATTAATGGACTTCTCCTCCAAGAACTTATCCAAACCTTTTTTGAACCCAGCTACACTAACTGCACTAACCACATCCTCTGGCAACAAATTCCAGAGCTTTATTGTGCGTTGAGTGAAAAAGAATTTTCTCCGATTAGTAGAGATGTGAATCGTGTGATCGATCGTCTTAACGATCGATTTCGGCTGGGGGGGGGGGGAGGGAATCGGATCGTCGCGGTTTTGTTTTTTTAAATATCATGTAAATCGGGGGAGGGCGGGAAAACCGGCACACTAAAACATCCCTAAAACCCACCCCGACGGCGCCATACAGCGTATGGCGCCGGCCATACGCTGTATGGCCGGCGCCATTTTGTACGGCAAAACGATTCGAGTGCAGGAGGTCGTTCCCGGACCCCCGCTGGACTTTTGGCAAGTCTTGTGGGGGTCAGGAGGCCCCCCAAGCTGGCCAAAAGTCCCTGGGGGTCCAGCGGGGGTCCGGGAGCGATCTCCTACGGTTGCCGCACGCACAGTGCAGCTCGCCTACCGCTCGCCTACCGCTCGATCCTGAACTATAATTTCATTTAAATGTAAACCGCGTCCGTGAAGCGTTAGGCCCGCGCAACCCATTTTACTGGATAGAGCGCCTATACAGTATCCTGGGTGCGCGGGCCTAAGGCTTCACGCCACGCTGGTATCTGTCATTTCAAATGTCATTTGAAATGACAGATACCAGGAAGTCTGGACTGCCAGTCCCCCCTCCCGAAGCAGGGCGCGAAAAGCAGCCTTGCTCCGGACATCGGACGACCTCTCCTGCCTCCAGCTGCTCGCGAAGATGGACTCCTGCAAAAAGTAAGTCACTTCACACTGTCAGTGTCTCTTCTTCCCTCCTCCTGGAGCAAGGCTGCTTTTCGCGCCCTGCTTCGGGAGGAGGGAAGAAGAGACACTGACAGTGTGAAGCGGCGAAGCAACTTACTTTTTGCAGCCCCCATCGGACCTCTCCTGCCTCCCGCTGCGCGACTTACTTTTTTTGCAGCCGTCCGGCCATCAGGAAGAACGGATCGTGGCTCCCCTGCCTCTCGGGGAAGATGGATGCCAGCACGGGGGAAAGCGGCCCCTGTGCGTGCAATTGGCCGCTCAAGATGTGACATCACGACGTTTGGCGTCACGGCATGTGATGCCAAACGTCACGGCATGTGACGCCCCCGTGCTGGCATCCATCTTCGCTGGGAGGCAGGGGAGCCACGATCCTTCCTGCTGATGGCCGGAGGGCTGCAAAAAAAAAGTAAGTCGCGCAGCGGGAGGCAGGAGGGAGCTGCAAAAAGTAAGTTGCTTCGCCGCTTCACACTGTCAGTGTCTCTTCTTCCCTCTTCCCGAAGCAGGGCGCGAAAAGCAGCCTTGCTCCGGGAGGAGGGAAGAAGGGGCTGGCAGTACGAAGCGGGGAAGCGACTTACTTTTTGCAGCCCCCTCCGGACATCGGAGGGGGCTGCAACGTTTTTTTCGCTTTTTTTTTTGCTTCGGGAGGAGGGGAGAGGACTGGGGCTGCCCCGGAGACCGGCACCCGTGATCGCGGCCGGGGCAGGTGAGCGGGGGCTGGGGGAAATCTTGCCGCCTACCCTTACCCCTGCCTCTACCGCAGGGGTAAGGGTAGGCGGTAAGTTAGCAGGTTAAACGCGCGACAAAACGGCAGGGTAAAATAGCGATAGTCGGGGCGCGGGTTACGGGATGCTAGGGAATAGCTAATTCGCTCGTTTGCATGCAATATACATGCCGCGTGCGGAAGGGGTTGCCCGGGGATTTTAGGCCGCGGTAGGAGTAGGTTAAAGGGGATTCGGGATCGCAGGAAGGGCTAACGCGACCGGAAAGTGAGTAGAATGCGGGTTAGGAGTGGGGTAAACGCGGCCGCACTTTACTGGATAGACCCGTTTACTGGATAGACCCGTAAATAAATACTGACGAGACATTCAATGCCATCAGCACAGTCTGCACTGCCTTAACACTCCTGCAGCCGCACAGCCTGGACTTTCACTCCTAAAGGTCTGCGTAAAGAGATGATTGGTTCCGAGGCAGGCAGCAGGTTAGGGTGCGGGAGAAGAAGCTGGCAGCAGCTGGCGAATCTAATTTTCACAAGGGAAAAGGGAGTGGCTGGCGACCGCAAATGCCAGCCACAGAAATCGAAACGGCATCTGACCATCAAACAATGGGATCTCAGGACCAGCTGGACACCTAATTTGCCAAAAGTATTTCATCTGCGACTCAAGCAAATGAAATGGAAATCGATATTTCAAAGCCGAGAATACTCACAAACCAAAAAAAAAGAAAAGAAGAGGAAAACCTCAGGATGCCCGTGTTTCAGCAGCTCCCTGCCCGTTTTCAAACCTTGCATTAATAAATATAACATTTCAGTTATGTACTTCCTTTTCTCCGAGCCAATGATTCAATGCTGTTGGCAGTTGGCGCCTTGGTATTTATGAGAGCTTGTGATCTGACATTCAGATATTTTTTTTATTTTGTGACTGGTATTTTCCATCAGCCACCACTCCCTTTTCTGTTTTGCAGCGAGATTTGTGGTAGGGTTGCCTCATTGTTTTTTGTTGGTATTTTTTTGTATTTTGGCTTTATTTGCAAAACCAGGCAGGTGCTAGAAGGAGGGTTTTTTTTTTAAATTATTATTTTTTTTTTTTTTTTAAGAAAATCCAAGCAGTAAGCAGTTGTGTCCCCGAGCGAGCTGAGCTTAGCGTTAACAAACAGAGGGGCCGATGCAATAAATCTGCGTAGAAAGCGGGCGCTGAACAGTCAGCGTCCGCTTTCTTAACACACCCCAGGCCCTCCCAAGGGGGGGGCACCATGCAATATTTAAATTAGGGGGTCCCGTTAGAAAGGAGGCGCTAGGGTTGCTTGCGCGCCCCTAGTGCCTCCTTGCTAATGCGAACCCGATCGGCGTCGGTGGTCCGCCGGTTAGGAAAACTGATGCCGAGTTTATTGGCGTCGGTTTTTCCTAAACACCGCACAGCTGCACAACCAGGGGTTTCAGGAAACAGAAACTTGTCATTCGAGCGTCTGTTTCCTGCACCCGACTGCCAGTGTTTTGTTTTTTTTCTATTCTTTAACTTTATTTAAGTTTGTTTTTCCTCTTACTTAATATCGCAACGATATTAAGTAGGAGGCAGTACAGAAAAGCAGTTTTTTCTGAGCACTAAATTTGTGTCCTAGATGCACATTTTTTTTTTCATCTGGAGTGAATGCTAATAGCCTCATTCACACGCATTTGCATGTGATTAGCGCTATTAGACTCACTCTGCGTTGGGCCTGCGTTGGCGCTAATCCCCTTATTGCATTAGGGGATTCATTAGCGCCTATTCAACCCGCCTCCGGCTGCCGGTTATACAGTGCTGCACTGTAGTGCATCCGCCCCAGAGGAAGGAAGAGCGCCATCTGCAAGAGTGGCACGAGCCACTGCCAATGAACGGAGCTGGAGCCCATCTCCCACTCTGTGTCTGTGATGTGCCTTTTTCCATGCCCTCTGTCTGTGCAGGCTGCTCCTCCTTCCAGCTATAGAGTCGTCTCATCCCTTAATTTATACCGGTAATACATGAGACTGCTCATCCATTCACCTTTGCTGGCAGCAGGAAACCGCTCACCTCTACAGACAGTGCGTGAGATTGCCTGTTCTGGCGTTCTGTTTTTGACTTTCCTTGGGTGGGGGAAGGAACTAAAAACATTAATTTCGTTCAAGAAGTTTTGCAAATCGTGACCTAATCTGAAACTCTGCCTTGCTCGGTCGGCATTATTTGGCTGCAGACCCTGCAGGGCGTGGAACGTCACACAGCGTTTCTATTCCCTCGTTTATCCGGGTGCTCACATGGGCTGCAAGGCCTGGCCTGGCCATTCTTCCTGCTTCCCTCCATTTTTTGAAGTCAGTGGAGAACTCGTGTTGGAACAGAGGAAGGACTGAAATGGGGCCGGGTGACAGGAAGGGGATGAAGTGTTTGGGCACCGAACCTCCTGGCTGCTACATCCAAGCTAACTCCTGTACACACATTTTTAATAAAAACGAAAGAATTGGGTCAGATCGAGGGTTCACCAAGCCCAGTGGCCAAACCAGATCGCAAGTACCTGGCAAGATCCCAAGCTGCTATCGCACACTGATAAGTAAGCGGTGACTATCCCCTAAATCTACTTGGTTAATAACAGTTTATGGACTTCTCCTCTAGGAACCTATCCAAACCTTTATTTATCTTATTTTTATGCTTTCAATAGTTTACACAAGGAACACCTTGATCTGAAATAGGTTGTACAATTTAAGAAAATAACAAGGAAAAAACCTTTACGGTTATATTACAGAAATAATCATCCAACCCCAATTATTAAAAAGGAAAAGGGGGAGGGGGGATTACAATAACGAGCAGATTTCAAGAAATACAGTAAAAAGAAACAGTGAGGACTGCCAGGTTACATCTATTTGCCGGTTTAACCCTCTGGAGAGTCTAACAACATAAGTAGTTGGGAAGGTTCAAAAAATATGTAGTTAGCGTTTCTATATCTGACCATACATTTACAGAGGTATCGGAGCTGGAAATATCCCCCCTTAGCTTGTACCTGGGCACGCAATAATATAGGACATTTTTCCTTCTAATTTGAGATGCCCTTGTTAAATCAGGATATATCCCAATCTTTTGTTTATGAAACAACAATGATCGATTGCGGAGGAAGAGACGCCAAACATTGTCTCTATCCATAGGAAATGCAAATTTAACCAACAGTGTCCCACTGTATGTAATTTCAAAGTCCTGAGAAGATTGCAAAAAGTCTGTGAAATTCAATGACAATCCAGGATTTATATTTTCTGGAGGATCTTCTACCTGTGGTCTAGATATCATATAAGCCTTATTTATCACCGGCCAGAAATCTTCAAGATCTGAGATAAAGAGTTCCTGAACTATCACAGTGGAGAAAGTTGTTTTATAATGGGAAAGTTTATTATCCTCAGATTTAGGGAACGTAGGCTATTTTCAATATTCTCTGTCTTCTTTGAGTTTACTAACTCAGATTGGACAAGCTGATGTTGAACCTTTTCCATTTTTTTCCACTTGAAGCTCTATTTTCCCAGTCTTATTTCTTTTGTGGTAACAATTCAGCCGAATTCTGTTTCACAGCACTATTTGTTTCCTTAACTAAAGAGGCTAACGAAGAAATAGAAGACTCTAAGTTATCCAAAACATTCCAGTATCCTGTTTCCAACAGTGGCCAAACCAAGTCACAAGTACCTGGCAAGATCCCAAACAGTAAATAGATCCCATGCTGCTATCACACACTGATAAGTAAGCGGTGACTATCCACTAAATCTGCTTGGTTAATAACAGTTTATGGACTTCTCCTCCAGGAACTTGTCCAAACCATTTTTAAACCCAGCTATGCTAATTGCCTTAACCACATTCTCGAGCAATGAATTGCAAAGCTTAATTGTGCATTGAGTGAAAAAGAATTCTCTCCAATTTGTTTTAAGATTGCCACCTACTAACTTCGTGAAAGTCCCCTAATCTTTTGTATTTTTTGAAAGAGAAAATAACCAGTTTACATTTACCCATTCTACTCCTCTCATCTTTTTTTTTTATAGGCCTTTATCATATCCCCCCTCAGCCATCTTTTCTCCAGGCTGAACAGCCCTGACCTCTTTTTAATTTTTCCTCTTAAGGGAGCCGTTCCAACCCCTTTATCATTTTGGTCGCCCTTCTCTGTACCTCTGCAACTATATCTTTTTTGAGATGCGGCGATCAGAACTGCACATAGTATTCCAGGTTTGTCCTCACCATGGAACATTACAGAGGCATCAGGACATTTTCCTCTTTATTCCCCTTTCCTTTCCTAATAATTTCTAACGTTCTGTTTGTTTTTTTGATCGCTGCTGCACACCAAAGCTGAGGATTTCAAAGTATTGTGCACTATGCTCAGGGCCGGTGGAAGTACTAGGTGAACTAGGCCTGGGCCTAGGGCGCCGAGTAGTGGTATACCGAGGGAGGTCAGGTGGAGCCTGTTATTGTTTGGGATCGTTGTGGGTAGATCCTTGGGCCGGTGGCAGATGACCACGCCCCCTGGGGGAAGATCCCAAGAGGGACCACTGGTCAGGCTCAGAGTTTGGAGACAGACACACACTAGTTCTTTTATTAGACAGTATACTGAACCACCAGAGGTGGCAGTAGTGAGCTAGAAAGCCCGGCTGGGCTGTAGTATCTCAGATACTGGAACAGCGATCCCTGGAGGCTGAGCTGTAGAGAAACTGAGATATAGTGAGTAGGCAGGGTATGCAGATGGTAACACTCACACATTGTCCCAATAAAGTCCAGGAGCTGGCATGTATAGCCCTCGAAGAGCGAGTATTTGGTTTCAGGGAAAGCTCAGAGAGAACGATGGGAACTCACGGATGTAGCTGATAGAGTTGGTAGTGATGACTTCCAGGCAGAAGAGTATATGAAGCAAGTCTGGGAACAAGGGCCCTCGAGGAGCGAGTACCGGTTCCAGACTGTCACCTGAAAAACAAAGGAGAGAGCGAGGCCCCCCGAGGAGCGGGTACCTCTGATAAGTCTGAGGAGGCAGAGTTGCTTAGAAAGACAAAGTGAGACCGTTGTCATTCCAATGTCAATCTTTGCTCGATGTGTTAGCAAATACCAAGACCTTAAATATCCATCGCGGATGACGTCATCTTCGGGGGATGCCCTCGAGGTTCACGCCATACTGGTACTTCAGTAGGGGCCGCGTGCGCACCCCTAGGCCTCCAGGAACATGGCGGATAGCAACGTCGAGCCGGTCCGGGAACGCCCGAAGACTTGCGGCAGAAGAACGCCTCGGCAGCCAATCATCCGCGGTCGAAGAGGGAGGCGCCAGAGAAGTAAGGAGGGCGTAGAGAGGGCATTGGGTACCAACGTACACAACAGTACCCCCCTTCAACGGGCGACTTCCTCTTCGGGTACCAGGCTTAGGTTTTGAAGGATGTGCGAGGTGGAACTGACGAAGCATCTCTTTGACCAGGATATTGGTCTGAGGCTCCTAAGAGTTTTCTTCGGGGCCGAAATCTTCCCATTTTAGAAGGTATTCAAAAGTCTTGTCTTTCTTAAGAACATCCAGGGCTTCTTTGACTTTGTATTCTAAGTCGCCTTCTGCATTGATGACAGGTGGATCTTGAGTCTTGGAAGAAAATTCACTGAGTATAAGTTGTTATCAGCAGCGATGGAGATCTTCAGTGGAAGTGGTGAAGTTGGGGAACGTCCAAAGCCCACTTCAAACGATGACACTGTGGTGGATCTTTCAGCTTGTTGAGAGGACTCCTCAGGTCTTCCATTAGACGTCTGAGAATGAAGTTGCCTCCTGCCTCTGAGTCTACTAGGGCAGGAGTCTGAACCGTGATCGGTCAGTAAGTCAAAGAGGCTGGGAGAGAGAGTGGAGGAGATGTCGCGGTATGGCATAAGAACAGTCCTCCTGCAGGAATTAGGCCTGTCCGTTTTCTGGACGAATGGAGCATGTGGAGATATTGTGGCTGGGCTGACCACAGTACATGCAAAGGCCGCGCTTCTTCCGAAATCTTCTCTCTTTGGAGGTCAAGCGACCGTGACCCAGTTGCATAGGTTCATCTGTATCAGCAGCCAGGGTTACTGGAACCATCTGAGGTGTATAGATAGCACTGGTCTGTTTTAACCCGGGTACCACCTAGGTCGGAGTTCCTTCACCTTGTCCAGGAGTCGTAGATCAATCCGAGTAGCTAAGGCTATTAATTCGTCCGGCGAGTCAGGTGTTTGGCGAGTGGCCAGCTCGACCTTCAAACGGTTATCCAGGCCTCTGCAGAAGAGAGTCTTAAGACATCTGGGATCCCAGCAAAGTTCTGCCGCAAGAGTTTTGAACTATATGGCAAATTCAGCCAACGATCTGCTGCCTTGCTTCAAATCCACTAAAGCAGAACCGGCTACAGACATTTGAGCAGGGTCACCAAAAACGGATTTCAACAAGTCCATAAATCCTTCTATGTCCTGAAAAATCGAGTCCTTGCGTTCCCACAAGGTGGATGCCCACGACAGAACTCTACCTTCCAAGTATGAAAGGATGTAGGTAGTCTTAGAGAGAGCCGTAGGAAATAAAGATGGTTGTAAGGCAAAGTGCATGCAGCACTGGTTCAAAAAGCCCCGGGTCTTCTGGATTTTTCCGGAAAAGTGGATTGGAGCTGCCAGTGGTACAGTAGTCTTTAAAGTTACATCCGGTGACTGACCTTCTTGGTTGGACGTTGTGCCTTGAGCCTTCTGTGTGTGTAGTTGATGAAACGCTGAAGTAAGTTTCTCCAAAGCGTCTTGCTGCTCCACAATGTGTTGGGCCAGGCCCGGTATGGCATGCAAAGCACTGAGTTTGCCAGATCCATGGAGTTAGCAATCTGCTATTATTTGGGATAGTTGTGGGTGGATCCTTGAGCCGGTGGCAGATGACCATGCCCCCCGGGGGAAGATCACGAGAGGGACCACCGGTCAGGTTCAGAGTTTGGAGACAGACACACACTAGTTCTTTTATTAAACAGTATATTGAACCACCAGAGATGGCAGTAGTGAGCTGGAAAGCCCGGCTGGGCAGTAGTCCCTCAGATACTGGAACAGTGATCCCTGGAGGCTGAGCTGTAGAGAAACTGAGATATAGTGAGCAGGCAGGTTATGCAGATGGTAACACTCACACAATGTCCCAATAAAGCCCAGGAGCTGGCATGTATAGCCCTCGAGAAGCGATTACCTGGCTCCAAGGAAAGCTCAGAGAGAACAATGGTAACTCACTGATGTAGCTGATATAGTTAGTAGTGATGACTTCCAGGCAGAAGAGTATATGAAGCAAGTCTGGGATCAGGGCCCTAGAGGAGCGAGTACCGGTTCCAGACTGTCACCTGAAAAACAAAGGAGAGAGTGAGGCCCCCAAGGAATGGGTACCTCTGATAAGTCCGAGGAGGCAGAGTTGCTTAGAAAGCAAATACTGAGACCTTAAATATCCATCGCGGGTGACGTCATCTTCGGGGGACGCCCCCGAGGTTCGCGCCATGCCGGTATTTCAGTCAGGGCTGCGCCACACGCACGCCCCTAGGCCTCCAGGGACATGGCGGATAGCAGCGTTGAGCCAGTCCGGGAACGCCCGAAGACTTGCGGCAGAAGAACGCCGCGGAAGCCAAACTTCCGCGGTCGAATAGGGAGGCTCCAGAGAGGTAAGGAGGGCGGAGAGAGGGGCGTTGAGCAGCAACGGACACAACAGAGCCAATGCGGCCGCTGCTAGACCTCATCCCACTGGCGGCTGAGCAGTGAACTACTGCTGTGCTGTGCTGTGTGCCGGACACACACAGCAGGAAGATAGGCAGGGCTGTGGTGGAGCTCATGTCGCCACGGCCTGAAGAAAAAAGTCGCGTCCAAACCTGCAGGTCCTCCTCCTCCTTCCTGCCGGCGCGGCCCCGAAGAAAACGTTGCCGGAGCTGCGTGGGCAGGAAGGAGGAGGAGCATCAGCCGCATGCAGAAGAAGAGCAGCGTTTATAGTCATCCGCGAATCTCAAGACGCAGCAAGCTGAGAAGAGGAGGAGGATGGTAGCAGGGCCGCCGCTGCGGATCTCACATTGCAGGTGGCCCGAGAAGATCAGGGTCGCTGCAGAGCCCATCCTGCGGTGGTCCATGAAGAGGAGGACCAGAGGCAAGAGAGAGGCTGAGGGCCTGTAGAGTGTGTGTGTGTGTGTGTGTGTGTGTTTGAGATGAGTTGAGAGATTGTGTGTGTGTGTGAGAGTGAGTTGAGAGACTGTGTGTGGGAGTGAGGACCTGAATGTTTGCAGAGACAGCATGTCAGAGCCTCTGTGTTTGCGAGAGTCAGACAGCATGTGACAGTGAGAGCCTGAGCTTGAACAAGACAGCATGTGGGAGTGAGAGAGAGCCTATGTGTGTGAGTCAAACAGCATGTGCCCGTGAGAGACTGTGTGTATGAATGATTGTATGAGAGAGAGCATGTGCCAGTGAGAGACTGTGTGTATGAATGATTGTATGAGAGAGAGCATGTGACAGTGAGAGCCTGTGCTTGAGCAAGACAACATGTGGGAGTGAGAGAGAGCCTGTGTGTGTGTGAGAGTCAGACAGCATGTGCCAGTGAGAGACTGTGTATATGAATGATTGTATGAGAGAGAGCATGTGACAGTGAAAGCCTGTGCTTGAGCAAGACAGTTTGTGGGAGTGAGAGCCTATGTGTGTGAGAGTCAGACAGCATGCGCAAGAAAGAGACTGTGTATGAATGATTGTATGAGAGAGAGCATGTGAGAGTGAGAGCCTGACTGTGTGTTTGAGGGAAGAAGATAGATGGAGAGAAAAGAAATAGAAAAAAAGACAATATGAAAGGAATTGGCAAAAAAAAAAATAAGAAAGGGAAGGTGGAACAACAAAGCCTGTGACTAACTGATTAGAAAACTAAGATCAGACAGCAAAGGTAAAAAAAAAATAAATTACTTTTTACTGATTGGCACATGTAATCTTTGGTAATGTGCAAGAGTAGCACTTTCTCTATGCGGATCTCACAATGTACGAGATCAGCATGGAGGAAGTGGAAACCCACGGGGCCTGCACAGAGGAGGCAGCAGAATGGGCTTCAGTGCCAGTAGCAGCAATCAGCGCCTCCCCAATAGCCATGTGGCAGCAGTGACAGTGGCAGCAGAGGAATGAGAGAGGCTCTGAGGTTGCTGGCAAAAGAAAGAGAGGGGGGTCTTTGCCTTTAGTGTGTGCATGTGTATGAATGGGAGTCTGCCTGGGGGTGTATGTGTGTGAATGCATGGGTGCCTGCCTGAGAGTGTGTCTGTGTATGAGAATGAATGGGTGTCTTCCTGGGGTTTGTATGTGTGAGAATAGGTGCCTGCCTGTGTGTGGTGTATGTGTGTTTGAGAATGAATTGTTGCCTGCCTGGGGGTCTATGTGTGTGAGAAAGTGTGCATGCCTGGGGGATGGGGAGGGAGTGATGTGAAAATGAATGGGAGCCTGCCTGGGGGGTCAGTGTGTGTGTGTGAGAATGACTGGGAGCTTGCCTGGGTGGGTATGTGTTTGTGTGAGAATGATTGGGAGCTTGCCTGGGTGTATGTTTGTGTGTATGTTAGGGAGACAGTGAGAGTGAGAGCATGAGTCTGTATGAGAAAATCCAGGGGAGTAAGAGTTTGTGTGTGTGTGTGTGTGGAGGGGGAGAGAATGTCTTAGAGCCTGAGAGTGTGTCAATGTCTGTGAGAGCGAGAGGTTATGGTGGGTATAAGAGCATGAATGTGCATGTATGTGACAGTGTATGTGTGAGAGAGAATGGACATGTGAATATGTGTGAGAGAGAGAGGATAACTTCCTAATCCTCAACAATATCAGGGTGACTGGAAATCAAGAGCTCCCACGAATGGACAGCAGGGGCTTTTTAAAATCCTTATTAGTTTTAATTATTGGGTATTATTTGATATATGTGCTGTTTTGAAATGTTTTATTGGTGTTTGGGAAATTGTAAAAAATGTATATGATTTTAATTAATAGAAATTCTATTTATCAGTAGTTTTAAAATATTCTTTTATTAGTTTGGTTTTACTATTATAACCGATGCTTATGTTTCTTGATTTTATTTGTTTTATGAGGAATGGTGGTTCTTTTTCTCCATTGTTAATACACAGTCTGGCTTCTTGGGGTTTCCATTTCAGTTTTTGTCTAATTTGTGCTCCTTTATTCTGTATTTGGTGAGGGTCTGTCTCTGCTCTGTGTGTGTGACCATGATGAGAGATTCTGCTAGCATAGGGATCTATAGCAAATCGGGTTTGTTTTGTTTCCTCAGTAGGTGGTGTATTGGTATTCTAGGACCCAGTGTAATATTTACCCTTGTTTTTTCACAGGTAGGGTTATTGTTGTTTGAGTCCTTGGTGTTATTACTGTTATGTTACGATGGGATTGCAGTATAGATTTTGAGTGTCTTTTTTTTGCGAGGTTTTATTTTCGTTCACATTGTGCCTGGCAGTGGAAGCTGTTTGTACTGCTGTTACTGTGAGGTGACACCAGAATTTGAAAATATCTTTTAGTATGATGAGCTGTAAGGGAAACATTCAAGCTCCATTATTTGGGGGAATTTCAGTGGATGCACAGAGTTACAGAACTGGAGGTGCAGGATTTATATTGACGTTCTGTCCCTTCCTATATATTCCAGACTTCATTCTCATAATCATATTGAATTAGTTGAATGAAGCTATCAAATAATTTTATAGTAGTTTTACTAGAAGTGTGAAATTGGGCAGCTTTTTAAAATTACACAGAAAACCCTTTGGACTTTTTTATTAACACTTTTTTTTAATAACCAATTTTAAAGCAGGATCCATGCTATAGAGGTGGGTGTGATGAGGAAATGCCATTTTGGATCCCCCCCCCCCCCCAATTCTTCTGTCTAGAGATGCCACTGATTTTCTGTGACCTTAAGAAGGATTAAGGGGGGGATGCTGGAGAGGCACACAAATGCATTGGCCCCCGGGCGCCAGAGACCCTTGGTGCGCCACTGGGTGCGAGCCATATGGGGTCGCAAGCGGTGGCAAAGAGGAGTGGAGATTTGGCGGGCCGCAAGCAGTGCCCAATCTGCTCGCGACCCAGAAAACCACAGTCAGCGGGCGTGATCGAGAATGAGGTAGGAGTCGGGGCTGAGACCGGGGGGGAGGCAGCGTGACCCAGTGGGGGGGCACAAGGGAGAAGGCTCGCCTAGGGCGCCAAATCCCCTTGCACCGGCCCTGACTATGATGCTCAGATCCTTTTTCTGGATGGTAACTTCTAATGTGGAACCTAACATTGTGTAACTCCAGCACGGGTTAGTTTTCCCTACCTGCCTCCCTTTGTACTTGTCCACATGAAATTTCACCTGCCATTTGCGTTCCTAGTCTTCAAGTCTTGCAAGGTGGTCCTGCAATTTATCACCATCTGCTCCTGATTTAACAACTCAGAATAATTTTGCGTCATCTCTAAATTTGATGACCTTAATCATTGTTCCTCTTACCAGGTCATTTATAAATATATATTAAAAAGCATTGGTCTAAGTACAGATCCCTGAGGCACTCCACTGTTTACCCTTCTCCAGTGAGAGAACTGACCATTTAATCCTACTCTCTGTTTCGTCTTTTAACCGGTTTGCAATCCACAATAGGCAATTGCCTCCTATACTGTGACTTTTTAATTTTCACAGGAGTCTTTCATTGGGCACTGTATCAATTGCATTCTGAAAATCCAAATACACTACAAACACTGAGGTGAGCAGAAAACTGCACAGCGATTCCCCACTCTGCTATGTTCATATTTATTCACAAGCTGCACAGTGACATGTGCAGACTGAGTTAAATGGAAGTCATTGTCTTCATAGGGAACAATGGCTTCTATCATGCTATACCAGAACAATCTTGGCACAACATATGTTAATCCTGCATTTAACCACTGCTGCTCTTATAATTAGGGAACTCAATCATTTTGCTTCAGTTACTTGAGTAAGAAGTCGAAATGTGGGGCTGAGTGGGGGTAGAGTCAGGAGTAAGAAAAACAAATATTCCTTCATAGTTTTCTCATTTTTGTATCTCCTGCTGGGATGCATGCGGCACTTTCACCGTGAACCTTTTTAAGCTCCTTTCAATTCTGCAATGTGCCCCGTTGAGAAGTTCTACTTTGGATGTAACCGACAACAGGGTGGCACCTTGAGGCTTTGGTGCTAATAATTTTCAGTGCGCGTGTTGTCGGCAGCCGATAGTGACGCTGCCAGGCAACACATAGACAGCTGGGTCTGGAATCAGTAACCTTATGGTCTAGAGCAGTTGGTTCCCAACCTAGGGGGGGGGGGTCCTACAGAAGGGATGCAAAAAAAGTCTGGCGAGGGAGAAAATGTAAGGTCTGCTGCCACGCAGGCCAGGAAAGCGAGAGTGGGGCCTGTCATGACCCCAAAGCCTTCACTCCACGTTGCTGCAGACCAGGAGGAGAGGCACAGAGAGGAGCAGCTCGCACTGCTGTACGGTTAGCAGAGGCCGGGGAAGACGGTGACTTTCTGAGGAAAGCAGAAGAGAGCAGA
The DNA here is from genome assembly GCF_901001135.1 of Rhinatrema bivittatum. Lineage (NCBI taxonomy): Eukaryota > Metazoa > Chordata > Amphibia > Gymnophiona > Rhinatrematidae > Rhinatrema > Rhinatrema bivittatum. Next base: position 806,992,429 of record NC_042615.1, on the reverse strand, counting down.
GTTATCTCACCGGTGAGAAACATTTCCCACTCCTGCCATGTGCTCTGCCTCTGGCCAGGGAGAGGAGAGCGACACCAGAAAAATGAGTCAGAAGGCTCCTTCCTCTCACTTCCTCTTGGAAGGAGAAAGGACTTCCGTTCAGGGTCCTAGTCACCAGAGAGCACAATTTCTCACATAACCCCTCTTCTGAAGTCACTGCATTGGCTCCCCATCCGCTCCCGCATACAGTTCATCTACAAGAGCCTTCACTCTGCAGCTCCTAATTACCTCTCCTCTCTTATCTCTCTCTACACCCCTCCTCGTGCAGTCTGCTCGTTGGATAAGTCACTCCTATCTGTGCCCTTCTCCTCTGCTGCCAGTTCCAGACTCCGTGCTTTCCACCTGGCTGCGCTGTGTGCTTGGAATAGTCTTCCTGAACTGGTGCGTCATGCTCCCTGTCTTGCCATAAATAAATCCCATCTAAAGACCCACCTTTTTGAAACTGCTTTTCAATTTTATGCCAGATTGTCTGCTTTTAGTCTTGTTAACTAACTTTCTTTTCTTTTTAACCATTGCCTTGCTTTATACCCCAAGTCTCTAGTCCTGTATGTTTGTCTTATTAGACTGTGAGCTCTATTGAGCAGGGACTGTCTTTTTGTATGTTTGTTCAGTACTGCGGATGTCGTGTAGCACTATAGAAATGTTAAGTAGTAGTAGTAATTACTCATGGGGGAATTCTGCGTGCAATAACTTAAAATTCTGCACACAAAAATTTTCAAGTCTGCATACTTTATATTCATCAAAATAATAAATTTAAAATGTAATACAGAAAAGTTTTTACTCAAAGATGCAGAGTTTTAAATATTTTGAGCAGAATTCCCCTAAAAGCACACTGTAAGAGTATCTATTCTGCCTCTCTCTTTACTCCTATGGCCAGAACCCTTTCACTCTGCCCTCACAGGCCTCGACTTCACTGTCTCTCCCGTTCCCCTTCATGCTCAACCTCTTCAACTCTATCTCCACTCCCTAGCCCTCCTTTCCCAGTGTTTGACCCCTCTCTCATACAGCCCCACACATAGGCTCTCTCTCTCTTGCACACACACACACATAAAAACACACACACACTCCCTCACACAGGCTCCTTCTGTTGCTCTCTCACACACACACACACACACCTCACATAGGTTCCCTCTCTTTCTTGCACATACACACTCTCTCTCTCTCGTACACACAATACCCACCCTCACACAACAGTCTCCCTCTGTCCCTCTCGCACACTCACACTCCCTCATACACATTCTCTCTCTCATGCTCACACACACATGCTCCCTCTCTCATGCATACACTTCCTCTCTTGTACACAAATTCACTCACCCTCACCCTGGCTACCTCTCTCTCATGCATACATATACCCCTACACACGCATGCAGGCTCCTAATCTCTCACTCACATGTACTCTCACTCTTTCTCTGGCACACACCCTCACCCTCATGCACACAGTGCCATACTTCTCTCTCACAAAGGCTTTCCTGTTTCTCCTATCTTGTTCTGCTGCATGTAGGATGGGCTCCGCTCACGGCCTGCAGACCTTTCCCCAAATTCTGTACAAAAAATACAAATTCTGTGCAGGAGGGGAATTCTGTACTTCATAGCAGCACAGAATTCCCCCAGGAGTACATAATGTAAGCCTCCAGAGTTGGAAGGATGGGAGGAGACTACAAAGAACAAACATCAATGTCACTATTGCTGTATTTCATAGCAGTGAAACACAACCCTTCCTCCTCATGTGGCCAAATTTAGCAGTTCTCTGGCTGCGGATATCCCGCATCCCTTTCCAGTTCAGCTAATAGTTCCACATCAGTCCAGGCTCTGAAGCCTGGGGTCAGTCACTTGTGCTGTTGGACAATTAATCTCACTTCCTTTGGTACTTTGTGACTCTCCCAACCCATTCCTTGAAGCATGAACCACCACCTCCTGCTAGCCTCAAGACCTAACTTTCTAAGCCACAGGGATTCAAGCCAGATGTGCAAATCTGCTTGCCCATGCAAGTCAGGACAGGGCAAGCTCAGCAAATTGGACCAAAGATCCAAGCTAACTTGATGCAAGTCAAGTTGGAATGAGTGCTAGGCCGTGGCGGGGCTGTCTGTCCCTGCTTTCAGTGGCCTGAAGTGAATTTTCTCTAGGCTTTCTTGGAAACTTTATGCAATCGGTAATTGAACTGCAGAGATGTGGTAACAGAGTTTAATTGTTTTGACTTATGCCAAAAGAAGAAAAAATAATTGTGAAATTAATAATGAGTAACAGAAAGTAAGATGGGGCGTGGGGGGAAATTAAAGGATTTAGTTTTGTTTTCATGACAGTTTGCAGATTGACGTGATAGAGATTTGTCTCCTTGAAAAGAGGAGGGATGTCAATTCTGCCTCTTTCGGTGCCCCGGGGTGAGATCTTGCCTATGGGAATGTGTCCTTGGTAATTTTGTCTCATTAGTAAGGGGACACTGTGATGCAGAGGAACATAAGAACATAAGAAATTGCCATGCTGGGTCAGACCAAGGGTCCATCAAGCCCAGCATCCTGTTTCCAACAGAGGTCAAACCAGGCCACAAGAACCTGGCAAGTACCCAAACACCAAGAAGATCCCATGCTACTGATGCAATTAATAGCAGTGGCTATTCCCTAAGAAAACTTGCTTAATAGCTGTTAATGGACTTCTCCTCCAAGAACTTATCCAAACCTTTTTTGAACCCAGCTACACTTAACTGCACTAACCACATCCTCTGACAACAAATTCCAGAGCTTTATTGCGCGTTGAGTGAAAAAGAATTTTCTCCGATTAGTCTTAAATGTGCTACTTGCTAACTTCATGGAATGCCCCCTAGTCCTTCTATTATTCGAAAGTGTAAATAACCGATTCACATCTACTCGTTCAAGACCTCTCATGATCTTAAAGACCTTTATCATATCCCCCCTCAGCCGTCTGTTCTCCAAGCTCAACAGCCCTAACCTCTTCAGTCTTTCCTCATAGGGGAGCTGGTCCATCCCCCTTATCATTTTGGTTGCCCTTCTCTGTACCTTCTCCATCGCAACTATATCTTTTTTGAGATGCGGCAACCAGAAGTGTACACAGTATTCCAGGTGCGGTCTCACCATGGAGCGATATAGAGTCATTATGACATTTTCCCTTTTATTCACCATTCCCTTTCTAATAATTCCCAACATTCTGTTTGCTTTTTTGACTGCTGCAGCACACTGAGCTGACGATTTTAAAGTGTTATCCACTCTGATGCCTAGATCTTTTTCCTGGGTGGTAGCTCCTAAAATGGAACCTAACATCATGTACCGTATTTTTCGCACTATAAGACGCACCTGACCATAAGACGCACCTAGGATTTAGAGGAGGAAAATAAGAAAAAAAAATTCTGTCCCCATGAGGGGCTCTGTACAAAGCTCCCCCCTGGTAGCCGTCCGTGGGATATTTTTTTGGTTTTGTTTTTTATAATAAGGCAGAGAACATCCACACAGGTACTCACACTCCCTGGTTTTCTCTCCCTCACATACATACATAGGCTCTTTCACACTCACTAGCTCTCTCCCCCACTCAACTCACTGGCTCTCCCTCACATATACACAGACCCACAGACAATCACACACTCAGACTCTCTCCCTCATACACACAGCTCTCTCACACCAGTTATTTTCAACTTTCATGACTGCTCCAAAGTTCAATAATAAATAGTCAGGGCTGTATTGCCTGGATTAGGAGAGCAATTTGTTCCTAATATTTCAACAGGTAGCCACTTAATCAGTACAGGCATTAATTCTATTTGCTTTTCATTAATTTCAGCTGTCAAACTGACAGCTAATCAGCTGTGTGATTAGCTGTCAAACTGCTAATCACACAGCTCCCTGCCGGTCTGCTGTTCCCGGAGTGCATCTTGCTGCGAAGGCCGGCGCAGCGCAGGTCAAATGCCAGCCGTCTGAACCGGAGGGGGCCTCCGTAGCCCACTTGGTTCGGGCAGCTGATGTCCGGCCTGTGCCGCGCCGGCCCTTGCGGTGGGGTGCGCCCCAGGAGCAGCAGACCGGCAGGGAGCTCGAACTCCGCCGGCGGAAGACGACACACAGCGTCGGGGCCCACGGTCGGCGCGGACCATCTCCCTCGCATCTGTCCAGACGCACCAGAGGGTCGTGGGGGCGGTGTGCACTTGACCTGCTCCGCCATGCTGGTTGAGCTGAGTTGGGGGGAGGAGGAAGGGGAAGGCGCGCGAGAGGGAGAGATGCTACATTCGCTCCATAAGACGCACAGACATTTTCTCCCCACTTTTGGGAGAAAAAAAGTGTGTCTTATGGAGCGAAAAATACAGTAAGTACTGCATGGGTTATTTTTCCCTATATGCATCACCTTGCACTATTCCACATTAAATTTCATCTGCCATTTGGATGCCCAATCCTCCATTCTTGCAAGGCCCTCCTGCAATGAATCACAATGTCCTCTTTTTCTGGCCACAAATTTTTACCATTTTCCCACCTTTTCCCTTCTAAAATGTTTACCCTATTGGTCCAGCTCCACTTGTCCCTTCCAATGAAACTGCAATGCATTGATGTTCCCCTTGGCCCACCCACCAGCTCACCCAAACTTTTGGAACAGCTACTGCTGTCCTGCAATGATTTTGTGGCCTTACAACGATGGCTGTGTTTGTACCTGTAAGACGGATGTGTTTATGCCGAATAGTCGGTGTGGATGGGCAGACTGGTTGGGCCATAATGGTCTTGTTGCGATCGGCGGGGGCCGACCCCCATGGCCAACCGCACCTAACGGCAGTGCAGAGGCGGGTCTTTTTGGTACTCTCTGCACGGTCCTCATCATCGGCTAAGGCAGCAGGGAGCCAGCAGCATGGCTCCCGCAGGGGCAGCATTAGCCCCAATCTGACACAGGCGCTTGGCTCCTCCCCCCACTTATAGGATCAGCAACAGGAAGTAGTTCCAGGCTCCCAGGAACCACTTCCTCACCCAGGACTATATAAGGAGGCTTCTGAAGGATTGCCAGTGTCTTGCAATAGGTCCAGCTTGGTGTCTCCTGCCTTGTGTTGAGTTCTGCTTTGGATACTGGACTCTGCCTTGCCTGCCGCCTGCCTCTGACCCTGCTTTGGATACTGGACTATGCCTTGCCTGCCGCCTGCCTTTGACCCTGCTTTGGATACTGGACTTTGTCTCTTCGCTGCCTGCCTCGACTCCGGGCTGTCTATACCACTGCCCTGCTGGTAACTCCGGCTTCCGGCCCTGAGGTTCATCTCCCGCCAACGAGGAACCATGGTAAGCCTTTTTACCTTGTCATTGCAGCCCAAGCGTTCACCGATTCATTGAATCGTAACAGGCCTTTATCCGCAGTCCTGTTTCTATGTGCCTTCATTTGCCTATGAAAGACTAGGAATGTAATCCCTTACATTCCTGTAACTCGCTTTCAACTCTTTAGCTGGAAAAGCGTGAAACAAATACAGAATGATGATGATCTGTTAAGTCCCTAGATCTCCAGGGTATTTATTATTATTTAGGTATCAGGATTCATCCCCCTAGAGGGAGAAGCTAATGTTTCAAATCAACAGGCAGCAAACGGATGATTCTTTCTGCATTTTACATGGATCTTCAGGAACGGTTTCTTTTACTGCAGCAATTGTGCAATTCCACATTCAAATGGAGACAGTCTTTGGTGGGCAAACTATGGCCTGTGAGCCAAACCTGGCCCGAAAAGACAGATTTTTTTCTGGCCCTCCTCCTCCTCAATTTGCCCCATTAGAAATGGCCCGCTAGCACCTTTGATACCACCTCCTTCCTCTAACAATGTTAGAGGAAGGAGGTGGTGTCCCCCCTCAGAGGGAACAGCGGAGCAGGAAGAGGAGGGGGCGGATCGCCCAGCTGTAAAGAGGCCCGTGCGGCCGCCAGTGGACCCCCATCCCACCAGTGGTGGAAAAAGGAAGAGGCTGCCGGTAGACCGCATCCTATTGGTGGTGGAAAAAAGGAAGAGGCCAGTCTCTCTTCAGTTAACCTGGTGGTGCAGAAGCTGCACATCTGCATTGCCGGGTGAACGGAGTCCATCTTGTAGTCTGTGCAGGCCTCGCGGTATTAAAAGCTTGCGGGGGCAGCACTTTCTCTGTGCTGATCTCGCGATACACAAGGTCAGCGTGGAGGGAAGTGCTACACCCACAGATTTTTAATGCCATGTGGGCCTGCAGAGAGGAGGAGCAGCAGAGCGGGCTTGGGCAATGGATCGACTCCTCCCCAGCACGCGGCTGCAGTGACAGCAGCAGTGGAGGAGCAAGAGACACTCCGAGGCTGCTGTGTGTGTTTGTGAGAGAGAATGAATGGGTGCCTGTCTGGGGGTCTCTGTGTGTATGTGTGTGTGTGTGTGTGTGTGTGTGTGTTTGTGAATGAATGAATGGGTGCCTGCCTGGGATGTGTGTATGTGTAAGAATGAATGGGTGCCTGCTTGGGTGCCTGCATGAGAATGAATGGGTTCCTACTTGGGGATGTATGTGTGTGAGAGAGAATGAATAGGTGCCTGTCTAGGGGTCTCTGTGTGTATGTGTGTGTGTGTGTGTGTGTGTGTGTGTGAATGAATGGGTGCCTGCTTGGGATGTGTGTATGTGTAAGAATGAATGGGTGCCTGCTTGGGGATGTATGTGTGTGAGAGAGAATGAATAGGTGCCTGCCTGGGGGTCTGTGGGTTTGTTTGAGAATGAGGAGTCTGCCACTGGGTTTGTGTGTGTGTGTATGTGTGTGTGTGTGAAAGGAATGGGTGCTTGCTTGTGGGTCTGTGTGGGTGTGTATGTGAGAATGAATGAAGCTTGCCTGGGGGTGTGTGTGTGAGAATAAATGGAAGCTTGCCTGGGGTGTGTGTGTGTGTGAGGGAGCCAGTGAGAGTGAGTGCATGTTTGTAAATGAGTGTGTGTGTGTGTGTGTGTGTGTGTGTGTGTGTGAGAATGAATGGAAGCTTGCCTGGGGTGTATGTGTGTGTGTGAGGGAGCCAGTGAGAGTGAGTGCATGTTTGTAAATGAGTGTGTGTGTGTGTGTGTGTGTGAGAATGAATGGAAGCTTGCCTGGGGGGTGTGTGTGTGTGTGAGGGAGCCAGTGAGAGTGAGTGCATGTTTGTAAATGAGTGTGTGTGTGTGTGTGTGTATGGGTGAGGGAGAGCATGTATGTATGTGTGTGGATGAGAGAAAGAGAGCATATGTCAGTTCAACAATCCCCCCCCCCCCCCACTTCCTCTCTTCCTGCTAATCCATTACAATCTCGGGACATCTGGAAATCAAAAGTTCCCAGGTAGGGAGAGTGGGGAATTTTAAAAAATCTTTACTAGTTTTAATTATTGGGTATTATTTAATATGTGTCTATGTTGAAATGTTTATGGGTGTTTGGAACATTTTTATATATGTTTTTAACTATTTGATGTTATTCTATTTGTTAATTGTGTTGAATTATTCTTTTTATTGGTATGGTTGCTGCTTTGTTATTTTAATATATTATGAATGTTATTTTTTGTAAACCACCCTGATCTATTTGGAAGGGTGCTATATGCATATTTGGAAATAAATAAATAAATAAAGGTCTTGACAGCAGAATTTATTGCTTGCCTCATTTCATTCATAATATAGATTGCTTTCTTGCTGACATTTCTGTATCGCATGCTTTGAAATCTCTGTTTTTCCAAGCTATTGATATTGCTAGTCTGTATTAAGTAATTGTGGGCAGACTAGAGGGACCATTTGGTCTTTTTCTGCTGACAATATTATGTTACTATTTTACTATGTTACTTCACCCTTGTTGTATCTGTGGTCCTTGAGCTGTAGTGAGATTGGCTGTAAGTGCAGGTCCTCACCCCCAGCAGGCGGACCCAGGCAAAGCAGAGACCCGGTCAGGAGTTTCACCTTTACCAGCCCACGTTCCCCTCGGGTTGAGCCTCTGGGTGCAGGGGCTGGCAGGACTTAGGCGAGGGTCTCTGCAGATGACTGGAGAGATGGTCCAAGGCCAGGCTAGGGTCGTAGGCAGGCAGCATCCAGGCAAGGGCCAAAACCACGTATACATCCGAGGAAAAAGGAAGAGGGATGGCCAGGGCTGAAGCAGGCAGGCAAGGCAGGAGCAGGTCAGAAAGACAAGGACTGGAACATGCTGGGCAACGAAGACAGGAAGCAATACATACTACAGAACATAGCTGGACCTGTGGCCGGGGCATCTAGTGAGTATCCGGGCTGTCTTATTATAGTGAGAGGCTGGTGATGTCATCTAAGGGCGCCGCAGGGGGGGGGGGGATTCCCGCCGCGAGCCCTTTAAATCCCTGACCATCGGCGCGCGCGCACGTTCTAGGGAAGCCGTCGACATCCTGCCGCGCCGGCGGGGATGTCGTCGTGCAGCCGCGTCAGAGAAGGTGTCGGCGGCTTCCTGCTGTGCCGGGAGGGTGTGCGGCCGGCCCGGCCGTGAAGGTTAGGGCAGCGGTTCGCAGGAGCAGCCCACAGACTGCCGAAGTCAACCACCCTTCAGTATTTATTTCTGAATATGTAGTATGCTCTCACTTGTATGTATGCCTATGTAGTATGCCCTCACTTGGTCTTGGTATGTTTATCTGAAAAACAAATAGATGATTGTAAAATTCTATACCAGGTCCTTTCAGATCCTTCACAAGCTCCAGATCATTCAAACTCAGCTGCAGAACTGATAGAAGGATGCAAACTGCATGACCAATATCAGACCAGTTCTGCACAATTGGCTTCCTGTTCCTAACAGATCCAAATTGATAACCCTGACACTGATCTTCAAGGAGGGTCTAAATGTAGACGGACCAAACTACTTGAGAGAATGACTGTCCTTATATGCGTCCCTCACACATTTAAGGTCCTCATTTGCTGTTTCCATTGCAATGCCGATGACATAAGAAATCGAAAGTACAGACTAGCTGAAATCCGTTGAAATTCCCCAGAGGCCCCTATTTACTGTCCTTCTCCCCAGTTTGACGCCCAGCACTCCTTCCACCCTCCTCAGACCTAACCCTGCCCCTTCCTTCCCTTCTCCTCAGCTTGTCCTCAATCTGTCCCCAGCACACTCTGATCCCCCCCTCCCCAGCTTCACCCTAGCTCACCCTCACCCCTTCCTGAGCCCAAACCCAATGCTGTCTTCTCTCCTGCCCAGCCTGGCCCTACGACACTCCTGGACTGCCCTCACTAACCCAGCCATAGCGCACTGCTCAACCCTGCTCCGCCACAGAGACCCGGCACACACTGACCTTCCTTTCCCCACCTGAAACCCAGCATAGCCCGAGCTCCTGCCCTGTCCTAGCCCAGCACTCCCTCCCCTCTCCCCAGCCTGACTTCAGCACATTCTGTCTCCCCTGCCCAATGCCAGCATTTCTTCTCACCTGTCCAGCCCAAACCCTGCCCCCCTGACTTCTACTCTAGCACACTGTGGATTCCCCCTAACTAGACCCCCAGCACACTCTGCCCCTCCTTCTCCAGCTATATGCTAGCATACTTAACCCCTCCCTCCCCAGCTTGACCCAACATATTCATCCCCTCCCTTCCCAGTTTGATCCCAGATACTTGCCCCCACCCCCCGACCCCAGCACACTCAGCCCTCCCCCTCTCCAGCTTGGACCCCAGCACACCCAGATTCTGCCATAAAACATAATGACACCGGACGTCAGGTTGACCTGCAGATATTTTGCCAAGTCAGAGGACTGGATCCTGCCCCCCGAAGCACTGCAGGATGGTCATTTGGTAAGAGATAGGGTGGGAAAGATTTATGGGTGATCCTGGGGACAGAGTTTTTTTTGTTTTTTTTTACCAAGGCAGGCTCAATGGGTGTGGCAGAAGGAGGGGAGCCGAGATCCCGTTTTTAAATATTTTGTTTAAATTTTCCAATCTGGTGGTTAGTGGCTAGGAGGAAGTGCATTTGAGTATGCTGCACACCTCTTGCCAACAGACACCACCACCAGGCATAATAGATACTCGATGTTCCTTCTCGGAAGCAGTACCTATCTTATGGAACAGCCTCCTTGGCTATCACCAAGGACCCGTATTTATTCTCACATGCTCTGCATAGACTTATTTTCCATTGAAAATAATGTGTGTAGATTTGAAAATCCCATCTGCGGGCGTTATTTCTCTCCCCTGACCTAACAGTGCTCCAGAAATGCCTCCATCTAATCCAGCTCAGAGCACACGAGCCGTGGTGCACCATTCATACATTTAGTTGGGTAAGGGCTGGACAGTTTTTATTTTGCAGACCTGAAAGAGGTCCGCTCCTCGCACCCCGGCCGCCGTCGCTGCCACCGCTGTTGTAGAAGCTGCTGGGACCTTCAAGCGGCAGGAGCCGCCGGCGGCGTGCTTCTTCACGGCCTAGAGCTGCCCCGGGCCGCTCTCACCTGCACGGCACGGTGCCGCAGCCTCTTTCTTCCTTCTTCACGGCGGAAGGCCTCCTGGCTCCTTCTCCCTGAGTGGCAAGGGAAGCCGCTGCGACACCATCCTGCGGCCTGGAGGCTGCCTCCGAAGCCTGCCTGTTGCTGTTCTTCACGGCCTGGAGGCCGCCGCTGTTCTTAGTCCTGCTCCACTCCCTGGGCCCTCATCTAGGCGCCTGCGCGCACCTCTTCTTTTTATTAAAGGGCCAGCGGCGGGAAAACCCCACTGGAAACTAGTTTCAGTCCACTTCCTGGTTCAGCCCTATAAAAGGGCTCAGTTCCTGTTCCTCAGGGTCTTCGATCTGGGTCCCACAGTTGTCTGTGCTCCTCTTCAGATCAAGGTCCTCCGAGGTCTTCACTTGTTTAGATGGCTGTTCGTCCCGTGTTCCTGATCTCCTCATCTTGATGTTCCTGGTTTTGTCCTTCGTCGGAGCTCCTTCGTTGCCTGATGTTCCAGATGTTTCTTGTTCCTGATGTCTAGTAGTCCTGATGTTCCGTGGTTCCATTCCTGAGTCCTGATATTCCAGATGTCCAGTTGTTTCATGTTCCTGATGTTCTGATGTCTTCGTCTTCGCCTCTGCAACCAGTTCCCAGATTCCTTGCGTCCACCTTTCCTGGCGTGCCACCGTCGTGGTCCGTGACTAGCCCATGGAGGGCTGTGTAGGGTGCCTCGTGGCACATTGCCTCCTCCTTGTCTGCAGCACAAGCCTACGGAAGACTTCTGTTTTTAATGCCTGCTTCTGAGAATCCTGAGTCTTGAATCCTGTCCCGGTCTTCGGAGTCCCTTGTGCCTGCTTCCATCCATGCCCAAGACTCTGCCAGAACCTGCTCCGCTCCAGCGTGGTCCGCGACCAGCCACAGGCGGCTGTGTAGGGCGCATCCTGGTGCAGGCCTCTACTGAATCTTCGACATGTTCCAGTCTCAAGTTCCATGTCTTCTCCTGGAGTCTGCTTCGCGTTCAGCGTGGTCCGCAACCAGCCATGGTCGGCTGTGTAGGGCGCGCTGCGATGCAGTTCTCACCCAGTACTTTCGCCTGAGTCCTGAATCCTTGCCTGAGACCTCCAAGTAACCTGAATCCTTGTCCGAGTCTTCTGAATATCCTGAGTCTTCATCCGAGTCTTCCAAGTTCCTGAGTTCCTGTCTTGTCTTGTTCCTGCCCTCAGCCTCTGTCTGGCCTCACGCACTCGTCGTTCCCAAGCAGCGGGTCCGAAAGGGCTATCAAGTGGCCGGAGGGCTCCTCTCGTGACCAGCATTGTGTTGCTGGGTCACACTGGTGCGTGTAGGTCCAGCGGAGGGCTGACCCTGCCTTGATCCTGCTTTAAAGTTCCTTGCCTTAGTTCCAGTCCTGCTTGTTCCTGCTCCGCCCATGCTTGCATGCTCTCACTTCCCACGGTGTTCCTTGGGGCCCCTCCCTGAATCATGCCGAGGTCCAGGGGCTTACGCTCTCCCATGAGCTAGCGACCGCGCTTTCGTTCTCTCAACACCAGCTTTAGGCCGCGCATCGGGACCCGCAGGCCTCGCGGTCGCATCATTCCCATTTCAGAAAGCATGCTAAAATGTGGCTTTTCTGCCAGGCCTTTAATGCCAAACTCTCCACCTGAGGAAACGTACAATAAAAAACTGCAGTAAATTGCCATGATGCTGTTTCTAAGATTTATTATTTTCCTTTCCAAAGAGGAGATACACCTGGGAATGGAGAATTGGAGTCTCCAGGAATATCAACCTTTTTGGAAGAATCTGTGGATATGATTGATGAAAGGGCTACGATGTTTGTATCGTTTATTTCAGAGAGGGATAAAGAGATTATTTTGGAAAAATTCTTTAAAAACAAGGATATATTATTTTGTGGGCATAAAGTCTTCATCTTCTCTGATGTCTCTAAACCGACTCAGGTGAGGAGAAGGCAATTTTTAGCCCTTAAAAATAAAGTAATAGATCTGGGGGCAACTTTTTTTTTTAAGTACCCCAGTAAATGCTTTATCAATTATCAGGGGAAAAAGTTTATATTTACACAACCCTCTCATTTGGAAAATTTTCTGAGAGACAAGAATCAGGAACAATTGGAAAATAATTTGTTACCATCAATGTCAGCCTAATAAGATAGGTAGAGATATCTCTTTTGCTTTCTTATATTTATTTTTGAAGTAAGTAATTACTTTATTAGAAGAAGGGCCCCCCACACATTATTTGTTTATTATAGCATTAGTTTTGGGTATTCCCTTTATGGTATTAGATATTATTATTGTCTATGGTTAGTGATGCTATAATAATTTTCCTGTATTATGCATAATGAGTATGATTTATTGTCTTAATGATAATGAAAATCAATAAAGTTTAAATTATAAAAAAAAAAAAAAAATTGCCATGATGCAGTGCATCATAATGGGTGCCTGAATTTGCTGCTAAAATGTAGTGTTTGGTTTGAGATGCTTGTATGGTTAGTTGAAGTTAAGTCTAGTGTGTTATTAGCCCACACGTCTTTTCAGCATCTCACACAAGCAAAAAGGTCCCTTTTCAGATATAAAAAACTATCCTTGGAGCCACCATTCACATCTCTTAACGTTTTCCGCCAGAAATCTGGAGAGCAGCTGAAACAAAAGTCTCATTCATCACATTTTCTCTGGCTTCTTGACCTTGTGGCACACCTTGTATCCTCCCTAACCCATTCTGGAGAACTCGCACCGTTCATCCCCCCTAGTCATTTCTGGCAGACCACAGTGGACACACCCTCCTCTGCAATGTGTGTACTCCATTATGAATAATGGTAAACCTTTTATATGATATCAATTTGTTTTCACCATGTATTTATATCATTAAGTTTTTAATTAGGGGATTCCATACATCCGCCTGTGTGACTGTGTGCAATTAAGATGGGCAAGTTTTTGTGATATGCCACATCTGCTGTAGCTGTTCAGTCTTGATGGGGTGTGGAAGAAACAGGGGTGTTCTTCTTGTTATTAAGTTGTGGCCATACCATGACTTTAGGATGGGTATATATCGTATGTATAGACATACTGCCAGAGGTCAGGCTGCATCCGTGCCAATGTTGTGTTATGTTGAATATCCTTTCAGTAAGATAAGGTTAGTCACAGTAAGACAAACAATTTCAGATCAGGCTGCGGTTAAAACTTTATGACACCCACCTCCCCTAATAAGGAATATCGATGCCTCTAGTGATGGCCTGCTGCAGACCTACGGATATCCCTGGCATATCCTGGGTCTTGCCTTTGATTGCACAAGGCTCCATGATTATCTCTATAGCAAACCAATAATAGAACTGTGATAAACTGATCATTGAGACTACCAGCAAAGGATCTGAAATTTGACTAGTACTGGTTGATTGGTTAGAAATCGAGTGAGCGATAAGATAACAAAGGGTAATAGTTAATGGAGTTTACTTCAAGGAAAGATAGGTGATGAGTAAGGTTCCTAAAAGGTCTGATCATGTCGTACGTAGGGAAAATATTTGTCTTTTTGTAGATGATAAGATCTGCAACAGAGTAGATTCTCTGGAAGGAGTAGATAATATGAGGGGTAGTCTCAGAAAGCTTGAGAGGTGGTCATGTGATTGTATCAGGTTGAGAACTTTCCTGCAATGTGAGTCAACTCCAGTTCAAAATACATGCAGGGGTTTATTCAAAGGTATTTAAGCAGAACCAAAATAACAACCTGACTTAGAATTCTGCAGGGTAAAACTATGCTGTTGTGAACCTGCCCGCGACGAGCGCAGGCAGGCCCCCTACCTGCGGCGGCCAGTCGGGCCGCTGATGCTATTCTTCGTGGCAAGCAGTGCCGCTGCCTCCAGGCTCCTCTGTGGACGTCTTCTCCCCTGCATGGCAGGGCTGAGCCCTGCCGGGAGCCTCCTTCGCGGCTGCAGCCGTTCCTGCTTCCTCCTGCCGCTGCTGGGGTCCTCGAGCGGCAGAGAGGCCGTCTCTGCAGCTGCCTGTGCTCCTTCGTCTGTCTTCACGGCAGGAAGCTGCTCCTGCAGCCTTCCCCTCTCCATCCAGCTTCGCGGCAGGGCTGCACTCGCCTGCCTCGGCACCTCTTCAGAGTTCCAAGAACACACAATCCCCTGGAAAGTGGAACCGCTCTCCTAGCGCTTCCTAACATATACCGCATAGGGAAAACGCAAACACAGTCCAGAATCCAGTCCAGTCAGTTAATCCAGTTCTATCACTTTCCTACATACTTGATACAGTTAGATAAACTTCACAACCCTTAAAGAAGACTTCCACAAAACTCTTCTACTTACATAGAAACATAGAAACATAGTAATGACGGCAGAAGAAGACCAATCGGCCCATCCAGTCTGCCCAGCAAGCTTCACACTTCTTTTTTCTCATACTTATCTGTTTCTCTTGGCTCTTAGTAACCTTTGGTTCTATTTCCCTTTCACCCCCACCATTAATGTAGAGAGCAGTGATGGAGCTGCATCCAAATGAAATATCAAGCTTGATTAGTTAGGGGTAGTAACCGCTGCAATAAGCAAGCTACACCCATGCTTATTTGTTTACCCAGACTATGTTATTCAGCCCTTATTGGTTGTTTTTCTTCTCTCCTGCCGTTGAAGCAGAGAGCTATGCTGGATATGCATGAAGTATTAGTTTTTCTTCTCCCCTGCCGTTGAAACAGAGAGCTATGCTGGACATGCATGAAGTATCAGTTTTACTTCTCCCCTGCCGTTGAAGCAGTGAAGTATCAGTTTTTCTTCTCCCCTGCCGTTGAAGCAGAGAGCTATGCTGGATATGCATTGAAAGTGAAGCATCAGGCTTATTTGGTTTGGGGTAGCAACTGCCGCAATAAGCCAGCCACTCCCCGCTTTGTGAGTGCAAATCTTTTTTCCACATTTCCTCTTGCCATTGAAGCTTAGAGTGATGTTGGAGTCACAGTAACCGTGTGTATGTTTATTGAATAAGGGTATTATCCCCAGGCAGTAGCCGTCATTCTGGCGAACCACCCACTCTTCATTGACGTCCTCTTGACTTTATGGATCCACAGTGTTTATTCCACGCCCCTTTGAAGTCCTTCACAGTTCTGGTCTTCACCACTTCCTCCAGAAGGGCATTCCAGGCATCTGTGAAGAAATACTTCCTGACATTGGTTCTGAGTCTTCCTCCCTGGAGCTTCAAATCGTGACCCCTGGTTCTGCTGATTTTTTTCCTAAGGAAAAGGTTTGTCGTTGTCTTTGGATCATTAAAACCTTTCAAGTATCTGAATGTATCATATCACCTCTGTTCCTCCTTTCCTCCAGGGTGTACATATTTAGATTCTTCAATCTCTCCTCATAAGTCATTCGATGAAGACCTTCCACCTTTTTGGTCGCCCTTCTCTGGACCGCCTCCATCTTGTCTCTGTCTCTTTGGAGATACGGTCTCCAGAACTGAACACAGTACTCCAGGTGAGGCCTCACCTGGAGTACTGTGTTCAGTACTTACAGGAGCAGATACATGGGTGTGAACACTCATGAGACTCTCCGGGTCCAATAACACAATTCATCCTAGTCTCTAGCCCTCACGTTGCCTCAAGAAATTACAAATCTGTGGGATAGGAGGCATAGTCTTACTGTGGATTGGAAACTGATTAAAAGACAGGAAACAGAGGGTAGGCATAAATGGTCCATTTTCCAAATGGAGAAAAGTTATTAGTAGAGTACCACAGGGTTCAATACTGGGACCTGTGCTGTTTAACATATTCATAAATGATCTGGAAAAGAGAATGTCCAGGGAAGTGATCAAATTTCTAGATGACACAAAATTATTCAAAGCTTTTAAAACATCAGTGGATTAAGAGAAACTGCAGAAGGACCTTGTGAGTCTAGGAGCCCGGGCATCTGAATGGTAGGTGAAATTTAATGTGGAAAAGTGTAACATGATGCACATAGGGAAAACAATCCCAACTACAGGTACACAATGCTGCTTTCTGTATTGGACGTCTACACCCAGGGAAAGGACCTTAAAGTCCTTGCGGACAATACATTGAAATCCTTGTCTGTGTAGTAGTTGACAAATAAGCAAATAGGAATGATCCAAAAAGGGTTGAAGAATAAAACAGAAGTTATCATATTGCCTCTGTATTGATGCATGGTGCAACTGCACTTTGAGTCTTGTGTGCAGTTCTAGTTGCCCCATCTCAAAAAATATTGCAGAACTAGAAAAGATGCAGAGGATGGCAACAAAAATGATAAATGGAATGATGAGAGGCTATGCAGGTTAAGTCTCTTCAGTTTGGAAAAGAGATGGCAGAGAGAGGGGTCATGATAGAAGTTTATAAAATCATGAATGGGATAGAACAGGTAAATAAAGGATTGTAAGTTAGTGGCTTATAGAAGCATTTATTAAGCTACACATTTTCCCCTCTGCAAGCAATTCCTAAATTCAAAACATTTTTGAAGTCAGGATTGCCAGATGGGTAAGATCACAAATGTTTTGAAAGACAAGGAAGCTGTAATAAACTTTATTTATAGGCCCTGGAAAATCCTGTCATCTCAACATGGGGGCTCCTTTGAATGAAAGCAAGGGCTGTATTATATTCTAGACCACACTGACACTAAATGGACATTAATGGAAAAGGTGTGATACTAGAACTTATTATAATTAACTTTTTTTGATCTGTCTATGAAATATTAATTTATATTTGAACTGATGAATGGTATATCTTTGCATTAGTGTTTAGGTAAGTGATACATTTCTTATTCATCCTAGTAGTCAATAAAAATCAAGAGATTGAATGCTAAGGAGTTTTTTAAATTTAGTTTAAAAGGCTAAGTTTTGTCTTAGACAGACTGAGAAAGACAGAGAGGGAGAGATCAGGGATATAGTCATGAGGTGAGATATAGTTGCACTAGAGAAAATACAAAGAAGGGTGACCAAAATGATAAAGGGCAAAGAATGACCCCCCTGTGAGGAAAGGCTAAAGAGGTTATGGCTATTCAACTTGGAGAAGAGATGACTGAGGGGGGGGATATGATAGACGTCTACAAAATCATGACAGGACTTGAACAGGTAAATGTAAAACAGTTATTTACTCTCTCAGCCAATAAAAGTACTAGGGGCACTCTATAAAGTGAGCAAGTAGCCCATTTAAAACAAATCAGAGAAAATTATTTTTCACTCAATGCATAATTAAGCTCTGGAATTCATTGCCAGAGGATGTGGTTATGGCAGTTAGTGTAACTGGGTTTAAAAAAGGTTTGGATAAGTTCCTAGAGGAGAAGTCCATAAACTGCTATTAATCAGTAAGGAATAGTAGCTTGGGATCTATTTAGTGTTTGGGTACTTGCCGGTCCTCTCCTTGAGATGTAAGAGTTTTTGTTTTTTTTAATTTCCTATCTGATGTGGACCAGTTCCTCAGAGAAGGGCAATGCCCAATCTCTGGAAGAACTGACTTCTTGGAATTCTTCCCTTTTTTTAAGCCTTGTTACCAGCAAAAGAGAAGACCTGAGCATTTGCAATTGCAAAGAGAAACTTTGGAAACCGTTATTTTTTTGTCCCAATTAGGTGTTTTGGAATGCTACCCCAGTTTATGATTGTGGACGAGGACAACCATGCTGTCCTTTGTGGGGCAGGGATACTAGAGACTATGGAGATTGGGTCAGTCGAAGAAAGGAAAGTGGCTAGAAGATGCATTATGGACAAGGAAACCTCTGCTTTCTTGTGGCGATTTTTATTTTGCTCATTATGATTTTTTGCAATTCTATATTGGATTACCTTGTTTAAGCTGACGTAAAGTTTTTCGGTTGAACCACTGACATTGTTCTCCATCCTTTTACTGCAAGAGTGCATTGTACTTCAGAACAGATCATGCACCGTGAGCACCCACTGACGGGTACATTTGAATACTGACTTGAGCTTGTTGTCCCATTTCTGCACCAGGGGCCCCAAAGGAGGAACCCCAGCACCCCAGTGGCTGTGTTTTTTTTTTTTTCCTTTGAAAGAGAAAGATAAACCTTGGGAACTATGTAACACCCCAAATTCATCCCCCCAGTAACCTGGGGTCCCACTACATTTATTTTGGGGATGATCTCTGGACCCACAAGAATGCTAGAAATAATAATGACGGATTTCCCAAGCCTCAATAACTGTTTTATCAACTATCTGGCTTGCAGGGAAGTTCATCTAAAGCATTCAACAATCATGTGAGATTAAATTGAGAACTTCTTGCTAATATCCTGGCCAGAATTTAGAAGGGAATTGTGAAATTCCAGTTTTTTAAAATTTACTTGAAATGAACCGAATGGAGATATAGGACGTGGTTAGTGGTTTTCTGTTATAAATTACAAAAAGTCATTTTCTTAATTTTCCAATGCTAATAAATTCTTTTACTGTAATGCCATGTGCTTCTCTTTCCTATAAAGTATAAGAATCTAAATGTGTTATGTAAATGTGCATGCACTGATTTTGCTCGCATTATTTGCAATAGTAATATTGTGTGTTTATTGTATTGTATTGTATTTTCTGCTCCAGCCTCCTCCCCATCTACGGAAGAACTTTTCGCTGTGTAGGTGTATTCCACATGCCCATTGTAATCACACAGCCGAGAGGTGGAGTTATTTACGTGGCTCCCCTCCATAGATGGGGTTTTCAGGATGGTTTTTTACCCTTTCAAATAATGTCATGAAACTAACAACCTGCGGATTTAAAACAAATCATTGATTGGCCCATATAGGTTGAAAAGGAATCGCAGGTGCGCGCATGTTATAAAATTGGGGGTTGGCGCGCGCGAGGGGTGCACATTAGTGCAACTTGCGTGCGCCGACGCCCGCGGGCCTTCCCCCGTTCCCTTCCAGGCCCCTCTGATTTTGGAACGGCCTGGGAGGGAACTTCCCAACCCCCTAAACTAACCTCCCTTCCCCTTCCCCTAACCTACCCGGCCCCTAGCCCTAACCTAGACCCCCCCCGCCTACCTTTATCTTACCTTCTGTGCCTGCCTCGGGGCAGGCGCAGGTTGCATGCACTGGCAGCCCTCTGTGCCGGGAGCCTCTGACCCTGACCTGCCCCCCCTGGACCGCTCCTTCCCGTTCCCGCCCCTTTTCCAAAGCCCCGGGACTTACTCGCGTCCCGTGCCTTTTTAAAATAGGCCCGGTGCGCGTAGGGCTTTTAAAATCCAGGCCAATATGTCCAAATGATGGGTGGATATGCAATCCATAATAAAATCTCAGCCTTATTTCCTACTGACGCACCTAGATCTGTACGTCTATGCCCACCCATCCTAACCTTGGCACCCCCCCCAAAAATTCAGTCCTGGCTACGCCACTGTATGGGAGGAGATTTCCTTAGAAAGAAGATGCTCCCAGCGAGGACTTGATATCCCTATGAGGACTTAATTCCCTGAGTAAAGACTGTTCCAGTTACAGGTCGGACATTGTTCTCTTTTTTCCTTTCTGTTGTTTGCGTTATCGCAGGGCATCCAGTCAGCTTGTGCTGTTCCAGCTACAGAGAAACCTGCTGGAGGTCCAGTATACATTGACTTTTCCTGGCCCTCCATGGGAGGGTGAAGCTTTCCTGTTTGTCATCAGAGACTGTTAGCCTGCCCTCCAAGGGAAGATGCAGTGTTTTATCCCCTCGGGAGAGAGTGGACTGCTGTGTCGTCAGGGGGCAGACTTCAATCAGGAAGACATAACAGTTCTACAGAAATGGACTGTGCTAAGCCCTCTGGGGAAGGGACATATACTTAAAATTCATTCTCAATGGAGAATCTCTTATACCAGAAATTGCTTTCATTAAAGATGTTTCAGTGTGACGTATTTAAAAGTTCTTATCCTTTTTAGAGGTTGATGAGGTTATAAATACTTCCTTACATGGGTTTTGATTTATTTATATTAGATTTCTGTGGTTAGCTATTGTTTTCCTTCTCAGGTGGAGCCTCCTAATAAGATTTGACACCTTGCACTGTAATCACTGCTAATAAAATGATGATCCTGTGTTCCACCCATTTGAAAAAGGATTCTGTCACTCTCTGCGTGATGGATGGGAAGGAGAGAAAGAGTCACCAGAGGAAATCTGTTTGTCACCATGAAGTGTCTTTTCAGGGAAAGAGCAAGAAAGGGCACAATGTGGAATATGAAAAGTTTAAAGGGCTTTCGTTACAGGGATAGTGGAAGAATGTGCGGCTAATGGAGTGATATCTCATATTGCACGAACTGCTTTCGTTACAATTGAAGAAGAGAGAGTCCTACCTCATCTGGGTGGTGGTGGCACCTGTAAGGTTCCAGCAGTGGCAGCGCTGGCTTCTAAGTCCTATTAGCCACTCTTCATTTACAGCCAAAGGAGGTGCATTCAGTGTTACTGAATGTGTGCATTCTGGGTTTCACGTATTATTTATTTATTTAACCTTTTTTTTTTAATATACCGACGTTCGTTAATAACATCACATCGGTTTCCATAAAAACAGAAATGCAGCATAAAGGCTTTGCAATGAACTCATTTTGAACTGGGGCTGAGAGATACTAAATAACAGGAATTAAGGAGGGGGGTGGGGGTGGGGAATGCTGGAGGTAAAATCGTAGCTCTTACAATGATCGCCTTCAGCTTATGAACGATCAATACCTGTGTGATCTTGATATCACAGGGAGGGGATATGATGTTAGAAACAAGGGGGGACGTGACTTGTAGTAATAAATCGTACATCATGAGTTGGGATAATCTTGCATTGCAGGCAAGGCATTTACATTTTACAGTCATTACATTTTTTTAGTTAATTCGTGAGGTTCAGAGATAGAATAAGTAAGCCCCATGTACCACCCTGCTATGCTGGCCATAGTTTCCTAGGGAAGGTGCACCCCCCCTAGTGGTGGGAGGATTTATGATAACACCTGCTTGCTATTTGTAATTGTATCCTGTTAATTGTGAGAAATGTTTGTTAAGTGTCCTTCCTCAGATCATTTTTTTTGGGGGGGGGGGGGGGGGGGGGGAGTGTATGGCGCCCCCTACCGGACCAGGTCACTAGAAGCCACTAGCCCTGTCCCTAGAACATACATAGTAGGAACCATCCATCCCTTCAGGCCCTCCCACCAGGAGGCTTTGGATTGCGTGACTCGGCGCTATTTAGCCCGGCCATCTTAATTCTCGGCAGGTTCAGTCAGAGAGAGCAGCTGCAGAGTAAACTTGTATTTTTTCCCACGCTCTGGTAGGGCCTCCTGGCTCTGCCCAACTGAGTTTTCTTTTAGAAGTGATACCTCACCGTGCACTCTCTGCCAGAGGGTCCTTCTTATAATTCACAGTGAGATAGGCTTTTAAACCTGATACCCCTTTGGGGCAAAGGAGCTCTCCTCCTACTCTACTCGCTAGGTAGGTAAGCCACAGTGATGGATCCTGCTGCGAAAGAAACCCTGGAGCTACAGTCAGATGTACACTCATCATTTTGGACAAATGGACTTTATTTAACTTTATTAATCAATAAACTTTATTTTAACACCCAGGCCTGGTCCTGCCTGAGTCATTAAAGCCTCTCACCACATGGGAAGCACCTGAAGCACTGTACACACGCTGGTGACTTTCCTTTATCGTCCGGGCCATCTCTCCCCATAAAAACGATTCCGTCCCCAGGGATTAAGAGTCAGCATGGGACAGAATGGTTAAAGGCTACATCATTTTACTCACCCTTCTCTTTACCTTTTCTAGTTCTGCTATATCATTTCGAGGTCAATCTTTTATGTTACATTCCCAGCTCTCAGGATGGCTCTGCGAGTGGCTTCACTCACCCCCAAACACTGCCAGTTTCACACGGCTAGAAGCCACCGATGCGCGGCAGATGCCACCGGAGTCTCTGTCCCCGGATGTCCTCCTAGGCACACGTGCGACGTTGTTTCATTTAAAGGGCCCGCGGCGGGGAAAGCCCATGGTGCCTTTGAATGACATCACAGCTTGTGCCCTATAAAGGGGCTTCTCGGACGTTTCAGCCTTGCCCCAGGAAAGGTCGCCTGGCTCCCTGTCTTCAGCCTTGCTCCGCTCCAAGCCTTTCAACATCCACCTTGCTTCCATCAAGCCTTCAGTTTCCATCCTAGCCTCTTGGACTCTGCCGTAGCCCGGCCCGTGTCAAAAGTCGCTCACCTGCCATCAGCGCAAACATTAAGGCCCTGCCCATGAGGTTGCGCCAATTGTGCCACGGAAAGAGGGGTTCATGCTAACGCCATTTGCCACACCTTGGCTTCTATTTCATTTAACATTTTTCTGTAATCTTTGCTGACTATGGTCAGATCACATGAATTTGGAGTATATTATTAATCAGATAAAGTATAGATATTGAAAATCACTGATAGGCAGCCTTGGAATGCATGCCGAGTCAGAGATATAGTGGGCCGGATATTGAAAGTTTGTTTAGTGCTAGATAGCTGAATAAATAGGGATTGTCCAGCTATCTAGCAGCTGCTTAATATCTGGTTATGTTCAGTGGCTGCTAGATAGCCGGATAAATAATTTTTCCAGCCATCTGAATACCTAGATAAGTAGATGGGCTGTGCGCGGATTGGGGTAGCACAACTTATCCGGTTAACTTAACCGGATAAGTAGTGATATTCACTCTCATCCAGTTAAGTTATTTGGATAAGGAGAGGCTTATACGAGAATATCCAGCGGAAGAGTCATACCACTAAATATGCCTTGTAACTTAGCCGGATAAGTTATATCCGGCTAAGTTACATATCCAGATAATTGTAAAATCTGGGCCTATTCTGAATTGTTCCTATTAGTTCTTTTGGCCATCTTCGACATTGTGTTCCCTATGATTTTGATAAACAGGCTTCACACCTTCGGTGTCAAGAGTACGCCAATGGTTCAAAAGTTTTCTGACTGCTAGGTCCCAGTTGGCAAACTGGAATGGGACACTGTCAGGAGCCGATGCAATAAGACGCGCACTGAAACCGGGCGCTCGTGTTGAGCGTCCATTTTCCTAACGCTCGTGCAGCCACATCCCCTGGGTGCCTGATGCAACATTTAGATGAGAGGCAGCGTTTAAAGGGCACGCTAAGGGAGAATTGAGCTTCCACAACACTCAATAGTTTATTGCATCTAGCGCCCAGTTGCAAACAGGTGTTCAATACACTCGTCCATTTTCATCCCGCTTCGTTTTTTGCTATAATTCACTTCAGCAACCTCAGCAAAATATTAGGTGCCTCATGCTATGGATATCCAAATTGTATAACGATAAGAAAAATGTTTTTATGTTTTTTTTTAATGACGTGAAAATATACAATTATTTTTCTCCACCTAAAGCAGTAAATTAAAGTGTCACAACGAGCACACCAGGCCAACCTGTGAATTTTCAAAGCGGACTTAAGCACAGAAGTCGACCGTGAAAATCGGGGCCGAAGTCCGTGGTATTTAGGCCGATGCAGGTGGCTATGACATTTACCCTCCCTAGAAGGAGGCTGACCCCATGCGGGGCTTCCTGAGAACTGGTGAGATGCTGAACCACATCACAGTCTCTGCGATGGAGGAGGGAGCAGTGCTCAGGCAGCCAGTTTGCGTGCCTGAATCGCTGTTCCTCCCATGTAAATGGCTTTGAAGGGTTAGCCTTGGGATGCCTGCAGCTGGTCAGTACAATGGAGCCTGGAGCTTGCAGCCACATGCTGACACCACGTTCTACACGTGGCCCACGCAATAGGCATGTACCGTACAGGGGAGGCTTGTCACAGAATTTCCCTCTGAAAATGTGGGCCGGTGGGGAATGGGGGCTGTTTTGTTGGCATCTGTATTTGCATTTCAGAATGCTATTTTCACCTCCCCTCCCCCATACTTTCCATCCCCCCCGATCTAACCCCTGCTCCTTTTTTGCCACAGGTAAAAAAATACCTGCGCTGTGAACAGCATGAATACCTTTACCCCCCTGGGAGGGGAAGCAATTTTTAGTGCCTCTTTTAGGTGGATAAACAGCTGGTTAACCCATGTAAAAAGATTTGAAAGTTATCTTCCTAATGCCTCTCCTTTGAATATTCTGGCAAACAGTGGTGGCCTTCAGATGTGACAGGGGACATCATGGGAAATCTATTTATTTATTTAATGAGTTTTATATACCGTCATTCGGAAATGTCAAAATAACGCCATCATAACGGTTATAATAACTGAAATAAATAAATAACTGAAATAAATAACTGAAATAAACGGAGCTGCAGCGAGTCGGATAATAGAAAGACTAGGGGGCACTCCATGAAGTTAGCATGGGGCACATTTAAAACTAATCGGAGAAAGTTCTTTTTTACTCAACGCACAATTAAACTCTGGAATTTGTT
Source organism: Rhinatrema bivittatum (assembly GCF_901001135.1). Lineage (NCBI taxonomy): Eukaryota > Metazoa > Chordata > Amphibia > Gymnophiona > Rhinatrematidae > Rhinatrema > Rhinatrema bivittatum. Next base: position 806,967,789 of record NC_042615.1, on the reverse strand, counting down.
GCCAGCGGATGTGGTCAGTGCAGTTAGTATAGCTGTGTTTAAAAAAGGATTGGATAAGTTCTTGGAGGAGAAGTCCATTACCTGCTATTAAGTTCACTTAGAGAATAGCCACTGCCATTAGCAATGGTTACATGGAATAGACTTAGTTTTTGGGTACTTGCCAGGTTCTTATGGCCTGGATTGGCCACTGTTGGAAACAGGATGCTGGGCTTGATGGTCCCTTGGTCTGACCCAGTATGGCGTGTTCTTATGTTCTTAACCTCAGGCAAAACGTGCAGGAAGACCTTGGATTGCTGAAACGTTTGAACAACTGACCACTATAGATAGATATTCAAAGCCCAGCTGGTTATTTAAGTTGGCACGCGAGACACAAGCATGTGGCATGCATGGCCCTTGATTTTGCGCACACGTGCATTTCCTCAGGGGAGATGCAAGTCCTGATTTGAGCGATCCAACACGCCAGATTTTCCAATGACTCAAATCAACTGCAGCTGCCCTCCCCCCTATCCATGCCCCCATGAGAAGGTGGCTCAGTTTATAGTGCAACTGACTGACTCATTCACCCTTAGGGGCTGATGCGCTAATCCACCCCCTAATGCAATAGAGGGATTAGCGCCTATTTAACCCGCGTCGGACGCGGAGTGAATGCAATAACGCTCATCACATGCAAATGCACGTGAATGAGGCTAATACTCATTCACTCCGCGTGCAAAAAAAAAAAGTGTGCGTCTGAGACGCACATTTTGCTCTCAGATATTAACGTCTGCCTGGAGCAGGCTTTAATAGCTGAGCGCAGGTAAAAGAAGTACAGAAAAGCAGAAAAAACTGCTTTTCTGTACTTCTTTTCTTAAGTAAAAAAAAAACCAAACCATAGGCCTGGATTTTCTAATGTCGCGCACCTCTCTGAATCTCGCGGTAACGGGGGGTGGCGGGCGGTCGGCGGACCTGCGAAAGCCGGCAGCGATCGCACCACGGGGGTGTTGTCGCTTCCGGCTTTCGCACCCAACAGCGCCACCGTGAAAGGTGGCGCTATTGGGCGCGCTACTGGTGGCGATAAGGGGGTCTTACCTTTTCGCCACCAGCGAAGTTTCTGCTGCGTCCGCCCCGACGACGCCCCGACTCCCCCTCTTCAGGTGCCTACTCCGCCCCTATCTAGCTATCGCACGTGAAAAGGAATAGAAAATGACCCCCTTAGACGGCTGGAGAATTTTTAAGATTTCTCTCTGCTATTGGTAGGCGCTGATTTAGAATATAACTGAGTGTTATAGAAAAGGAAGGTGCTCCAGTTTGAGACCGGCCTGTTTTTTTCCTTGACCAGACTACACATTAGAGCAGTCCTGGAACAGCCTGGAGTGTTTTCCTCCAATTCTAGCAAAAAACCTTTTGGGGGAGGAGTGGGTTTTAATTATGGAAAAATAATTATTGCAAAGATTATTTTTTTTTTTCATGTAGTTGGGTTGAAACAGTAAAAAGGTTTATCTGCTGAAACAATGGGACCTTAGTGGTTTAAGCTCTCAGAGGGACAGACTCACTTCATCACAGTAGGAGGGTGGCAATAGTAAGGGCCCCATTCCAGGATTTCTCTTCAGTGGCTCTGTAAATAAAACCAGGCTTGGGTTTTGGGGGCATGTCCACTCTAGGACCGTTGAGTTGCATATGCGTAATTTCCTTCTCTATATGAGGCTTGACGTAGCCCATAATGAACGCGGGTGGATGAATTCCGCTGCTGATGCCCTGTGTGTCTTTAGCAGGATCCCTACAGTGCTAGTTGCATGGATTTCTCTATTTTTCGATTCATTGGGTTGACGTGTAATACAACGGTTGTCCTTTCCCCTATTCTGTAGGTGCTGCCCCATCTCAGGTTTGATACCTTTAATAATGGCAAAGGCCTGTGGCGCTCAAGAGCTCATAAGATCAGGGTCAGTGGGCCGGTTGGTGATGGCTTGAGCAGAAGGCGACCAACGACCAGGATGCGCAAGCCTTTTCCCACTCTCAGATATCATTTCCACCTTGCTGCGCCATATGCCTGGAACAGACTTCCTGAGTTGGTGCGTCGTGCTCCCTCGCTCATCTTCCTAGAAGTTTTTGAATGAATGGCCTATGCCCAGGCCCCAAGCGATGCCCATAGAAACACACATACTCAGGAAATGTAAAATACAGAGCACACTGCATCAGTGCATTCAAGGTTCATAGGAACCACCTTCACAGTAAAAGCAATAATTGCAAAATATCGCAAACGGAACTGGACATGGTCCTCTAGGTTGCTTAAGAGTTTGCAGAGTCTGCGCACACTGCCCCCTTATTGAAATCCAGGCTGTGTTTAAACCTTAACCTCCTGTGGGTGTTAATAATTTTTTCATAATAAAATAAACTCCTGAAGTCTTTCATTTGACCTGTTTGTCTGTCTATTTTGAATAGATTGTAAGAAGAGAGACTGTCCCTTTTGTTAGGTTGTGCAGCACTGTGCATGTCTAGTGGCGCTGTAGAGATAAGTAGGAGCAATAAAGCATCTGAGTGTAAAAAAGTGACATTAAAAAGTGATCTAACAAAATTATGTAAAGCTTATAATAAGTACATGTGTGCTGAAAGGTTTTACAAAGTGATGTTTTTACTAGCCTATGGTGCTTAAAAAATTATAGAAGGACCCATATTGCCAAAATACCATATTTATTTAAAAGTTTTTGTATACCGTGAATTGGTCAGAATTCTGACCGTCTAGATGGTCAGACCATCTTTACCTGCAAACTCATAAAAACCATTCACTAAGCCACCAAGATCAGCTTTGTCCTTTACAGAATAAATTTTCTTTCCTTTCTCATTCTTCATTTTTCCCCAATTAAATACTAAGAGGCAGACGCCTCTAAACTTTTGCTCCAGAGCAAAGACGGCTCTGTTTTTATCCATGAAAACACCACTACATTTTCATCGGGAACCCCCCCAGTGCAGAACTGGAACAAAGTTTTGATGCACTGCCTCTAAGTGTAACGGGTTTAGCAACGATCTCTGTAAGCCACGTGTGAGCGCAGCCGAGTTTTCCTTCGTTGGTGTCCATGTTGATTTATGGAAGCATTCCTGGTCCACGAAGGTGAAGGGTCGGCTGGCACATTCCCAAATCAAACCTGATGAGGTGCACCAGCTGTTTCCACCAGTCCATGCTGTCGTTTCCCTACCTGGAGCCCTATCCTGCTGGGGTAGGCGGCAGATGCTAGGGACTAAACATAAATCTACCTCCTAGAAATATTAAACGCTTCTCCCCTTTTGCCTCTCTGCCTCCCAGAAGTATCCACACTGTTTCTCATAATGATACAACGCTTTTTGCCTTGAAGCATTGGTCATCCAGGTCTTACTTCCACACCAATCACAATGGCATATCGGTGTCCAAGCCTTCCGTGTCATGAACCTCTAGTAGCTGCCAGCCAGACCCCTGTTGTAGAACAATCTTTTTGGACTGCTCAGATCAGAAGGATGTGGCTTTCAAAAGGGGAATGGAACAGCTCCCCTATGAGGAAAGACTAAAGAGGTTAGGACTTTTCAGCTTGGAGAAAAGACGGCTGAGGGGGGATATGATAGAGGTGTTTAAAATCATGAGAGGTCTGGGGGGGGGGGGGAACCAAGATGGCGCCCTGAGAGGAAGTGAATTCGCATCGCTCCGGACCCACGCTGGTTTTTTCAAGCTAATAGCGCTATTTTTTTGTATCCAATGCCCCATAAGAGGAAAGGCAAGATACGGGTCTTCCCACCCGACCCTGATACTGCTGCCGGTCAGCAATTAATAACTGAATTCTCCCTCCAAACGCCGCAATTGAGGGCTGCAAGCCCCGCTGGTGAGCAGGCGGGAGGAGAGCCGTACTCACCTGGGGAGTTATCATTGAGCCCTCCTGACCTCAGGACGCCGGTTAGAGCTTTGCCCCCGCTCGTCGACAGAGGAGCTGAGTCGCAGGCTGATGAGATCATCGGGCATGCTCAGCTGGGTGGTTCAGACGCCGATCGAATGGTTGGAGAGCCAGGAGAAATCCTGGAATCCCGGGGGTCTGAGAAGCCGAGCAGAGGAGTGGAGAAGGCTACGGACGGACCCAGGACAACGGGTGAGACGAGTGGACTCGTCGGAACCGGGGTAAGAACCCTCTCCCAGCAATTGAATAAACCGGCGGTTATTACCCTGGATAACATCTGGGAATTAATGGTGAAAATGTCTACCAAACTAGATAACCAAACCCTGAAATTGGACGAGATAGCGGTAAAGGTTGGTGTACTTGAACAGGACACAAATCAAAAGTTTTTGGAGCAAGATAATTCCATAAAGAAAATAAGTGGTGATATAAAAAACCTCCAAAGCATCAATGCTACAATGGTCTCAGAAAGGATTTCATCTTTGAGAGGAATAGAATCGATAGAGAATTATATGAGACATTTAAACCTGAGACTTTTGAATTTTCCTATAATTGCAGGGGAGATACCCTTGTTAACTTTCAAAAAATTTGCAATGGAGGTTTTGAAAATTCCTCAGTCTGAGATACCAGCTACTAAAAAGCTTTTTTTTTCTTCCAAAGAAAAGTAGCACTCCGATCACTTTTTCCCCTCAAACGTCAGAACTCCACAATCTGACTGATTACCTAGAAAATTCTAATGTTGAAATTATTGACCGTGCAGTGCTCTTTGTGACCTTTTTTGAAGAAACAGCTGTATCTTTGATTATGAAAAATTACTTTAAAAATATAAATGTTTCCTTTTGTGGAGGTCTTGTTTGGGTATACCCCGATTTAGCTAAATCTACGCAGCAGCGTAGGAAAGAATTTTTACTTATGAGACCTGACACCATAGCAGCAGGGGGTAGTTTTAAATTACGCTACCCCTGTAAATGTATAATACAACTGGCCAGGAATACATATGTTTTCTTTTTACCGGCCCAACTGAAGGATTTCTTATCTGGTAGGAGACCACCTAAGGAGATATAATGAGGTCTATTTGGAAATAGCGGTTGTATCAGGGCTTGTAATTTGTAATTGTTCCTTCTTATTACTCCTCGTATAGTTTCATTCCCCCCCCCCCGTGTTTCCTATGTAATTAGAAAACGATGTTTGTAATAAGAATCTATGGATTTTGTTTCAATGTTAAGGGCAGAAATTGCCCAATATCAAGATTATAATTTCTGTATATTCTGATACAATATATTTTGTTGTATATTTGACGTAAAAGCTGATAAATAAAAAATTTAAAAAAAAAATCATGAGAGGTCTAGAACAGGTAGATGTGAATCGGTTATTTACTCTTTCGGATAATAGAAAGACTAGGGGGCACTCCATGAAGTTAGCATGTGGCACATGTAAAACTAATCGGAGAAAGTTCTTTTTTACTCAACGCACAATAAAACTCTGGAATTTGTTGCCAGAGGATGTGGTTAGTGCAGTTAGGGGCGGATTTTAAAAGGCGCGCGAATAGCCTACTTTTGTTTGCGCTCCAGGCGCAAACAAAAGTACGCTGGATTTTAGTAGATACGCGCGGAGCCGCGCGTATCTGCTAAAATCCTGGATCGGCGTGCGCAAGGCTATGGATTTTGTATAGTCGGCGTGCGCCAAGCCGCGCAGCCTACCCCCGTTCCCTCCAAGGCCGCTCCGAAATCGGAGCGGCCTCGGAGGGAACTTTCCTTTGCCCTCCCCTCACCTTCCCCTCCCTTCCCCTACCTAACCCACCCGCCCGGCCCTGTCTAAACCCCCCCCCTTACCTTTGTCGGGGGATTTACGCCTCCCAATCCCCGCGCGCCAGCGGACCTCCTGCGCGCCGGCCGCGACCTGGGGGCGGGTACGGAAGGAGCGCGGCCACGCCCCCGGGACCGCAGCCACGCCCCCGTACCCACCCCCAAAACGCTGCCGACACGCTCCGACGACCGGGCCCGCCCCCGACACGCCCCCCTCGGAGAACCCCGGGACTTACGCGAGTCCCGGGGCTCTGCGCGCGCCGGGAGGCCTATGTAAAATAGGCTTCCCGGCGCGCAGGGCCCTGCTCGCGTAATCCGCCCGGTTTTGGGCGGATTTACGCGAGCAGGGCTCTGAAAATCCGCCCCTTAGTGTAGCTGGGTTCAAAAAAGGTTTGGATAAGTTCTTGGAGGAGAAGTCCATTAACGGCTATTAATCAAGTTTACTTAGGGAATAGCCACTGCTATTAATTGCATCAGTAGCATGGGATCTTCTTAGTGTTTGGGTACTTGCCAGGTACCTGTAGCCTGGTTTGGCCACTGTTGGAAACAGGATGCTGGGCTTGATACTTGGTCTGACCCAGTATGGCAATTTCTTATGTTCTTAAAATGCAGAACACTCATTCTTTATCTCTGTTCTGGGTTTTATTTTTCATTATGTGACGCATTGTACTGTGTAGAGATTTTAGGAAGGTTTTTTTTTTGTAACTGCTGGATGGACTTCATGATCCACCCATTACTTGTACATCACCATCCATCAGTGATGAGTCACCAACTCATTGGGTGTCATGTCTGTAAGGATCCTTTAGATTCCCCTCTAGCAAATGTGTCCCGTTTACAAGGCAGGTATGGTCCATTTGTGAGTGCCTTAATGGAATGTGCCTGTGAGGGGATAAATAAATCCCGCGTTTTCTCTACAGAAGGAAAGGAGCAGCTACAGGCCCAGAGGCAGGAGTCTGTAAATTCCCCTTTCCAAGGAGCACAGGTTGTTGCGCTGGAGGTGGACCCTTGGTCTGGTGCAGGATTGGTACGGCCCTCTGGTCGGACTCAGAGAGTGCCTACCACCAGGAGGCGGACCACTTGAGGAGACAGAGGCTAGCTGGAGCTTCGCCAGTAACAGTCCGGGGTTTCCGCAGGTTGAGCCCTTGGGTACCCGGACCGCCTGAACTTAGGTGGGCCTCTCGTGGTCTCCCGGAGAGGAAGCAAAGAGGTGTGCCCACCACGAACAAGGGTGCGCGGCAGATGCAAAGTGAGTGAACTGGACCAGAACCGGAAGCTCCGGAGACCTCAAGGAGGCAACAGTTCAAGGAGGCCCTCCGGGCTGGACAGGCAGCGCCTTTAGGTCTAGCTGAGTGGAAGCTGCGGTTGAATTCTAGGCAGGTAGGCCCAATAGTAACAGGAGGCCAGAAGAGAGTGTCCGAGTGGAGCGCAAGCGTCAATGCCAGAGTATCAGTCCAGGAGAGGTCAGCCAAAGCAGGGGTCAAAACCAGAGTATCAGTCCGAGCGTAGTCAAGGCAAGCGAGGGTCGGTTCCAGGCGGCAGACAGTAGAATGGTCAGGCAGGCTGTGGTCAGTTCCAGGCGGCAGGTAGAAGAAAGGTCAGGCAGGCTGTGGTCATTTTCCAGGCGGCAGGCAGGTCAGGCAGGCTGTGGTCAATTCCAGGTGGCAGGCAGTAGAATGCTCAGGCAGGCAAAGGTCAGTACCAAGAGTCAGTCCAGATAGGTACTACCTGGGAAGGATATAGGAACACACGGAAACTGGAACAGGAGATGCTGGAACAGGAGACACTGGAACACGAAGGCAAACTCACTACACCAATGGTGTCGACCCGAGCCAAGGCGAAGAACAGTAGATTGAGACCTACTTATATACAGGGCTCAGGTGATGTCATTGGGGTTCGTTGTGGACGAGTTTTCCGTGCTTGGCCCTTTAAACGTCTGGGAGTTCCGCGTGCGCGCTAGGGGGTGAGACCGACGCCATGGAGGACGCCGAGCCCCGACGTGAGGAGCGCTGAGAGGAGGAAGGCCTCGATGGGCCTGGAGACGCCCGGGGACACCGCGGACGAGCAGCGCTGGCGGAGACTGCGAGTGAGGAGCTGGTAGACGGGCACGCCAGGTGAGCAGGCCCGGTCACGGCACCAACGCGGCCGGGAAGCGCAACAAAGGTAGGGAAAGCAAAACAGAAGCCTTCCCATTTCTGCAGTGCTTCACAGTGCCCTAAAATCTAGTGCATTCAGGAGTGATCATTACCTGCATCATCATCAACTTTTATTTTTAAAACTGCCTTTCCACTTATGTAAGACGCAAGGCGGGGCATGACGCTGACTTTTCCAAGAAATGCGAGAATCCTCTTACTGTGGTGGTGTTCTGGGAAGGACGGGATCCTGTCCTGGAAGAGATGAAAAGTTCCAGTTTGGACTGTCCAGAAGGGATGTGGGACCCACACAGCAGTCCGCTATGATCTCAAGAAAGACTTTATATACCGATTTGCCCAGTTGGCATAACAAAGATGCCGAGAGGTTGCTTCACATTTGGGAGGAGTCGTGCTAACACGCAGTGCTTAAGGAAAGCTGAGGATATGCTGCCAAACAGGATTTCCAGGTACCAGGGATGTCCTAATAGCTGTAGGAGTTCCCTGGAAATAGTCAGTAGGAGAACCTGCCGCAGTGAAGAAAATAGTGAGGAGGCAAAACAAGGTGACACCGTTTTATCGGATTAAGTTAATAATCTTGGCTAAGTCAGGAAACGTATTACATTAGTTCAATAAAATGGTACCACCTTGTTTTTCTGTTTCTATTTCTTAACCTTTATTTCAAAACAGTGAAGAAAGGGGATCCTGGCTGAGTTATTGAATGAGTGAATGGAGATTACTGATTCCTCACCAAGTAAATGCATAGTTTGTCAAACCATTTCTACTAGAAACGTTTTGTTACAGTAAAGACTTTTATTTGGAACATCGCTCTGCGCGCAGAGATGGTTTTTTTTTGTGAGTCCAAGTCACCTCATCCAGTGGTCTTTGAAGTGAAGCTTCCTCCCTCCTCGGGAACGAATCACACCCAGTGCTCCCCTGCGAGGGCGAGGACACACAAAAGTGTGTGTGCGTGGGAGGAAGGCGTTTACACGTAGAACTGGCCACCCATGGTCCAAAGCCTATTGGGCAATCATATGTGATAAGCATGGGATAAATAGAAAATATCCTCTGCCTGATAAGACATTTCAAAGTTACTGTCAAACATACTGGGGTAGATTTTATAAGAAGCCCGCAGGCGTACTTTTGTTCGCACAACCCTGCGCAAACAAGAGTTCGCTGGATTTTAATAGATATGCGCATAGCTGCGCGTATCTTTTAAAATCCGGGGTTGGCGCGCACAAGGGGGTGAACATTTGTGCACCTTGCGCGCGCCGAGCCCTGTGTGCGCTGCCCGTTCCCTCTGAGGCCGCTCCGAAATCGGAATGGCCTCGGAGGGAATTTGTTTTTGTTCCCCCCTCACCTTTCCTTCCCTTCCCCTACCTAACCCACCCCCCAGCCCTAACTAAATCGCCCCCCTACCTTTATTTTAAAAGTTACGCCTGCCCAAGGCAGGCTTAACTCTCACATGTGGGCCGGCTGCCGGCGCGCCATTCCCTGGCCCGGGAGCAGTTTCGGAGGCCTCGGCCATGCCCCCGGGCCGGAACCATGCCCACGCCCCCACCCCCGGAACGCCCCCGATGATGCATCGGCCGCAACACGCCCCCGACATGCCCCTGACACGCCCCCCCAGGAAAGCCCTGGGACTTACACGCGTCCCGGGGCTTGCGCGCGCCACCGAGCCTATGCAAGATAGGCTCGGCGCGCGCAGGGGGTGGAAGGGGCAGCTTTTCGGGGGTTACGTGTGTATCTTATGTGCGTATCCCTTTGAAAATCTGCCCCAATTGTCAACCAAGTGTCAATCAGGTGCCAGTTCTGCTGGCAACTTGCTTTTAACCCATCTCCAAAGATACAATGCACAAGAGGCAGCTTTGGAAGGAAGAAGGCTTTACAGTCCATTTCAGTTCATCAGTTAAAATCCAGGGACCTCTCCCTTTGTCGGGGCGGGGGAAATTTGTCAGTCCCACTGTACAATACGCAGCACTGCCATACATTGGCTGTAAAATCCAAAGACGTCTGCACTGTACTGTGCCTGCATTACACACTTCTTAAAGGGAAAGCGCCCTAAACAATTTTATTTTCAAGATTTATCGCCTTGCTATTGTACCTGGAATCTGCGCCTAATGCCAATACTGATTGTGCCTTTGATTTGCCAGTATCTGGCCAGAAAAAGTGTTTATGGACTTATGTCCTGTTTTCCCTGTGAATTGCTATGTCAGGATCCTATGTACTACTATTACTTCAGAGTCCTCTCTTTCCGGCAGCAGATTTTTCAAAATTCTACAATTATGTGGCAAGTTTGCATAATTTTGCATATAGATTCACATTTCACTATGTGAAAAAAAAATCAATTTTTTTTCTTTGAAAACTTTTCACATTGTTTAAGCAAGATTTATATACTTTATACAAATACAAAATGTACCAAGTACAAACATTAACAGGCTAATTTTAAAATGAGTGCACATACACCCATAAAAGCACATTATGGGCGCATGAGTGGAGGTACGCTGGAATTTTAAGAACATAAGAACATGCTGTGCTGGGTCAGACCAAGGGTCCATCAAGCCCAGCATCCTGTTTCCAACAGAGGCCAAAACCAGGCCACAAGAACCTGGCAAGTAACCAAACACTAAGTCTATTCCACGCTACGTTTGCTAGTAATAGCAGAGGCCATTCCTTAAGTCAACTTGATTAATAGTAGTTAATGGACTTCTCCAAGAACTTATGCAAACCTTTTTTAAACCCACCTACACTAACTGCACTAACCACATCCTCTGGCAACAAATTCCAGAGCTTAATTGAGTGTTGAGTGAAAAAGAATTCTCTCTGATTAGTCTTAAATGTGCTACTTGCTAACTTCATGGAGTGCCCCCTAGTCCTTCTATTATCTGAAAGTGTAAATAACCGATTGTTGCGTCCGTCACTGCTCGACGCCCTCACTCCATCCTCTTTACCTCCGTGGCGACTACCTCTGGGTCTGATGGATGGTTAGCTGCCACGGCCTCTTCTTGCCGTCTCCCTCTGGCATCCACAGACCAGCACGACGCTGTGGGTACGCCATGTTCCTGATGACGTAGGGTGCACGCACGCTCCGATTGATGTACCAGCATGGGCGCGAACCTTGGAGGCGTCCCCCTGAGATGACGTCATCTGCTTCCAATATAAAAGGTCTCAAAATTTGCTAACAGATCGAGTTAGCAAGAATTCGTCCAAGCTCCTCAGGGGCCTTGCTCTCTTTTCTTTATTTCAGATTGCCAATGGAACCGGTACTCGCTCCTCGAGGGCTCATGTTCCTGAACACTCTGAAGATTCTCTACTGCCTGGAAGCAATCGCAGATACAGACATTTGTGAGTTATCACCGCTCTCTTAGAGGTTTCCCTGGAACCAGGTACTCGCTCCTCGAGGGCCTAACCCTTTCCAGCTACTGAACTTTCTAAAGACCTTATGTGAGTTTTGTCATCTAGTTCTGGCTATGAACACAGCATACCCTGTCTACTCACTATCTATAGTTTCTCTACAGCTCAGCAACCCTGGGATCGTTGTTCCAATACCTGAGGGACTTCAGCCCTGCCAGGCATATCAGCTCACTACTGCCACCTCTGTTGGTTCTACTAACCTGTCTAATAAAAGAACTATCTGTGTCTGTCTCGATACCCAAACCTAGCCGGTGGTCCCTCTCAGGATATCCTCCTGGGGGCGCTGTCATCTACCATCGGCCCAAGGATCCACCTATCTACATTCCTCTACAGCTGAGTGCCCTCACCAAGCACTCCGCTGGTAACAGATTGCTACTCCTTCTCCATCAGAAGCCTTCAGCAACAGATTCATAACAGACTGCTACTCCGCAGTCTAAACCCTAACAGATTGTTTATTACTCCCTCTCAGGAGCTGAGCATAATAGACTGCTACCTCCTCCTTCCACAGGAGCTAGTTCATAACAAGATTGCTAACTCCTCATGGAGTTCCTAACAAACTGCGTTAACTCCTCCCTTCTACAGGAGTCGCTTCATAACAGATTGCTAACTCCTCCCCTTACAGGAGGAGTCCACTACAGATTGCTAATTCCGGTAGTCAGTCCATAACACCGATTTACATCTACTTGTTCTAGACCTCTCATAATCTTAAAGACCTCTATCATATCCCCCCTCAGCCGTCTCTTCTCCAAGCTGAACAGCCCTAACTTCTTCAGCCTTTCCTCATAGGGGATCTGTTCCATCCCCTTTATCATTTTGATTGCCCTTCTCTGTACCTTTTCCAGTGCAACTATATCTTTTTAAAGATGCGGTGACCAGAACTGTATATAGTACTCAAGGTGCGGTCTCATAATGGATTGATTCAGAGGCATTATGACATTTTGCGTTTTATTCACCATTCTCTTTCTAATAATTCCTAACATTCTGTTTGCATTTTTGACTGCTGCAGCACACTGAGCTGATGATTTCAATGTATTATCCACTATGACACCTAGATCTCTTTCTTGGGTTGTAGCACCTAATATGGAACCTAACATGTAAATACTACATGGGTTATTTTTCCCTATATGGAACATATTTCACTTGTCCACATTAAATTTAATCTGCCATTTGATGCCCCACCTTCCAGTCTTGCAAGGTCCTCCTGTAATTTATCACAATCCACTTGTGATTTAACTACTCTGAATAATTTTGTATCATCTGCAAATTTGATAACCTCACTCTTCGTATTCCTTTCCAGATCAATTATAAATATATTGAAAAGCATCGGTCCAAGTACAGATCCCTGAGGCACTCCACTGTTTACACTTTTCCACTGAGAAAACTGACCATTTAATCCTACTCTCTGTTTCCTGTCTTTTAACCAGTTTGTAATCCATGAAAGGACATCGCCTCCTATCCCATGACTTTTTAGTTTTCGTAGAAGCCTCTCATGAGGGACTTTGTCAAATGCCTTCTGAAAATCCAAATACACTACATCTACCGGTTCACCTTTATCCACATGTTTATTAACTCCTTCAAAAAAATGAAGCAGACTTGTGAGGCAAGACTTCCCTTGGGTAAATCCATGTTGACTGTGTCCCTTTAAACCATGCCTTTCTATATGCTCTGTGATTTTGATCTTTAGAATAGTTTCCAGGGGGTGGAGTCAAGAGGGCATCTCGACTGGCTGCACACTGAGTCTGCTCAGGCGTTTTTCTTCTATTTTCTGAGATTTCCTAAGAAAACATGCCGACAAAACGAAAAGGGAAGCAGAGGACTTATCCCTCGACGTCCTCACTACCCCCCCAGGCAGAAAACCATCCCTCAATGCGCCGTCAAACCTAAGGAGGAGGGCTTGAGTGGTCCAGCTGTCGGGCCGGTGGAAGGAGACCACGACTCGACTTCGGAAGTCTCCCTCAGCCCCTTGGATCAGAGGATACCTCCGGCTGAACGGAATACTTCCACTCCGCGCCTGACAGGAAGACCCGAAGCGGATTTTCGTGGTGTTGTGGCTGAAGGGGCTGATTCGGAGGGAAATGCCGTTCAGACGCCCGTTAAGTCCGGAGAGAATACCGCCAGAGGCCTGGTGCTGGGGACGGCAGGAGATCAAGCCAGTGGATGTGGTGAGAACCTAGATTCCATTATCCCTATTAAACCTGGCAAAGTAATAAGCATGCAGGGACTGGAGATAGTGGGGTAGATTTTTAAAAAGTGCGCGTTCGCGTACTTTTGTTGGTGCACCAGTCGCAAACAAAAGTATGCTGGATTTTAGTATATACGCGCGTAGACGCTAAAATCCAGGATCGGCGAGTGCAAGGCTGCCGATTTTGGGCAGCCGGCACTCTCCGAGCCGCGCAGCCTGCCTCCGTTCCCTCCAAGGCCGCTCCGAAATCGGAGCGGCCTCGGAGGGAACTCTCTTTGGCCCTCCCCTCACCTTCCCCTCCCTTCCTCTACCTAACCCACCCCCCTGGCCCTATCTAAACCCCCCCCCCTACCTTTGTCCACGGATTTACGTAAATCCACGCGCGCCAGCAGGCTGCTGGCGCGCCGAGACGCAACCCGGGGGGCGGTTCCGGAGGGCGCGGCCATGCCCCCGGACCGCCCCGGGCCGAAACCACGCCCCCAGGCCCACCCCCGAAACGCCGTGTCCCGCCCCCAAAACGCCGCGTCGATCAGCCCCGCCCCCGACAAAAAACCCCGGGACTTACGCGAGTCCCGGGGCTCTGCGCGCGCCGGCAGGCCTATGGAAAATAGGCGCGCCGGCGCGCAAGGCCCTGCTCGCATAAATCCGGGCGGATTTACGCGAGCAGGGCTTTTAAAATCCGCCCCAGTGACTTTAGAATCTCTGTGGTGTTTAACATCTACCTTGGCCAAGTCTCTATCGGAGTGCTCTGTTAATTTAAGTGTACTCTCCTCTCAGATGTTTTCAAAAGAGCAAAACAGGAAACAGTGGGGAAATTCCAACAAATTGAAGAAGAAATTAACAAGTAAAACTGGTGCAGTCAACTATGATACAGAGCTATGGAGCTATAAATAGAAAAATTGAATACATGGAGAATGTGATGAGACATTTAAATCTTAGGATTTTAAACTTTCCCAGAGTAATAGGAGAATTACCGCGTATAACCATAAAGAGATACTTCATGGAAGTACTTGACATTTCCTCTGAAAAAACTCTGCCTCTGGATAAAGTATACTTTCTCCCGACACGTAAAGATCAGAAAAAAACAAATAACTCCTAATGTTCTTGAAAACTTGACTGAATTCCTCGAATCGTCTGCATATGAAATAGCGAAGAGAACAACACTCCTTTTTTCTTTTTTTAATGAAAAAGACTTAGGGGACATTATGCGGGCTTATTTTAAAAAGCATAAAGAAAAATTTCATGGGAGCAGCGGTCAGAATCTATCCTGATGTTACAAAGAGTACACAGCAGAGGAGGAAGGCATTTCTTGATGTAAAACAGGAGGTACTAGCATTGGGAGCGTCTTTCTACCTACGCTTCCCATGCAAGAGTACCATAAAATATAAAGAGGACACATAGGGGTAGATTTTCAAAGGGGTACGCGCGTAAGATACGTGCGTACCCCCCCGAAAACCTACCCCAAACCCCCCCTGCGCGCGCCGAGCCTATTTTGCATAGGCTCGGCGGCGCATGCAAGCCCCGGACGCGTGTAAGTCCCGGGGCTTCGTAAAAGGGGCGTGTCCAGGGGCGTGTCCAGGGGTCGGGGCGGTTTGGGGTGGAACCGGGGGCGTGGCGCCGGCCCGGGGGCGTGGTTGAGGCCTCCGGACCAGCCCCCGGGTCGGGTGATGGTGCGCCAGCAGCCCGCTGGTGCGCGCAGATTTACGCCAGGCGTAAATCTGCCAACAAAGGTGGGAGGGGGGTTTAGATAGGGCCGGGGGGTGGGTTAGGTAAGGGAAGGGAGGGGAAGGTGCGGGGGGGTGGAAAGAAAGTTTCCTCCGAAGCCGCTCCAATTTCGGAGAGGCCTCGGAGGGAACAGGCAGCGCGCGCCGGGCTCAGCGCGCGCAAGTTGCACAAATGTGCACCCCCTTGCACGCGCCGACCCCGGATTTTATAAGATACGGCAGCTACACGCGTATCTTATAAAATCCAGCGTACTTTTGTTCGCACCTGGTGTGTGAACAAAAGTACGTGCTCGCGCAAATTTATAAAATCCAGCCCATATATTTTATCAGCCAGAGCACCTGATGAGTTTATAGACTGGAAAAAAGCTTTGTTACAACTGAGTATTAATAACTCTGATTAAAAATAATGGTTTGTTGGACCCATATGTTTAATATTAGTTAATGTTGTTTCCTCTGTAATCTCCTAAATGTGCAGTTACTCTGCCTCCCCCCCTCCCCCAAGTTTAGGGGTCCAATGGGTATTATATATTTGGAAAAATAATAATTTTCTTGGTATATTTTTCCTTTTTCTTTGTAAAAATGATTATCCATGTAAGATAATACCATATTTCTGTTTCAAAGTGGATACTTGTAAGTTTTTTTTTAATTTAATAAAGATATAATAAAAAAAAAAAGAATAGTTTCCACTATTTTTCCCAGCACTGAAGTCAGGCTCACTGGTCTATAGTTTCCCAGATCGTCCCTGGAGCTCTTTTTAAATATTGGGGTTACACTGGCCACCCTCCAGTCTTCAGGTACAATGGATGATTTTAATGATAGGTTACAAATTTTAACTAATAAAGCAGAAATTTCATTTTTTTAGTTCCTTCAGAACCCTAGGATGCATACCATCTGGTCCAGGTGATTTGCTACTCTTTAGTTTGTCATTCTGGCCTACTACATCTTCCAGGTTCACAGTGATTTTGTTCAGTTCGTCTGACTCATCACCCCTGAAAACCATCTCCGGAACTGTTCTCTCCCCAACATCCTCATTAGTAAACACGGAAGCAAAGAATTCATTTAGTCTTTCTGCAATGGCCTTATCTTCCCTAAGAGCCCCTTTAACCCCTCAGTCATCTAATGGTCCAACCGACTCCTCACAGGTTTCTTGCTTCGGATATATTTTAAAAAGTTTTTATTATGAATTTTTTCCTCTATGGCCAAATTCATTTCAAATTCTCTCTTTCCCTGTCTTATCAATGTTTTACACTTACCTTGACAATGCTTATGCTTTTTCCTATTTTATTCAGATGGATCCTTCTTCCAATTTTTGAAGGATTTTTTTTGATAAATTAGCCTCTTTCACCTCACCTTTTAACCGTGCCGGTAATCATTTTGCCTTCCTTCCACCTTTCTTAATGCGCGGAATACATATGGACTGCGTGTCCATTGATTTCAGTTATTTTCATGATGTCCCCTGTCAAATCTGAAGGCCACCACAGTTTGCAAGAATGTTCAAAGGAGAGACATTAGGAAGATAACTTTCAAATCTTTAAACAATGTCCAAGCCTGTTGAACACTTTTAACCTTTGCAGCTACACCTTTCAGTTTTTTTCTATTTTCCTCATTTTGTCAAAGTTTCCTTTTGAAAATGTAGTGTTAGAGCTGTAGATTTACTTATTGTCCCCCTTCCAGTCATTAGTTCAAATCTGATCATGTTATGACCACTATTGCCAAGTGGCCTCACCACCTTTACCTCTCTCACCAAATCCTGCCTCTCACTAAGAATTAAATCTAAAATAGCTCCCTCTCTCGTTGGTTCCTGAACCAATTGCTCCATGAAACAATCATTTATTACATCCAGGAACTTTATGTCTCTAGCAAGTCCTGATGTTACATTTACCCAGTCAATATTGGGTAATTGAAATCTCCAATTATTATTGCACTGCCAAATTGGTTAGCTTCCCTGATTTCTCTTAGCATTTCATCATTTGTCTGACCAGTTTGTCTAGGTGGACGGTAGTATACTCCTATCACTATACTCTTACCCAACACACATGGGATTTCTACCCATATAGATTCTGCTGAGTATTTAGTTTCTTGTATGATCTTTATCCTGTTGGACTCTATACCCTCCCAGACATAAAGGGGCGGATTTTCAGAGCCCTGCTCGCCTAAATCCGCCCAAAAACGGGCGGATTTAGGCGAGCAGGGCCCTGCGCGCCGGTTAGCCTATTTTACATAGGCCTACCGGCGCGCGCAGAGCCCCAAGACTCGCGTAAGTCCCGGGGTTCTCCGAGGGGGGCGTGTCGGGGGCGGGCCCGGTCGTCGCGGCATTTTGGGGGTGGGTACGGGGGCGTGGCTACGGCCCGGGGCGGTCCGGGGGCGTGGCCGTGCCCTCCGTACCCGCACCTAGGTCGCGGCCCGGCGTGCAGGAGGCCCGCTCGCGCGCGGGGATTTACTTCTCCCTCCGGGAGGCGTAAACCCCCGGAGAAAGGTAAGGGGGGGGTGTAGACAGGGCCGGGCGGGTGGGTTAGGTAGAGGAAGGGAGGGGAAGGTGAGGGGAGGGCGTTAGAACTTCTAACGCCCTCCCCTCACCTTGTTTGCCTGGAGCGCAAACAAAAGTAGGCCTATTCGCGGAGTCTGAAAATCCACCCCAAAGTGCCACACCCCCATCAAGTTGATCCTCCCTATCATTGCGAAATAATTTGTACCCTGATATGGCACTGTCCCATTGGTTATCCTCCTTCCGTCAGATCTTTGAGATGCCAGTTATCTGGCATCTCAAAGATCATCATCATTTACTGCTATACATCATCATCATTTACTGCTATACATCATCATTTACTGCTATACACTCTAACTCTCCCATCTTACTTCTTAGACTTCTAGCATTGGCATTTCAAAGTGTGTTTTTTGTTTGTATTAACAACCTGCTTTTCAGTTGATAGAGATAATTTGGAAATCTTTAGCTCAGGTGTTTTTTACAAATGGACTACATTTGCTTTTATTGAAACCTCTCTGTTAGGATGCCCTAACTCTCCTGTTTCATTAGTATCCTTCAAGGATACCTCCCTCCGAACCATGCACTGCTGAGTGACTGTCGGCTTTCCCCCTTGTTCTAGTTTAAAAGCTGCTCTATCTGCTTTTTAAAAGTTAGTGCCAGCAGCCTGGTTCCACTCTGGTTAAGTTGGAACCTATCCTTTCGGAAAAGTTTCCCCCTTCCCCAAAAGGTTCCCCAGTTCCTTACAAAACTGAATCCTTCTTCCCTGCACCATCATCTCATCCATGCATTGAGACTCCGGAGCTCTGTCTGCCTCTGGGGACCTGCACGTGGAACAGGAAGCATTTCAGAGAATGCCACCCTGGAGGTTCTGGATTTCAGCTTTCTACATAAAATCCTAAATTTGGCTTCCAGAACCTTTCTCCCATATTTTCCTATGTTGTTGGTGCCCACATGTACCACGACAGCTGGCTCCTCCCCAGCACTGTCTATAATCCTATCTAGGTGACGTGTGAGGTCTGCCACCTTCGCACCTGGCAGGCAAATTAAATCATGCGGGCTCTTGCGTGCGTAGGTACGCTCCTAATTTTGAGAGGTTACTTGAGCAAGCCTAGTGCGCGTATCTTCTGTAGGATTTTGCCGGCTTTTATACACGTATGTAAACAGATTTTAAAACATGCAGAGAGAAAGAGAGATGGCAGTGAGCATGCTAACCCCGAGGCTTAGAAAAGAAAGTAACTATAAAAAACCTCAAAGCAAAATAGCAACACCCAACAGTGAAAGAACCTGAAACATGCTGTTTGCAGTGTTAAACTAAGAAGCACTATATACAGTCCATGCAGGCAGTACTTCCCGTTTAAACAAAGAAAAATGCAACATGTGAGCTCTAGGTGGACGCCTCATTAGAAAAATGGAATTCTAACCTCATTAGTGCAATATAAAACATGTATAGTCCACTACAACTAATTGAGATCTGAGTGGAGTACAGTTAGCAATCATTAAATGCACAAATAAAATCATCTCGAATAAACTTCCTTAAAAATAAACTGGATTCTTAGCAGGCCATGATTCCTTTAATTGGACGCACATAGGAATTATCCAGTGATGATGATGATGCGGCTGAGCCTTCCAGATCAGGTATGTCATATCGGTGTCATTTCAGAAGCTCATACATTGCAGCATTGTTGGGTAATTCTTATGTGGGTCCCTTTTATTGTCTTCCAGCCTGCAAAGACTCCAGTTTACTCTAGGACCAATATGGCTACTTAAGTTCTCCCGACAGACACGCGGAAATTCATTTTTCATATTCTAGGTTGGGATGAAGGAAGAAGTACATCAGATGACGTCCCTGGTTTGCAGGCTCTTGTATCTGCAAGAAGATTATTTTCTGCTATGATGGCACGACTGACTGTGTTGGTACAAAAGAATGCAAAACCAGTTGTATCTGTGACAGATTTTTTTATTTTCTGGTTTAATTTCATCTGTTTCCTACTGCCACAGTTCTGGGAGATCCCTTTTATTCTTAGGGGAGTCATTCTTTCTCATGCCCTTCACCATTGTCCGACCTACTCAGTGGTGCTTCAGAACTCTCACATCAAAAAGAGCTCATTGTCTGCTCGAATCGGAAGAAACGGGTCTCAGTGAAAGGAAGGATAGATCAAGGGGAAGGCGAGAGGGGAGAAGTGAGGGTAGAGCTGCCGGCTAACTCCATGTCATTAGCCATTCATCTTTTATAAACCTCCCTTCTCACTGCTGTGCTGGTAAAACAGGAAAGATCACAGAAAGGTTTAGAAAAAGGAAATTAAATAAAATAGGACTGTTTAACATGTCCCTTAAGACTGGGAGTTAATGGCTACTTTGATAAGAGAACGAAGAAGGAGATAGAGAGGAAACAGTGGGGCAGGAAAGAGGGAGAGAGAGAGAGAGAGAATGAAGGATTTATTAGCAGCTTAAGAGGTTCACCTTAGGTGACCCTTCATGCTGCTTTGGTTTAGATCTATTAAGGGCACATCAGGTGAGAGTTGCAGGGTTGTGGCATCCCAGCACCTCCACTTATACTCAGCACTGCACGCTATCAATTATGTCTGGGCAGCAATCCCTTCCAAGGCTGAGTCTGTGCCTTTGCCTGAGTCATGAGCATCGCCCTTCGGATAAATGAATGGTCTCAATGCTGCAGCAAGCAGGTGCTCTGCTTCCTTGCACAATGCGGCACACGTTCTCCCAGCTCACACAGCCCCGGCGTGGAAAGTACACAAGCGACCAAGGCTGCCTGTCCTAGTGGTGCAGACCTAGGTGCAATCTCGGAATTCTGGCTATGATACAAAGTGCGTGTACTCAGTACAGCAATCAGATGTCTTTTGGAAACGTATGTTTCTGGCTATGATACAAAGTGCGTGTACGCAGTACAGCAATCAGATGTCTTTTGGAAACGTATGTTTCTGGCTATGATACAAACTGCGTGTACGCAGTACAGCAATCAGATGTCTTTTGGAAACGTATGTTTCTGGCTATGATACAAAGTGCGTGTACGCAGTACAGCAATCAGATGTCTTTTGGAAACGTATGTTTCTGGCTATGATACAAACTGCGTGTACGCAGTAACACAATCAGATGTCTTTTGGAAACGTATGTTTCTGGCTATGATACAAAGTGCGTGTACGCAGTACAGCAATCAGACGTCTTTTGGAAACGTATGTTTCTGGCTATGATACAAACTGCTTTATGGAGCAATTGGTTCAGGAACCGACGAGAGAGGGAGCAATTTTAGATCTAATTCTCAGTGGAGCACAGGACTTGGTGAGAGAGGTAACGGTGGTGGGGCCACTTGGCAATAGTGATCATAATATGATCAAATTTGATTTAATGACTGGAAAAGGAACAGTGTGCAAATCCAAGGCTCTCGTGCTAAACTTTCAAAAGGGAAACTTTGATAAAATGAGAAAAATTGTTAGAAAAAAACTGAAAGGAGCAGCTACAAAAGTAAAAAATGTCCAAGAGGCGTGGTCATTGTTAAAAAATACCATTCTAGAAGCACAGTCCAGATGTATTCCACACATTAAGAAAGGTGGAAAGAAGGCAAAACGATTACCGGCATGGTTAAAAGGGGAGGTGAAAGAAGCTATTTTAGCCAAAAGATCTTCATTCAAAAATTGGAAGAAGGATCCAACAGAAGAAAATAGGATAAAGCATAAACATTGGCAAGTTAAATGTAAGACATTGATAAGACAGGCTAAGAGAGAATTTGAAAAGAAGTTGGCTGTAGAGGCAAAAACTCACAGTAAAAACTTTTTTAAATATATCCGAAGCAGAAAGCCTGTGAGGGAGTCAGTTGGACCGTTAGATGATCGAGGGGTTAAAGGGGCACTTAGAGAAGATAAGGCCATCGCGGAAAGATTAAATGATTTCTTTGCTTCGGTGTTTACTGAAGAGGATGTTGGGGAGGTACCCGTAATGGAGAAGGTTTTCATGGGTAATGATTCAGATGGACTGAATCAAATCACGGTGAACCTAGAAGATGTGGTAGGCCTGATTGACAAACTGAAGAGTAGTAAATCACCTGGACCGGATGGTATATACCCAGAGTTCTGAAGGAACTAAAAAATGAAATTTCAGACCTATTAGTAAAAATTTGTAACTTATCATTAAAATCATCCATTGTACCTGAAGACTGGAGGATAGCAAATGTAACCCCAATATTTAAAAAGGGCTCCAGGGGCGATCCGGGAAACTACAGACCGGTTAGCCTGACTTCAGTGCCAGGAAAAATAGTGGAAAGTGTTCTAAACATCAAAATCACAGAACATATAGAAAGACATGGTTTAATGGAACAAAGTCAGCATGGCTTTACCCAGGGCAAGTCTTGCCTCACAAATCTGCTTCACTTTTTTGAAGGAGTTAATAAACATGTGGATAAAGGTGAACCGGTAGATATAGTATACTTGGATTTTCAGAAGGCGTTTGACAAAGTTCCTCATGAGAGGCTTCTAGGAAAAGTAAAAAGTCATGGGATAGGTGGTGATGTCCTTTCGTGGATTGCAAACTGGCTAAAAGACAGGAAACAGAGAGTAGGATTAAATGGGCAATTTTCTCAGTGGAAGGGAGTGGACAGTGGAGTGCCTCAGGGATCTGTATTGGGACCCTTACTGTTCAATATATTTATAAATGATCTGGAAAGAAATACGACGAGTGAGATAATCAAATTTGCAGATGACACAAAATTGTGCAGAGTAGTTAAATCACAAGCAGATTGTGATAAATTGCAGGAAGACCTTGTGAGACTGGAAAATTGGGCATCCAAATGGCAGATGAAATTTAATGTGGATAAGTGCAAGGTGATGTATATAGGGAAAAATAACCCATGCTATAATTACACGATGTTGGGTTCCATATTAGGTGCTACAACCCAAGAAAGAGATCTAGGTGTCATAGTGGATAACACATTGAAATCGTCGGTTCAGTGTGCTGCAGCAGTCAAAAAAGCAAACAGAATGTTGGGAATTATTAGAAAAGGAATGATGAATAAAACGGAAAATGTCATAATGCCTCTGTATCGCTCCATGGTGAGACCGCACCTTGAATACTGTGTACAATTCTGGTCGCCGCATCTCAAAAAAGATATAATTGCGATGGAGAAGGTACAGAGAAGGGCTACCAAAATGATAAGGGGAATGGAACAACTCCCCTATGAGGAAAGACTAAAGAGGTTAGGACTTTTCAGCTTGGAGAAGAGACGACTGAGGGGGGATATGATAGAGGTGTTTTAAAATCATGAGAGGTCTAGAACGGGTAGATGTGAATCGGTTATTTACTCTTTCGGATAGTAAAAGGACTAGGGGACACTCCATGAAGTTAGCATGGGGCACATTTAAAACTAATCGGAGAAAGTTCTTTTTTACTCAACGCACAATTAAACTCTGGAATTTGTTGCCAGAGAATTTGGTTTGTGCAGTTAGTATAGCTGTGTTTAAAAAAGGATTGGATAAGTTCTTGGAGGAGAAGTCCATTACCTGCTATTAAGTTCACTTAGAGAATAGCCACTGCCATTAACAATGGTTACATGGAATAGACTTAGTTTTTGGGTACTTGCCAGGTTCTTATGGCCTGGATTGGCCACTGTTGGAAACAGGATGCTGGGCTTGATGGACCCTTTGTCTGACCCAGTATGGCATTTTCTTATGTTCTTATGTTCTTATGTTCTTATGCGTGTACGCAGTACAGCAATCAGATGTCTTTTGGAAACGTATGTTTCTGGCTATGATACAAAGTGCGTGTACGCAGTACAGCAATCAGATGTCTTTTGGAAACGTATGTTTCTGGCTATGATACAAAGTGCGTGTACGCAGTACAGCAATCAGACGTCTTTTGGAAACGTATGTTTCTGGCTATGATACAAAGTGCGTGTACGCAGTACAGCAATCAGACGTCTTTTGGAAACGTATGTTTCTGGCTATGATACAAAGTGCGTGTACGCAGTACAGCAATCAGATGTCTTTTGGAAACGTATGTTTCTGGCTATGATACAAACTGCGTGTACGCAGTAACACAATCAGATGTCTTTTGGAAACGTATGTTTCTGGCTATGATACAAAGTGCGTGTACGCAGTACAGCAATCAGACGTCTTTTGGAAACGTATGTTTCTGGCTATGATACAAAGTGCGTGTACGCAGTACAGCAATCAGACGTCTTTTGGAAACGTATGTTTCTGGCTATGATACAAAGTGCGTGTACGCAGTACAGCAATCAGACGTCTTTTGGAAACGTATGTTTCTGGCTATGATACAAAGTGCGTGTACGCAGTACAGCAATCAGACGTCTTTTGGAAACGTATGTTTCTGGATATGATACAAAGTGCGTGTACGCAGTACAGCAATCAGACGTCTTTTGGAAATTATGTTTCTGGCTATGATACAAAGTGCGTGTACGCAGTACAGCAATCAGATGTCTTTTGGAAACGTATGTTTCTGGCTATGATACAAACTGCGTGTACGCAGTAACACAATCAGATGTCTTTTGGAAACGTATGTTTCTGGCTATGATACAAAGTGCGTGTACGCAGTACAGCAATCAGATGTCTTTTGGAAACGTATGTTTCTGGCTATGATACAAAGTGCGTGTACGCAGTACAGCAATCAGATGTCTTTTGGAAACGTATGTTTCTGGCTATGATACAAAGTGCGTGTACGCAGTACAGCAATCAGATGTCTTTTGGAAACGTATGTTTCTGGCTATGATACAAAGTGCGTGTACGCAGTACAGCAATCAGATGTCTTTTGGAAACGTATGTTTCTGGCTATGATACAAACTGCGTGTACGCAGTAACACAATCAGATGTCTTTTGGAAACGTATGTTTCTGGCTATGATACAAAGTGCGTGTACGCAGTACAGCAATCAGATGTCTTTTGGAAACGTATGTTTCTGGCTATGATACAAACTGCGTGTACGCAGTAACACAATCAGACGTCTTTTGGAAACGTATGTTTCTGGCTATGATACAAAGTGCGTGTACGCAGTAACAGCAATCAGACGTCTTTTGGAAACGTATGTTTCTGGCTATGATACAAAGTGCGTGTACGCAGTAACAGCAATCAGACGTCTTTTGGAAACGTATGTTTCTGGCTATGATACAAAGTGCGTGTACGCAGTAACAGCAATCAGACGTCTTTTGGAAACGTATGTTTCTGGCTATGATACAAAGTGCGTGTACGCAGTACAGCAATCAGATGTCTTTTGGAAACGTATGTTTCCCATGTTTGCAGCACGTGAAGGGTAGCGTGTACAAGCAGTGTCATACATTAGGCGAGTTAGTGCAGTTGTGAGGAGAGAACATTCAGGAAAGGCTATAAAACAATGTGGTGCCATCCGTCCGGGAGGAGGGCGCTGCAGTGATATTACCGAGGCACGTCCTTCCAGCGGATGGCATCATTTCTTTTTTATCAGAAGAAGAAAGAAGATATCAGAAGGCCTGGTTTTGGTCTTCTAGGCCTGGACCTAGGATTGGGCCTAGGTCTGGGCCTTGGCGATGGGTCCCAGCCTTAGCCAGGCCCCAGCATTCAGCCTGGGCCTGGGCCTGGGCCTCAGCAACAGGACCCATCCTGGACCTTGTCAGCGGGCCTAGGCCTAGGCCCGGGCTGTATTTTCTTTTATAGTGAAGTCTGTGGGGTTTATGGATTGCTTTTGCCATTGACTTCAATTAAAACAAAAAACCCAAATGAAATTAATAAATAAAAAATGTTTTTTTCTTTGAGGTAAACCTGACAAGTTAGTTTGACCTATGAAATGAATGAGGCCATACATTCCTATCAGTAAAGTCTTGCCTTACCAATCTATTAGAATGTTTTGAAAGTATAAATACTTGTGCAGATGAAGGCAAGTCAATTGACATAGAGTATCTGGATTTTTAGTAGGTTTTCACAACGTGCCTCATGAGAGACTCCTTAGGAAATTAAAAGTCACAGGATAGGAGGCCATGCTCTACTGTGGGTTGGTAAAAAGATAGGAAACCATGTAGGATGAAATGGACAGTTTTCCCCAATGGAGGATAGGAGGCCATGCTCTACTGTGGGTTGCTAACTGGTTAAAAAATAGGAAACCATGTAGGATGAAATGGACAGTTTTCCCCAACGGAGAGAAGTGAATGGTGGAGTGTCTCAGGGCTCTTTACTGCACCAATGCTGCTTATGTTTCTTGTGATGTACTGTATATTACTTCCTCTTTCTTGTGACTGAGGCAAAACAAGCCCTCTTTAAACATAATATATGACATCTATCATCTATCGGACATCCACTAAAGGCAGGGCTGAACTGGGATTCACCAAGAAAACTGACTCCTAGATCCACTGGGGCATCGCTGGGGGTTTTAAAGGTCTCTGACTCACTTCCCCACAGAAACTGAAAATGGTGACATGAACATTGGTTTAGGGTCTGATTTTGTTAAGGATTTTTATATGCAATAAAAATATTACAAAATTCACATAAAGACTTTGATCGATGATTAAGAATGAGGCAATTGAACGCTGTTTGGCTGGGAGTGCCTAGTATGGTGGTCATCTAAGAAAGTGTATTTTTTACAATTTTTGCTTATGATCAGCAACTTGATATTATATTGATGTGGTTTAGCCTTTGGATTTGATACCTTTGCTAAGACAAAGTTAAACATGACATCTTTCTGAAATTTGTAATGCAAAATTACTATTTATTTGTTGATTTTTACAGATTGAAAATAATACAGCAGTAAATATGGCATGTGCAAAGGTTTGGACAGCATTCCAGTTGACTCATTACTACTTTTTTTCAATATGGCCCAAAAAATTGATTGACTTGTTAGCACTTCAGTTAGGTGAAGACAATTCTATGGCTGAGCAAATACTCTGACACTTCTCAGGTTGTGATTGCTGTTCTATCTACTTTCAACAACCATGGGATCCTCTAAGTAGCTGTCTGAGCATTTGAAAATGAAAATACTATAATTCACTCTAATAAAGCAGGGGAAGGCTATAAAATAATCTCTAAGTGCTTCCAGCTAGCAATTTCAGCTAGAAAATTTGTTAAGAAATGGAAGCAACATTATTACAGTATAATGTGTGGTTATGACTCAACAGTTCCATTTTAGTTTTATTAGTTCAAAGCACTTTGTTCCATAACATTTCAGGCATATCAAGGTTTTGTTTTACATGCTTTAGACAATGAATTGTTTGATGAGGTCATAGAAAATATTACATTCTGACAACTCTCTGTGCACCTGTGGACAACTAATCCAGCGTCAGCTAAATTTTTCACAGGTCATTTGCCGAGATCTATGGGTTCTGTTTTGCACAACTGACCAGTTTTCAGACAGTTCTAGCAGAGATTTTTCTTGGTCTTCCAAATCTTGCCTTGACTTTAACAGTTCCTTGTAACTTCCATTTCTGAATAATGTTTCTGACAATTGAAATTGCTAGCTGGAAGACTTTATATAGCTTTTAATAGCCTTCACCTTCTTTGAAAGAGTGAATTATCTTTATTTCAAATGCTTAGACAGCTGCTGCTTAGAGGATCTCATGGTTATTGAAAGCAGACAGTACAACAATCAAGGGGGTGGAGTCAAGATGGCGGTATAACAGCTCATCTCTGTATTTGCGTGTTTCAGTTTCCTTTGGCTCAATATGCCTCCTAAACAAAAGGGCTGTTTGAGGATCTTCCCATCTGAATTAGCTATCCTCTTACCTGGACAGCAAACACTGGATTTCATGGTGAGTCATTAGCCTGAGATAGTGAAAGGGGATGTAAAGCCCTTTGGAGCCTGGATGCAGGGAGACCTGAACTCTCAGGGACACCCCCCCCCCCCCCCGAACATCTTCCTCCGAGGCAGCCTGCAATGCCAGGGTCCTCGCTTGCTGGTCAGTCGATGGTTTGTGACATTGCAGGTGCTAGAGCGGAGCAGGACCAATATGGAGACACTGCAGGAAAGAGGAACTGCAATGACTGAAGTGAGCAGAGAGCAGACTGTTGCAGGTTTGCCTGATCCCATTGCCACCGGAGGTTCCAACGAGGAGAACGTTCAGCTATCGAGCAGACCACTACCGCCACCGGTAAGAACTTTAGAGGTTTCATTGGACAATATTTGGTCCATGCTCACATGGGTGGTTACCACAATCTTTAAACTGTGCTTCAAAGATTGGTCTATTAGTATAAGGGTTTGCTGAAATATGCAAATCTGGAATGGAAGACATTGCAGGCTTGAAAGGAAAGGTGGAAGCTATGTCCTCAGAGGTCCAGGCAATTCAGCAGCTAAATCTGACTTTAGTTCAAGATAAAAATACGAGACATAATAAGACTGAGGAGTTGAAAAATTTTACCAGACATCTGAATTTAAGAATCTTTAATTTTGCCAAGACTTCCTTATTTTTCTCTCAGGATTTACTTAAGAAATGCTGTTTAGAAAAGTTGGTATTCTCTGAGGCAAATTTTGCTCCTTTGAATCAAGTTTTTTTTTTTTACCAACTGGGCCGAGGCCCGGGGAATCACTGATTTCCCTGTAGCAGCGAATTCTCAAGCTCAAGATTTTGTTGCGACGGCCGGTCGTGGGACTCGCTCTCCCATGTCGTTCCAGGGCAGGACGGGGGAGGCATTCAGGCAAACCTCCAGGTGCTTCCGGCTGGGTCTTCTCCTGCGAGCCTGTGTTTCGCAGCGAAGACGCCACCGAAGACTCCCACAGTGTAGGGCCTTAGGCGTGCGCACCCCCCCCCCCCCCCCGCTCTTAAAGGGGTCGCGGCGCGCCAGGACTGTCGACCCCTTCAGATGATGTCAGCCCTGGAGAAGAAGTATATAAGATGGCTCCTGACACTCAGGAGTTGCCTTAGCAATTTCTCCCTGCCTTGGATTAGTTGTCCTTCGGCTTCTCTGTCTGCTGACCAGTTCTACCTTCCTTCCGGAATCTGATTGCTGCCTGTATTGACCTCCGTCTGTTACTGACCACGTCTGCTCGCCGCCTGGATCTGACCTCTGCCTGTTACTTGACCATGCCTGCATGCTGCCCGGATCTGACCCCTGCCTGTAACACCGAACATGTCCGCATGCTGCCTGGAACCGAGCTCTGCCTGAACACGACCATGCCCGACTCTCTCCTGGAACCTGACCTCCGCTTTGGCTGACTACCCACGGACTGACTACTGGTAATTGACCCCTGCCTTGCCTGACTATCCACGGACTGATTACTGGCTCTGACCTTTGCATTGGTTGATCACGCTTCCTTGAATCTGGCCTTGATCCTTGCCATACATTCAGAGACTCTCTTCTGGCCTTCTCAGGTACCCAGGATTTCAGGCCTGAGTATCGACCGCGCACCCTTGATCGTGGTGGGCACACCCCTGACCTTCCTATCAAGGAGATCCTGCGAGGCCCACCTAAGACCAGGCAGCCCAGGTACCCAAAGGCTCAACCCAGGGGTACCTAGGGTTGCTAGTGGCGAAGCTCCAGCCTCTGTCTCCTCTTGTGCTCTGCCTCCTGGTGGCAGGCGCCCTCTGGGTCTGACCAGGGAGCCTACCAATCCTGCACTAGGCCAAGGGTCCACCTCATGGCGCAACAGATTTGGACAGTTTTGCCTTTTTGAATGGTTCAGAGATTGCTATAGAGGAGAGAGGCACTCTCCTTGCCATGTTTGTGTTCAAACAGGATTTAAACATAGTTTTTAAGTTTTTCCTCTGCAAATCTCAGGTAAAAAAAAAAAAAAAAAAGTTTGGATATATCCTGATTATGTCAAAAACCACACAGGATAGAAGGAAATTTGTTTCTTGCTATGCGTCAGGTGGTGTTATCGTTGGGCGCTACTTTTTCTTTACGATATCCTTGCAAATGTATAATTAAATATGTTGGAATTAGATATCGATTTTTTTTCCCCCAGATCAGTTACGTTTCTTTCTTGATCGAAGACAAGTGACAGCGATCGCACCAGTTATAATTTTAGTTCTCTGGCTCTTACCAAGCCTTTTCTTCTTTATCTTGTGCTTCTTAATTAATACTTGTGTTTCTCCCACCCTCCAGTTTTGGGGACTAATGTTTATGGTTCTTTATTATGTAAAAATTTCTTGTCTTTATTAAATGAATATTTCTGTGTTTCTTGACAAGGGTTAGGATCATGGACCCTTGGGCCGGCTGAGACGGCAGGTGTAGTGCTGTGGAATCCCACAGGGGGCGCTGAGGAGAGACTTCGAAGAGGGCTTCACCACTGGAAACACGAGGTACCCCCAGGAGGAGCCCATAGGGACCCGGGCCTCTTGGTCTTAGGTGGATCCTATGCGACCAAGGATCAGAAGAGCAGCCTGCCGAGTTAGTTATCTGACGATGAGATGGCGCCCAGGAGGTCAGGAGAGTCTTCACCCTTGGAAGCCTGCGGTCCCCCCGGGAGGAGTCCGTGAGGACCCGAGCCACTGGGGGTTAGGAGAAACCTCCGTGCGGGTGAAGAAGAAGTACCTGCAGCAGTGGAGAGAGACGAAGCCGAAGTCCAGAACAAGCCAAGGTCGGGAGCCAGAAGTCAGATGTCGAATGCCAAAACCAGGGACGGAAGCTGAAGCCGGAGTCGAAGAACGAAGCAAGGTCAGGAGCCAGGAATCAAATGTCAGGAACAAGCAGGAACCGGGAAGCAGGAAGCACAACTAGTTACTCCGAAGAGTGAACCTCGTTGCAAGGCAAGGGTTAGCTGTGACTGCTGGGTTTAAATAACCTATCGTAAACACAACGAAAAAATTAGAGAGACACTAATTTAAATAAATATAAATGTATTTACTTGAAAAGACCCCCATATATCCCTACATAGACATATTAAAACTAAGCTAGCACATTCACACTCATACACCACAATAAAATATTACATGAAGTTTGAGATGTTAAATGGAAATGAACCAGTATTTTGTAGTAACAAATACAATTATACAATGATACAAACATGTGCTTATAAATTGATACACATAAAATTATTACTCCATAGATTCTCAATATTCCATGTATGATAGTCATCAATCATCGCATAGTTGATAATGTATCCCCATTCGTATATTCAATAAGTCCGACAAAAGATATCTTCGTTTCGCCTCTATTGTTAGAGGCTTCCTCAGGGACTATGTTTATAAATTTTTAATTGCATTCATGCACTACAAAAAATAATAAATGTATTATTATAAATCTTGATCAAAACAATGGTAACAACATTATGAGTATTAATCACACAATTGGCTAAATAACTAATTATTCATAACTCACACCTGAATCCTGTACCAAGCTGACTAGACTCTTTCATGTCTAATCTATAATCTCAATCTCCCAAAACTATTCAAAGTAACATTATCAATGAATTTCATAAATGAATTTTATAAATGAATTTTATAAGCAAACCTCTCCACTGAACTGGCCATACAAAGCTCCTCTGCTTACCAAACAACCCCACACTCTATACTCACAATAACCAACTTAGCCACAACCCCAACAACTCCAAACAACCCAGCAACTAAAAATACTATTTTGAACTCACTGAAAACACAATCCCGAGCCCCAATGTTGCAGCGTTTCTTTGAAGAAAGTGATTAGCTGGGCTCACGATTTAAAATTCTTATTCTGCGGCATACGTCTCACGACTTATTATATGCTCAACTTTCACTCGTTGTCATTTTAACCACCAACGCCAACCTGCATGCTCAAACTATCAAGGTTCTGCAACGATATAGACAAAAAGGCCATTAAAACGTGCCTAAACAAACTTTTACCATCAGCACTTACTTTAAAGAAATCCCATCCACGTAATCCCGTACTCACGCAACCTCGGAAGTGACGTTAAACAGCGTCACCCTCAACAGAATGAATTTCAAAGAGCTTACAACAATTTTATATAAAGGAAACAATTTTTTTTTTTTTGATGTCTGTATGATTTGCCTGGTTTGATTTGTTAATTTCTATAATTGTCTGAGGTTACGTTGATTTGCAATCTGCGAGGGGGTATCATTGTTAATTTGCTGATTTGTGAAGATGGAATTGTTTCCTTTATATAAAGTTGTTGTAAGCTCTTTGAAATTCATTCAGTTGAGGGTGACGCTGTTTGACGTCACTTCCGAGGTTACCTAACCCTTCACTCCTGGGCACTAGCCCTTGGAAACCCATCCTTGGTGCAAGAGGACAATGCATCACCTGGAGAGCAGATCCTAGCTACAGGATCACTTCCTGCTACACCAGAGGAATGCTCTCTGACCTGGTGACCTTGTACCTTCAAAACAGCACAAGGCCTGCCAGACTGGAGTTGGGACTTGGCTACTATGTCCCTGAAGATCTCATCTATGATCCCTGGTATAGCCTGCCTAAGGTCCTCCAGGTCTGCCACTCTGTCCTCCAGAGATCAGACTCGTTCTCGGAGAGCCAGGCACTCTTTTCTCAGGGCACATAAATACAACCTCTCGCCAACTGCCACTTGATGCAAAAGACTGGGAGGCCCCCAGCTCGATGCTGGACTGACGTCTGCATCTTATTATTCTTGAGTTTTTAGTTTATGTTGCTATGGGAATAGGGATGTGTAAATCAAATCCTTTAAATTTATATGGCGTATTCAATGTTAATTTGGCAATGACCTGTAAGGGGACAATTAATCTATTGAAAAGGGCTGGGTCACTCCCTCAGTTTAGCTAAATCACTGATTAATGTTTGATGTAAAAATATCTCTTGTCCTCTTATATGGGATAAGAGTCTATAAATCAAAGAGCGAGCCGGGGGAGGGGGTGAGAATTGGAGTGAGTGGGAGGAAAGAAAGAGGTTAAAAGAAATTACCTTTTATTTTTTTTTATCCTAGGTCTTGTCCCCTTTGTGTGTAAACAGAGCGATTTTTCATAGTTTCAAACTTTCGGCAGGTAAATGGTATAACCACTCCCCTATTTTCATATAGACTCGTCTTCCCTGAGTTTACGTTCCAGCTGGTTGTGCCATGGTCAAGCTCTGTGTATGCCAGGGCTGCCTGGGGTGGGACCTCCTGCTGGGAAGGATCACCACCATACAGAGCTGGATTTCTGAAGGCCAGAAGGGCTGCACACAAGCAAGAGGAGCTTTGGAAACCTGGAAGTGCCAGGATTTAAATCTTCAGGAATCAAACATAAATCCAAACAGAAAAGGAAGATTTAACGGTATTAGTTTGCTGGCTGTGCTGCCTCACAACGGCCTCATGCATTATCCTAAGAAGATCGCGAGCCCTCGGCTCAGCCCGTCTCCAGACCTCCAGCTCGCAGAGGTGCCGCCTCTCAAAATACACCCTGAGAAAGAGCAGACGTGTGAAACGTTACCTCCGGGTCTGGCTGTGGAGACCTTCTGGATTATTATTATTATTTTGTTTTATTTTTGTGTGTTGGATGCTTCCCGCTGCTCCTCTTGTCTGCATTTGAACTGGAATCTGCTCCTTCTGGAGCTGTGGTTCCTGCAGGGCTAGCTCTCAGGGCGGGCAATCTGTGCCCCTGCAGAGATCGCTGCTGCTGCTGCTGTGCTCCGGGGGGTATCTGTTGCTCCATTGGGGGTGGCTCTCTGTCCGATGGGGTGCCGCTGATCAGCTGACTGTTCGGACAAGTGTTGCGTCTGACAGAGGATTGCCTGGATGGAGACGATGCCTTTTGGTTGTGGCAGAGACAGAGAACCACAAAAAAAAATAAAAATGTACGTCTTTGATGGGAGAAAGCCTCCTTCACTCTGCCTTTGAAGGGGAATTCCTCCCACACAGGGGGCACAACTTGGCCTTGTATAATTCCAACTGCTGGACCAGGCCTTTCTAATCCTGTGCCAGCACATGTCAAATGTGTGCTGTGCTGTTTGCTGTAAGGAAAGCAGCTAATTACAACTACAGGATGTGGGCCTAAGACAGCGAGAAGTGAAGGACATCTCGCAGGACATGTGTGTGTGTGTGTGAGCTTTATGAGAAACTACGACAAAGGAGAATACAGAGATCTATGCTATCCTACAAAGTATTGTGGGGAGATGAAAACAGAACGGAAAATTGGACCCGAAAGAAAGAAAGGAAGAAGGAGAACAGACGTTGGGATGCAGGTGGCCTAAGGAAAGGAAGCCAGGCCAGAGTGACGCATTTAGAAATGATCAATACTTGGCAAAGGTAACTAGAAAAAATGTATATAAGGGGAGAGAAGGGTGAGAGGAGACCGCTCTGTGAAATAAAATCGCTTGCCTGCTAACCTGTGTGTCCTGCCTCCGGGGGTGGCCAAGCCTCGACGGTGCAGTGAGGGCGAAGCCGAGGGCAGTGGGCGGAGCCCCGGACCGGAAGGAGGAAGTAGCTGCCTTTAAAACCAGAGAACAAGCAACCAGAAGCGGGAGAGAAGGGTGAGAGGAGACCGCTCTGTGAAATAAAATCGCTTGCCTGCTAACCTGTGTGTCCTGCCTCCGGGGGTGGCCAAGCCTCGACGGTGCAGTGAGGGCGAAGCCGAGGGCAGTGGGCGGAGCCCCGGACCGGAAGGAGGAAGTAGCTGCCTTTAAAACCAGAGAACAAGCAACCAGAAGCGGGAGAGAAGGGTGAGAGGAGACCGCTCTGTGAAATAAAATCGCTTGCCTGCTAACCTGTGTGTCCTGCCTCCGGGGGTGGCCAAGCCTCGACGGTGCAGTGAGGGCGAAGCCGAGGGCAGTGGGCGGAGCCCCGGACCGGAAGGAGGAAGTAGCTGCCTTTAAAACCAGAGAATAAGCGGCGCGCAGCAGAGCCGGCGCGTCGCTGAAGCCGCGTGCGCTAAAGGGGCGTGCGCTCCATCAGACTCTGCCGGACTCAGCCGGACATAGCCATAGCCATCGCTTTCAGGTATTAAAAATTTTTTTTTCTTAATTGATGGTCTCAATTCTCTCCCCTCTACTTATCTCCATTTGAAGGAGTGGTAAATTGAGAGATAGTGACTGCCTATGAGATAGAGTATATATCATGCCGGCCAAAAGGAAGGGAAGGGTTAGGGTTTTTCCTGCCCTACCTGCCCCCCTAGCGTCGCCTATCCAACAGGCAATCACGAACTTTCTCGTTCCATCTATCTCACAATCTCAGAAAGCCGAAGAATCTGGTGAGTTGGGTAGTGTGGGAGGATTGCCCACTTCTACAGAGGAGGCTTCTTTAAGCCCAAATGTTGGACTCCCTCCAGTTCAAAGAAAATCAGGACTAAGCAATGATTTGACCCCAAATGAAATCAGTGGCCACCTGGACACAGCTGGAAGTATTTTAAATCCAGCTGTAGCACAGGAGGTCCTGGGACCTACATCTGATGCTGCTTTGGCATCTAGCAGCAAAGAAGTTGTTCTGCCTATACGTCCTGAACTGGTTACTTTGGAGACTATATGGGAAATGGTCGCAGCAATGTCTCTTAATATCAAAGTTTTGGAAGGGAAAATGGATATGTATAATTTGAGGTATACCCAGGATTCGGTTCAAATTCAAGATCATATTAAAAGATCCGATGAAAGAATTACTAAATTGGAAAGTAATGGTGTGAAATGTCAGGAATTTAATATTGCTGTTGCAAAGGATAGAGAGCAAATTGCAGTTAGATTAGAAAAACACTACCAAGCGCTTTAATTTGCGTATTATAAATTTTCCCAGAGTGACAGGGGAAACCCCCCTAATCACTTTGACAAATTTTTTTCAAGAAACGCTTGGTATTGTCCCTGGGGAGGTACCGGTTGTGAATAACTGTTATTTCCTACCTAAGTCAACGAGGAATAGGAATATTTCCCAAGAGATGTTTCAGGGGGATCTTACGAGATTTTTAGAAAATTCAAATGAAAGGGTAATCGACTGGGGTATTCTCCTCGTTACCTTTTTCACTGTAAATGATCTGAATAAGATCATGAAAAAGTACTTTAACAAATTTCCTGTTTCATTTATGGAGAAACCTGTAAAAATTTTCCCTGATTTAGCAGTTGCAACACAACAAAAGCGAAGGGCTTTTTTGTCCTTTCGCCAAGAGGTGTTGTCACTGGGTTTCTCATATAAATTGAGGTTTCCCTGTAAATGCTATATTAGTAAAGAGGAAGAATCATATATTTTTTTCGTTCCTGATCACCTAAAAGTATTTCTTGAACAACGGATGAGACAACAACCTGCGACATCTTCTCCTATAGACCACACAGGGCAATAATTTAAATAGAGATAGAAATTACCACGTATGTCATGTATTTAGTTTAATATTATGTTTTTTTTCTCCCATTTGTTGATGGAGAATAAGTAGCTCCCCTTTTGTAATGGCACTTAATAGGTTGGAATCTTCTTATGATGTTTAGAGGAGAAAATATGTTTAAAATGTCTCTTTTTCTTTGATATCCAGCTTAT